>NC_092100.1:53566400-53876043 GCF_045679555.1 Salvelinus alpinus
GGAATAAAATAAAAAGTTTATTAATTATAAACTAATGAAAAATATGAATAACATTCCACCCAAGAGGCCAATAGAGGGCGATTTGGTCATTTGACTGCAGGAAAGGGTAAGAACTTGTATGCCTTTTAGGATTTTAGTACAACTGTCAAACCAGTATATAGTATCGTAACACAATAATTAAAGCATTTTTAGTATTTTCTAGTCTAGCAACCTTGCCAGTTGGCATGCCAGCTAAAATAGTTTGACAACTTACTCTAACTTACTCTCTTACTCTTGATAGCTTGAAATGGCTTGGTAGCTAGCTATGAGGTCGGGGGATATGGAACCTATCTAGCTGGCTAGCTAAAGCCAACTTCATAAAATTGCTAGGTGGCTAGTATTACAGAGAAACAACATTTGCATTTGATGTATTCATCAAGAAGGAATCAATATGCTACATAGCTTGATCAAATTAAAAGTAAAAAAAATAGCAAAAAAATACAAAAACAATAGTAACACAATACAATAACATTAAAGAGGCTATATACAAGGAGTACCGGTACCGAGTGAATGTGCAGGGGTATGAGGTAGTTGAGGTAATTGAGGTAATATGTACATGTACGTAGGGGTAAAGGTGACTAGGTAATCAGGATATATAATAAACAGAGTAGCAGGAGCGTATATGAAGAGTGTGTGTGTGTGTGTGTGTGTGTGTGTGTGTGTGTGTGTGTGTGTGTGTGTGTGTGTGTGTGTGTGTGTGTGTGTGTGTGTGTGTGTGTGTGTGTGTGTGTGTGTGTGTGTGTGTGTGTGTGTGTGTGTGTGTGTGTGTGTGTGTGTGGGTAGTATCTAGCGTCCTGACTAACATATCTTTGCTCCGTGGTGCACCTTGGAAGTAAGTATTTACAAGGGCGAATAGGCGGGGTACTCTTTGCTTGCTCCAGTCAGTGTGCCCGCTCCGCAAAATACAGCTGACACATTTAAAAATATATATAATAATGATAAAACGTCAGCTTAAAAATGAATTTTTGTAATTCATTTAATTTATTTAAAAAACTGACACCTGAGGGGGCATGTGCCCATGAAAACCTATAGTATCTGCCTTGTTCAACAGTCAACTATGTAAATCATTGTCACATATAGCTACCCAGTGGTTGCCATGGTTCCCAGATCCATGTGATAATAGGCTTAGGGGATCTGAATCTTCGGTTCCTCGATGATGATGATGGGAGACTCATGGGTAGGGAGGTAGCCTCTTTATATAGTATACATCTATGCATTGATGGTTAGTTTTCCTAAAACATTTTTAACTCATTAGTGCTGTTTACATCAATATCCTGCGAACAATTATCCGCCTTGCGTCATTGTATGATCTACTGTATCACTGATCTATGTGGTGATTAATGCAATGCCAGAAGTGTTCTATCTCATTTCCTATCTCTATGGATCCATCACTCAGGGTTTGTGATGCTTAAACAAGATGGTTCCTCAGTATTTTACACTCTTTGCGATTGATCTATTCCAGCACAAGTTGCTCATTCATTTGTGTTGTGTTTGATTGATTGAGTGGTTGATGTTTTAATGCAAATGTTCAGGTTTTGGAGAGTTAATGTTATTCCTTGGAGAGGAGAGCGGTGGTTGGTGCTTGTCAGGTTGCTACAGTGGCTTGTGAAAGTATTCACCCCCCTTGGCATTTTTCCTATTTTGTTGCCTTTACAACCTGGAACCTGGGGTGTTTGTATCATTTGATTTATACAACATGCCTACTACTTTGAAGATGCAAAATATTTTTGATTGTGAAACAAACAAGAAATAAGACAAAAAAAACGGAAAACTTGAGTGTGCATAACTATTCACGCCCCCCCAAAGTCAATACTTTGTAGAGCCACCTTTTGCAGCAATTACAGCTGCAAGTATCTTGGGGTATGTCTCTATAAGCTTGGCACACCTAGCCACTGGGATTTTTGCCCATTCTTCAAGGCAAAACTGCTCCAGCAGTCTTTAAGTCATACCACAGATTTTCAATTGGATTGAGGTCTGGGCTTTGACGAGGCCATTCCAAGACATTTAAATGTTTCCCCTTAAACCACTCGAGTGTTCCTTTAATTAACAGTATGCTTAGGGTCATTGTCCTGCTGGAAGGTGAACCTCCGTCCCAGTCTAAAATCTCTGGAAGACTGAAACAGGTTTCCCTCAAGAATTTCCCTGAATTTAGCGCCATCCATCATTCCTTCAATTCTGATCAGTTTCCCAGTTCCTGCCAATGAAAAACATCCCCATAGCATGATGCTGCCACCACCATGCTTCACTGTGGGGATGATGTTCTCGGGGTGATGAGAGGTGTTCGGTTTGCGCCAGACATAGCGTTTTCCTTGATGGCCAAAAAGCTAAATTTTGCTCAATTTTGAACATCTGTCCATATGTTTGGGGAGTCTCTCACATGCCTTTTGGCGAACACCAAACATGTTTGCTTATTTTTTTCTGGCCACTCTTCCATAAAGACCAGTTCTGTGGAGTGTATGGCTTAAAGTGGTCCTATGAACAGATACTCCAGTCTCCGCTGTGGAGCTTTGCAGCTCCTTCAGGGTTATCTTTAGTCTCTTAGTTGCCTCTCTGATTAATGCCCTCCTTGCCTGGTCCGTGACTTTTGGTGGGCGGCCCTCTCTTGGCAGCTTTGTTCTGGTGCCATATTCTTTCCATTTTGGGATGTTCAAAGTTTCTGATATTTTTTAGAACCCAACCCTGATCTGTACTTCTCCACAACTTTGTCCCTGACCTGTTTGGAGAGCGCCTTGGTCTTCATAGTGCCGCTTGCTTGGTGGTGCCCCTTGATTAGTGGTGTTGCAGACTCTGGGGCCTTTCAGAACAGGGGTATATATACTAAGATCATGTGACAGATCATGTGACACTTAGATTGCACACAGGTGGACTTTATTTAACTAATTATGTGACTTCTGAAGGTAATTGCTTGCACCAGATCTTATTTGGGGGCTTCATAGCAAAGGGGGTGAATACATACAGTTGAAGTCGGAAGTTTACATACACCTTAGCAAAATACATTTAAACTCAGCTTTTCACAATTCCTGACATTTAATCCTCAAAAGATTCCCTGTCTTTGGTCCGCTAGGATCACCACTTTATTTTAAGAATGTGAAATGTCAGAATATTAGTAGAGAGAATGATTTATTTCAGCTTTTATTTCTTTCATCACATTCCCAGTGGGTCAGAAGTTTACATTAATTCAATTAGTACTTGGTAGCATTGCCTTTAAATTGTTTTACTTGGGTCAAACGTTTTGAGTAGCCTTCCACAAGCTTCCCACAATAAGTTGGGTGGATTTTGGCCCATTCCTCCTGAATAAAATTTGATTTGATTTGACTGAGTCAGGTTTGTAGGCCTCCTTGCTCGCACACGCTTTTTCAGTTCTGCCCACACATTTTCTATAGGAATGAGGTCAGGGCTTTGTGATGGCCACTCCAATACCTTGACTTTGTTGTCCTTAAGCCATTTTGCCAGAACTTTGGAAGTATGCTTGGGGTCATTGAGAACAGACCCATTTGAGAACAAGCTTTAACTGTCTTAAGAGGTGGCTTCAATATATCCACATAATGTTCCTTTCTCATGATGCCATCTATTTTGTGAAGTGCACCAGTCCCTCCTGCAGCAAAGCACCCACACAACATGATGCTGCCACCCCCGTGCTTCATGGTTGGGATGGTGTTCTTTGGCTTGCATGGGTTTATACTTGTGTACTATTGTTTGTACAGATGAATGTGGTACCTTCAGGCGTTTGGAAATTGCTCCCAAGGATGAACAAGACTTGTGGAAGTCTACAATTTTTTTTCTGAGGTCTTGGCTGATTTCTTTTCGATTTTCCCATGATGTCAAGCAAAGAGGCACTGAGTTTGAAGGTAGGCCTTGAAATAGATCCACAGGTATACCTCCAATTGACACTAATAATAATAATGTCAATTAATAATTGATGTCAATTAGCCTATCAGAAGCTTCTAAAGCCATGACATAATTTTCTGGAATTTTCCAAAGTGTTTAAAGGCACGGTCAACTTAGTGTATGTAAACTTTTGACCCACTGGAATTGTGATACAGTGAAATAATCTGTCTGTAAACATTTGTTGGAAAAATGGCTTGTGTCACGCACAAAGTAGATGTCCTAACCGACTTACCAAAACTATAGTTTGTTAACTTCCTGTTAACTTCCGATTACGGGATCATTTTCCTAAACAACCGCTGAATTGCAGGGCACCAAATTCAAAAATATTACAAAAAATATTTATAATCATGCAATCACAAGTAAAATTTACCAAAACACAGCTTAGCTTGTTGTCAGATTTTGAAAATATGCTTTACAGAGAAAGAAATCCAAGCTTTTGTGAGTGCATCAATCAATGCTACAACAGCTAGCCCCAAATTAGCATGGTCATGAAAGTCAGAAAAGCAATAAAATGAATTGCTTACCTTTGATAATCTTCGGATGTTTGCACTCACGAGACTCCCATTTACACAACAATTTTTTTGTTTTGTTCGATAAATATTACTTTTATTTGGGCATTTGGGTTGCGCGTTATGTTGAGAAAACTACAGCCTCGTTCCGGTGCTGAAATGCAGACAAAAATTCCCAAACGGATCAGTTACAAAAAATATTACAAAAAATATTTATAATCATGCAATCACAAGTGAAATATACCAAAACACAGCTTAGCTTGTTGTTAATCCACCTATCGTGTCAGATTTTGAAAATATGCTTTGCAACGAAAGCAATCTAAGCTTTTGTGAGTGCATCAATCAATGCTAGAACAGTTAGCCTTATATTAGCTAGGTTAGCTTGGTCACGAAAGTCAGAAAAGCAATACAATTAATCGCTTACCTTTGATAATCTTCGGATGTTTGCACTCACGAGACTCCCAGTTACACAACAAATGTTCTTTTTGTTCGATAAATATTACTTTTATAACAAAAAAACGCCATTTGGGTTGCGCGTTATGTTGAGAAAACTACAGCCTCGTTCCGTTCGACGAACATTCCAAACAGTATCCGTAATGGTCGTAGAAACATGTCAAATGTTTTTTATAATCAATCCTCAGGTTGTTTTTAACAAGAAATTTGTGGAGTGGTTGAAAAACGAGTTTTAATCACTCCAACCTAAGTGTATGTAAACTTCTGACTCCAACTGTATGCACACACCACTTTTATAAAAAAAAAAAATCATTTCACTTCACCAATTTGTACTATTTTGTGATTCCATTACATGAAATCCAAATAAAAATCCATTTAAATTACAGGTTGTAATGCAACAAAATGGGAATAACGCCAAGACGCAAAGAACACTTTTGCGAGGCGCTGGATCTATCAATCTGCGCTGGATCTATCAATCTGTATACCGGAGACGCGAAGAGGTGATCCATAGGGATTCCCCCATCCACAGTTCCCCTGTAGCCTACAGTCGTTTAGATGTTAGATTTTAAGCTGGTTTGAAGTCATAATGCTTTGAAATTCGTCATAGACAGCACATTTTCCGGTACGGGATCTAGTATAGAGCCATCATTATCATTTTCTAAACCATCAGAGTAAGTGAAAATGTTGCACTAAATCAGGGGTGTCAAACTCATTCCACGGAGGGCCTAGTGTCTGCAGGTTTTTGGTTTTTCCTTTCAATAAAGCCCTAGACAACCAGGTGTGGGGAGTTCCTAACTAATTAGTGATGTTAATTCATCAATCAAGTACAAGGGAGGAGCGAAAACCCGCAGACACTCGGCCCCCCGTGGAATGAGTTTGACACCTGTGCACTAAATGGACTGATTCCTATACATTTATTTAGCTAGGCAACCAATGACCACACCAATGGTTTGAGATACATTTTGAGCAATATTGATGGTAGGAGTATTTCCAAATGCCAGGCTCTGAATTCATTATGTTGTTTCCCCAATGAAAGTCCCAAAGGTATTCTGAAGAGGTGCTGAGTCTGACATTATAAAATTTTATAATATCAGAACATTTCTTAATTTCCATCACATTCCCATTGGATTTAGAATGTGTCTTGTACTGTCAATGATTGGTTGCAACGGCTGTGAAACACACCATAATATACATAAGGAGTCAGATCATTTCACAACCAACAAGCAACTTGCAAGTGACAAATTTAGACTTCCTCGCTAAGGTTGCCTAGCAACACAAAGGGTTTGTTTCCGATACAGCTGTTCCCGCGAAAGCAAGGGTTAAAATCCCATCTCCCACTGAACATTGCATGTCTCATTTGGGTGCTATGGGATTGCGAGCGACGCATCTCTTCACCATGTTTGACAGTCACATATTGAAAATGTGCCTGTCCTGTCATCTATGGCAATATCATTAACTTGTTATTGAAGTAGTTTTAGTTAATGCAGAACTTACTCTAGTTGATACAGCTGGCAGTGCTAATGATAATAATCATAGTTGATGTGGTTTAGTTGAATTCTCCCCATCCGTGATGATTATCATAATGGACAAATTCTTGCTGCTTCAAGTCAAGCCTGATATCCTGTGCTGGTTGTCTATGTGCTGTGAACCTGGGTGAAGCTGTGAGAGTGTGTCTGTGAGAGAGAAGTGTGTGTCTGTGAGAGAGAGCGAGAGTGTGTCTGTGAGAGAGAAGTGTGTGTCTGAGAGAGAGCGAGAGTGTGTCTGTGAGAGAGAGTGAGTGTGTGTCTGTGAGAGAGTGAGTGTGTGTCTGTGAGAGAGGGTGAGTGTGTGTCTGTGAGAGAGAGTGAGTGTGTGTCTGTGAGAGAGAGTGAGTGAGTGTCAGAGAGAGAGAGAGAGAGTGAGTGTGTGTCAGAGAGAGAGAGAGAGAGAGAGAGAGAGTCTGTGAGAGACAGTGAGATTGTGTTTGTGTGTGTGAGAGAGAGAGAGCGAGATTGTGTCTGTTTGTGTGTGAGAGAGAGAGAGAGAGAGAGAGAGTGTGTCTGTGAGAGAGAGCGAGCAAGAGAGAGTGTCTATGTGTGAGAGAGAGGGGGAAAGGGATGTGTGTGGAGCTGGTGCATGGTGCACCCATCCTCATAGTCAGTGACAAGCGGAATCATGTGGGGTGGGCTCTCTGTCACCAGTGTGCCTGCCTGCCTGGCTCCGTCTCTGCCTTCCTCCCTGCCCAGTCAATCTCTCTCCCTCCCATTGTGACTCGCTATACCACTGGAACTAATCGCTGCTGCTTTTTCACGATACAAAACTCGGATACATTTCATATTCACTCTTTCTCCACATTTCCATTAATAATTAAGCAATAAGGAAAAGAGGGAAAATGAAGTCTTTTCTGAATGCCTTGAAGAAAGAAGGTAAGTTGTTGTAGCTGATTTGGAGGATTTTGATGGCTTTCAATGTTTTGAGTGGGGACTGAAAGTTTGTGTGGCATACAGAAGCTGAGAGATCGAATTCTATACTGTACAGTGTGGTATGCCTTTTAATTGATATGGTAGTTCTAGCTTAACAAAAATCTGCATGTAGTTTAATAGCAACTGTTCATTAACGAAGGCAATTGTTGAATCCCTAATAGTTACCGTTGTGTAACTTGTTTTGCTAATATAAATACTGATGGCTGCTTTCATAACGGCTTCAAGAAGTCTGAAGAGGATGTTAACTATTTTGGCACACAGGGTTTTTCAAAGAACACAGCCTGGGAATGTAATGTCTGTTTACAGGATATACTGTGGAGCGCAGCCTAGGTTGTTGGTGCTGTAGGTTGATTTGACGAATGATGATCAACGTCAACAGCTCGCAATATCTGACTCTACCAAGTGAACTGACTTTTTGCGACAGCTGAATTGTAAATGTAATCTGACGGTTTTTGCAGAAGAGATGGAGTTATGTTGAACGGTCACACAGACACACAGAGAACGCATTTGTTAGGATGTGTCACTTTATTAAGCGGATCCAAGCATATCCCCATAACTTTATTCGCTTTGCCTCTTCCGTTGATGATAGGTCATTCAGATATCATCATTATTGGGAGAGATTGTGAAGAGGATGTGGGATCTGTCTTGTTCAGGTCGTGGTGGGTTGGGCATTTTACCTTTCCCTTATTTTACCTTCCCCTCTCTTTATGCCTCAAGGGCATACACTTTATGGTGGATATTGTCACAGAGTTTTGGACGTTCACTGGCACTGCTTTACATTGTGCAATCAGGATTTGAATCTTCCTCAGGGGGAATGCATAGACTTGTTTTTGCAAGACGTCTTTTGGAAATGTTTCAAATAGATGACCCTTTTCCTTGGACAGTGTACTGTGATTTTGGCTGTTTTGCAAAGCAGTGTCTTCTCTCTCACTAAGTGGCCTGTCTTTGCAGGGTTAAATCATGTGGATGCTGCATATAAGCCTCCTCTTCCTCCTTGGTGTTTAGAAGGCAGCGGAGAAATAAACATCATCATTAATCATGCTTCAGCTGTGTGCACTGTGCGCTGCTTCCAACACAGGGGAGTTCCACCAAGGCTCCTATTATAGCTGGAGTGGAATAGAGGCCTCTCCACAGCCAGCCAGGCAGCCTGTTCTGAGGCTGTGAGCCTAGCGCGGTTGGAGCTCTCCTTGCATCTTCATTGAGGCTCAAGATGTTTAATGCCTCAAGGTTGTTAATTGAAGTTGAAGTGTGTGTGTGTGTGTGTGTGTGTGTGTGTGTGTGTGTGTGTGTGTGTGTGTGTGTGTTGTGTGTGTGTGTGTGTGTGTGTGTGTGTGTGTGTGTGTGTGTGTGTGTGTGTGTGTGTGTGTGTGTGTGTGTGTGTGTGTGGAGTATTCTGCTTTCTGACCTGCTTCTATTTGAGTTTCAGAGGAACAATGAAGAATCTGACGTAATACTCTACCATAATGAAACGTGGTCTAATTTTTCCCTCCCTCCCTCCCTCCCTCCCTCCCTCCCTCCCTCCCTCCCTCCCTCCCTCCCTCCCTCTAGTGCCTTTCCGAGAGGCGCCGGCCCAACCTTCCCGGCGCAAGCAAGCCCCACGGAGCACCCTCGCTGCACCACGGCCGACGCTCTTGCGCTCCAACAGCGACAACAACCTGAACGTGAACAACCGGTCACCCCTGCCGTCCCCGAGCCACTCTCCCCTGCGTAGCCTCTCCCCCCGTCGGCCCCAGCAGCAGCAGATGCCCAGCCCCAATGGAACAGTCAGGACCATGGGGAAGGGGGCTCCCCGCCCTCCCCGCTCACCTTCCCTTGGGCGCCTGGGGGAGGAAGCACGGAGACAGACCCCTCAGCGACAGCCCAGGTCAGTCACCAACCAGGGTTTGAGTTATACATTGACTCTTGAGGGATCCCAAACTTATTTTGCAGGTGCCCAAAGTTAAATCGTGGATTTTTTTAGGGGGGGGAGCCCGGCCCATATTGATTTCTCAATTCTTATGGGTGGGCCCTGATTTGTTATGGGGCTGCCCAGGCTTACTAGCCCTCCTTTTCGTTAAACCATGTCACCAACTTTAGCGTGCGACTGCTATAGGGTGTGACTTTCCAATTAGTGCCCTTGGTAGTTTACAGAACCTCTACAAACAGAGTGCAGTTACAAATAAGGATTTTGGCCCAGAAAATCTGTCCCAAATGAGTCCCTGGTGTACATGGCAGCATGGGGAATAGAGATTCTAGATGTGTGACACTCACTGCAGGTCTGATCAGTCTCTCTCATGAGAGTGTGGATGTTTGCTCATGGATGTGTGTGGACGTTGGCCCAAAAACAGTCCCTGGTGTTCACTGCATCTTGGGAAGTGGAGATTCTAGATGTGCTTCACCGTCGGTCCAATCAGTCACTCTTATGAAAGTTGGAGTGGGTGTTTCTGTTGCAGACAGGGGAGGGAAGGGTTTGTTCTGTTGGGATGAGTGAGGCCCTGGTCAAAAGTAGTACGCTTTACAGGGAACAGGGTGAGAGGAATTACAGGCAAACAGAGGAGTGGCTTGGCAGTACAGCTGTCCCACTGCGACGTGGTTTATGTGTATGGATTCCCAAATGCCAATCGTGAGAACTGTTACTC
Organism: Salvelinus alpinus; assembly: GCF_045679555.1. NCBI lineage: Eukaryota > Metazoa > Chordata > Actinopteri > Salmoniformes > Salmonidae > Salvelinus > Salvelinus alpinus. The sequence goes on from NC_092100.1 coordinate 53,576,370, forward strand.
TTCACGAACAATACCCCAGTCCTACTTCAGCAAACTGCTTTCTGTTGGTTTGCTTAATTTTATGCTCCAACCCCCCTACCCCAGATATACCCCGGATCACGGTCTTATCACATATACCCCCCACCCGCCTACTTCACATCTGTCATTGTCACCGTGATGTACCACCAGATTTGAGTTGAGACCATTTTTGGTCCATGTTAATGACGATGTGTGTTTGCGTGTGAGTGTGTGAATCTCTTCACCTAGCAGGGGGTCTGTGGAGAGCAGAGCAGGCTCAGTAAGTGGGCCATGCCAATTACTCACTGCTCACATAAAAGGAAAACGGAAATTCATCTAAATTGAATCTAAAAATGACAGATGTCACATAATAAATGATCCTATGGAAATTGTACGTTTTTTTCCCCCTCCCCTCCGCTTACCCGTGTTCAGCCCATGTTCAGGATGCATAATGTGATTGCCTTCACTCGGCCTCCTCTCAGCCAGGTCAGCAGGCTTACTGGTGTATGAATACATTATTACTGGCACCGTTACTGGAGTAGAGCAGTTAAAATGGGACGCCGTTAGTTCCTCCCTAGTTACTGGAGTGGTTGCTATGGCCATTACTGCCATATGGTGCATATGTGTTTTAGCAGCTAACTAGCTTACTCCACGGTTTGCTAGATAATATCCTCCAACTGCGGACCAAAGCAAAGCGCTAACAGCCGTAGTGTATTTCGGATGTGATCTGATAATTGCTGTTTGCTATTACGTTACTGTTGTCCGTGTGGACAAAGATGATTCAGAGGCCAATATAAAATACATTATTTCCTGTATTTAGTTCCAAGGCGTAGACAGTACTTGTGCTAAATAACTGTTCAGGGTTAAAGCCTGCTATTTTCACTCTATTAGGTAATTCACCTACATTATTGCTTTTGATGTACTTGGTAGTGTAGTAGACGCTCTATCTTGGTTTACATACTGTACCTAGAAAGAGCAATGACAAACACCTCACACGTATAGGCCATTCCTTCTTGATTTAGTCATTTTCGACAACAATCTTAACCAGAGCAATTTATAGTAGTGAGTGCATACATTTTTCATACTGGTCCCCCGTGGAAATTGGACCAACAACCCTGGCTTTGCAAGTGCCATGCTCGACTAACTGAGCCACTCGGTGCCTGTTATAGTTTCCTTGAAAAGCTGATATATCCTGACATGATACCTTAAAAGAAGCAATTATTTACCATGACAGTGAGTGTTACATGAACACTCGTCTGTTTTTGCCTCAGCATAGCGGTAGATCAGAAATAGACACATTGTGACAATATTCAGACACAACCATTGGCTGACGCTGCTGTTGGAGGACCTATTTTCTTCCTGTTCTTGTTTTGCATAAATACCTCAGCCCACGACTGCCTCTTCCAAATTTAACATCCTTATGTAATCACTGCCTTTGGTTCAGGGTATGAGGGGTGGGTTTGTGCACGGCTCCATCCCAAATGGCACCCTATTCCCTACATAGTGCACTACTTTTGACCATTCCCTATGGGCCCTGGTCAAAAGTAGTGCACTATATATATACTGTATATATATAAATATAGAAAAGGATGCCATTTGGAACACAGACGGGTGGGTTTGAGCATGTCGCCAACCAGGGTTGGTTGCTGGTTAACAAGGACTTGCTCTTTGTAGTTTGTAGAGGTGGGTAGCTGGTAGCCAGGACTGTGCCCCAAACGGCACCCTATTCCCTACATAGTGCACTACTTTTGACCAGAGCCCTATGGGCCGTGGTCAAAAGTGGTGGACTATATAGGGATTGGAATATGGTGCCATTTGGGACACAGGTCATCAACCATGGTTGGTTGGTGGTAAACAAGGACGTGCCTTTTTGTAGTTTGTACGGGCGGTTATCTAGCTGGTAGTTGGTAGCTGTGTGTCCTATAAACTTCTCACTGGGTTATTTACACCGTCTGCAGTTTTTTTCTGATCTATTATTTATCCCGTTCATAAGTTCCTCTTACGTCTCATACCGTCCGTGCACAGTACAATACCCTTGTGTGCTTCCTATTTGGTATATGGCAACACAAGAGTGTCCCGTTGCTATTTAATGACCGCCACAACCATACACGACACTATAGCTATGTAGACACTAAAGTACCTAGACCTGTTTGTTAGCCTAACCTTATCTCCATAGTCTTTCCATCATGCAGCAATCCGGTGCCATTTTCCCATTTTGGTTGCATCACACTGCTAAGTTTGATGCCCAGTATTCTAGCAGATCCCCCAGACACACTTTTTCTCCCACTATTGCAATTTTTCACACTATTGTGTCGACCCCAACCAAACTGTGCTGGCTCCAGCACATTTACAGCAACTATGGTGGATGTGTAACCAAGCCAGCTCAAGACTGCTTGGCTCGGCTCGACACAGTAGTGTGTGTAGAGCCACGATAGCATCTGGAGGATCTGATGTGACAGCTTGACTGTTTAACAGGCAGTGAGCTGCTGTCAGTCACGGTGGTCTGCCATCTCCGCGCACACACACACACACACACACACACACACACACACACACACACACACACACACACACACACACACACACACACACACACACACACACACACACACACACACACACACACACACACACACACACACACACACACACACTACCATGGCTACTAAGCGTAAAGTCATGATTAAAAGGTCAACGTTGGTTTGACTATTGCGACTTACAAAGATCACGTTTTTATGATTTCGACCTACCAGTGAATGAATGGCAGTGACATTAGGCCTATGCATTTATAGGCTATAAAGTGGGTAGCATCTGTACTAAGTCAAATAATATCTCAAATTGTGTTGCTGTAGTTACACAAAAAGTGTTATGTAACGTGAATGTCGGTATTGTTGGTGAGACCCTATCATGCTTTATGGGGTGGCAGGTAGCCTAGAAGTTAGAGCGTTGGACTAGTAACCGGAAGGTTGCTGGATCGAATCCCCGAGCGGACAAGGTAAAAATCTGTACTTCTGCCCCCGAGCAAGGCAGTTAACCCACTGTTCCCCCGGTAGGCCGTCATTGTAAATATGTCATGTTTTTCCTTACACTGCTTCAGTTTTCCCTTACACAATCTAGAACCTGAAAGGGTTCTTCGGCTGTCCCCATAGGAAAAGCCTTTGACTCTTTTTAGCTCCAAGGTAAAACCTTTTTGGGTTCCATGTAGAACCCTTTCCGCAGAGGTTTCTACATGGAACCCAAAAGGGTTCTACCTGGAACCTAAAAGGCTGTTCCTATGGGGACAGCTGAAACCCCCTTTTGGAACCTTTTTTTCTAAGAGTGTGAAGGATAGGAGGCTATGCTCTGCTAGCCTATCCAGTTGGCACGAGGGATGCCTTTGGCTGTGACTTAGACAGAAATAGTGATTCACGTGGTATGCTATCTAATCTCGGTTAATTTGGTCTGCGGAAATTTGGTCGGATGCTTGATTAAACCATTTACGTTCACGCAGTCGGGTACATTAGATATTACAAGGTATAGTCCCGATCTACAGTTAAGCGGAGGAGGCTATGCTATATTAGGTACCTACAGTGATGCTAAACTAGGTAGTTAGCATGAGGGATGCCTTTGGTTGTGACTTTGACAGAGTCTCTATAGAGTCTTAATGAAGCACCAGCCACTGAGGGCATGTACAGCTGGAATTCTCCTCTGGCCCACTTTCTCTCTCTCTCTGCCGCTCTGCTGGCCTCTATCGCCGCGCGCGTGTGTGCATGTGTGTGTGTGTGCGTGTGCGTGTGCGTGTGCGTGTGCGTGTGTGTGTGTGTGTGTGTGTGTATGTGTGTGTGTGTGCGTGCGTGCGTGCGTGTGCGTGTGTGTGTGTCAGTCATGCTGGGCTACCTGGGCTAGCAGGTGGAGCAGCGAAGCGGGCGGGCTCTCATCCCTCAGGCCGAGCACAGGAAGTGAACATACCGGGATATCACTGCTCTGCTGCTGCCTTGGTTGTCAGACGTTCATGGCGCATCATCTCCATGAGTACAGCATGTCATCTGTGGCGCCGCAAAATGTGTTGTCGTTTTCGGTGTAGATCTTGCTGAATTACACTGTGTTCGTATCGGTGACATTGACGGATGACAAATCTTTACCCGTTTTAAGTCGAAACAAAGTCCACAAAGTATTTTCTATGCAAATTAGCTTTGCTGTACAAGGCTCTTGTGCCGAATGCACAAGAGAATCTCAATTTGGGGCCCTTAACTTCATACTGTATTGCAGAAGACATTGTAATGTTTCCATCTACGTCCTCTTCCCCTGTGTCATTTCTCTCTACAAAGCAGGCGAAGGCCAAGAGCTTTGTGGATAATAGTTCTGATTGGTTTCCCTGTTCTCCTCATTGTGTTGTAGAATAGATGATGTGTGTGGAGAGTAGGTCTGGACCACAGGCTGGGATAGGAGTGGTAATAGGGCCCCTGTGGAGGGACCCAGACACTGTACAGCAACTCCAAACAACCGAATGGACAGAGAGAGTTCGCTGCTTTAATTAGCTAGTAGGAGCATTCGTATTCAACAGAGGAGAGCCTCGTTCCTGCCTCAGGCTTCACTATAAAGCTATGTCCCAGGGATTGTTAACATATACGAGTGGACCATCATAGCAATTATACAGTCCAAGCACTATCCAATCATTTGATAAATTGTACTGGTGTTCTGAGATTTGAAAAGATTTAGGCAGTATTGGTAAAAAAAATAGTAATGTCTCTCAATTGCGACATATTTCACTTCTCCATGCTATCGAATGTCAGACTTTTGAGTGGGGAATGGAATATATCAACATCAAATTGATGATCAACACAGATTTGATGATATTCCTTTCATTAGTGTAGATAATGAGCCGGTTCCAGCTATGATCTCATATTGTATGCCACCAGTTTTACAGCAGTCCAACAGAGGGGGCCATTGTACAACCTTTCATTCCTGTCAATGAATTTCCTCAGCTACTATGATGTGCTGCTCATTGAGTAGAGTAGAGTTCACTAAATACTAGGGATGTGACGATCATGGAATTTTGTTGACAATTATTGGTCACCGTTATAAAATATACAAAATAGATAAATACAGAATAATTATCCTCTCCTCCCCTCCTGACTGGACTCAACCACACATGATATCTTTTTGAATGCCCGTCTTCAGTCAGCTGTTCTTTCCACACAAAATTATTGTCTCTCCTTCTACCGGCTGTTATATGTAAACCAAGCTTACTTTTACTTTGCTGCTTTCGGGTAAAGTTTTTTGACATTAAAATTAAGTTGATGATACTTTTTTTTTTAAATAACATTATTATTCAAACGCTCATGACGGTCTTCATCCATAATCGGCAATTACACGGTTATAGAGCCCTACTAAATACATACCCATATAATGTCACTGTTATGTGAAAATATGTACCTTGCACTTTTTTCTCTTCCCTATCCTGTTCCCCGAATATCCCCACACAGTATAATGTTTAAAGGGGGCACTGCTAAAGTGTGTTTACACCAAAAGACTGTGCTCCATTTAATAAAATCCCTGTATGTGACCACAAAAAAAATTATGTTTCTATTTTTGTGACTACGGACTAACCTTCCCCTAACCTCAATCTTTTTCCCTCTCCCTCTCCAGCCCACACAGGGGTCGAGAAGCTTTCTCTGATGCCATAGACAGCCAGGGGCCCAAGCGTAAGCTGTACAGTGCTGTGCCAGGGAAGCACTATGTGGTGACCCAGTCCTACCAACCACAGGCCGAAGGAGAGATCCCCCTGTACAAGAATGACAAGGTCAAAGGTAAACATCCTGGTCTCTCTATGCTGTATCCCAGAGCGAAGTAGTGTTTAAATTGGGACACATTTTCTACTGCTCGCAGTGAGTACTGGGCATTCTTATAGTATAATGGCTCTAAAATACAGTATGAACACCAGTACTGTACATTTTGTATTAGTTCCGGCACCTTTTTCATTCCACTTTAAGCACTGGGGAGGGAGATATTAGAGGCAACCATTCAGAAGGATGTCAATAAGAAGTCAATCAGTAATCTGCTTAGATTTAGCTAAACGATTTTTCCAACTAAGTAAACAGTTCAAAGCAAGATACTTATGCATTTTATTTCTTATAGTTATTTACTCTCACTTCTACTCTGGTTATTTCTAACGTCAGTAGTAGCTTTATCTCTTAGGGAAAAGGACTATTTCGTTTACCGATGTGTTTTTCCTCAGTACTTTGAGTTTTACAATTCAATTGTGCCTTTTCAAAGGTTACATAATATTTACCTGTCGAGCTGTCATGTTGGGTAAGCTGGAGTGGCTTTGAAGAGACCACAGGCACATTGGTGGAGTGGAGCTCTTTTTAGATGAATAATGACTAATGCAGTCAATTCTTCTTTTACATACTACTATTTACATTTTTCTTACACAGTCTTTCCCCCCCTATCTCACTCCCCCTTCCCCACCCTCTCTCTTTCTCTCTTTTCACCCCCCTCCCCTCCTCTCCCCCCCCCCCCCCCCCCCCTCCCAGTGCTCTCCATAGGGGAAAGTGGTTTCTGGGAGGGCAGTGCCCGTGGTAACTTGGGGTGGTTCCCAGCAGAGTGTGTGGAGGAGAATATCCCTAATCAAGTCCAGGAGGAGAAACCATGTAAGTCCTCGGTGTGTGTGTGTGTGTGTGTGTGATCCCTAGCCAGGCCCACTGGGAGAAACCTCCTCTCAAGACAGATCACCCCGCTGTTCTAAATCACTTCTAAATCTCCGCTCGCAGCGCCACGAGGATGATGTTTTATTGATTGGTAGAACAGTTGTTAGTGTAAAGTCTGACGCCAAACGGCCTCATTTCTCGCCTCACGCAGCCCGTCCCTCTCCTCCTTTACAACTCAATAGGGCTCCATTATATGAATAAAGGAAGGAAATTAACCTTTATAACAAGAGTTATTTCGTGACCTATCGTTTTATTCAAACACACACACACACACCGTTTCTTCAAAGAAAAAAGCAATCAGATTCTTGTGAGCTGTTTTTGTCCTGTGCTCGGTCTCAGCTTTAGCTCTCTCATGCTTCGACAACCCTCTGAATATGTGAAGTGCCTTCTGGCCATGGCAGGCTGGTAATGCAATTAGCACTCAGCAGCAAGGACACAGGACACAGTACACATGCGTTCTTCACAACACAGTGTTTGTGTGGATCATTTGCATTCAGTAGGCTAGGCCACAGGGTACATGCATTTACAGTAGCCTATCTTTGCCTGTACAGTAGCGGGCGTGCGGACCTCATGTTCAGTACATGCGTAACCTGTGTATTTCACCCTTGGTTCCCTGACCTCTCCTAGTATGTCATTCTGGATTACGGGTAGAGAGAGCCACACTGAAACCTGAGACTAGACTACAATGCAGCTGTTGTACCGTAGTGAAGATTTTAAAATGCCTGAGATGTTGGCTGGTAGGCTGCTTTCTTCCTTTGCATTTGTGCATGTACAGTATTTTTGTACAGTTTGTGTGAATTTGTGTGTGTGTGTACTCTGTGCGCATACTTTGTGCGCATACTACGTGTGGGTGTGCGTGCGCGGCGCGTGTGTACGCTTCTGTGTGTGTGTGTGTGTGTGTGCCCCTTGCTCCTGGGGGCAACATTCTGTTGAAAGTTATTTTGGTCCAAATAAATGCCTTCCACATCAGTGCAGCCAGTGTTCAGTAGCTTATGAGGCCATGCAGCTCTGCTCAGGCCAGAGGGGATGAGGGCTCTCTTGAGTTTAAAGCACACCATGATTGCATGATCCGGCTGCACTGATGTACTGACATAATAGTAATGCAGCTAATGAAACACTTAAAGGGACAGTGCGAGATTTTGGAAAACCATTTTCTACCTACCCAAATTCCGACGAACTCACGGAGACCATTTGTATGTCTCTGCGTGCGGTTTTAAGGAAGTTTCTAAGTAGCGTTAGCGCAATGACTGGAAGTCTACCGGAACGGCTAGCATGAGCATCTACCTCTTACCTCCCTTTGAATATGTGAAGTGCCTTCTGGCCATAGCAGGCACACACACACAATTAGCACTCAGCATCAAGGACACAGTACACATGCATCCTTCACAACGCAGTGTTTGCGTGACTTATTTGCATTCAGTAGGCTAAGCCACAAGGTACATGCATTTACAGTAGCCTATCTTTGCCTGTACAGTAGCGGGCGTGCGGACCTCATGTTCAGTACATGCGTAACCTGTGTATTTCACCCTTGGTTCCCTGACCTCTCCTAGTATGTCATTCTGGATTATGGGTAGAGAGAGACATTTACTTTTACTATGTTACGTCTACGCCTGAGTCCAGGTTGATTTTGCGGGAGTTGTTGTTCCACAACAACACATTTTATAACACATTATAAAAAGCAGCATTTGAGTAAAACGATACTTCAACACTTTGACTTTCGCCATCACAGTCTTGTCAATCTTCTTGAACAACAAAATAATATACAGGATTCCCACCGGGGACCAAATGTATGCTGTTACTACTGTAGGTCATTTTGCATAAAAGTGTCTTCTAAATGGCATATTAGGAGGGTGGTGTACAGAAATAAATGAATGATTTTAAATTAGAAGTCAGGCAGGCTTGAGAAGCATTGGCAAACCATCTGTGATGCAATTGGCCGGGAGGGTCTGGTCCGTGTGTGTGTGTGTGTGGCATCACAATATGAGTCATTATGATGTCATTCTGCCTGCTACTCCGCTCTGACAGAACACTGATATGCCATTGAATGTTCCAGACACTCATGTTTGTGTGTGTGTGTGTGTTCCAGTGTGTGTGTGTGTGTGTATGTGTTCCAGACACTTACCTGTGGCGTATGTAGTATCAGAACAATGTGCAGTGACTGGAGAGGTCTCTTGATAGGAGAAGGCTAGCTTTGGTGTTTACCCCTTAAAATGTGTATTGGCCTAGATGTTTTTAATGTCCGATAATGTCTATACTGAACAAAAATATGAACACAACATGCAACAATTTTAAGGAAATGAGTCAACTGAAATAAAATCTTTAGACCCTGGGCTGGGGTGCAGCCATCCACTGGAGAGTCAGGCCCAGCCAATCAGAATGAGTTTTTCCCCACAAAAGGGCTTTATTACAGACAGAAATACTCCTCAATTTCATCAGCTGTCCAGGTGGCTTGTCTCAGACGGTCCCGCAAGTGAAGAAGCCGGATGTGATGGTCCTGGGCTAGCGTGGTTACACGTTGTCTTTGGTTGTGAGGCCGGTTGAATGTACTGCTAAATTCTCTAAAACAACGTTTTGCCGGCGGCTTGTGGTAGAGAAATGAACATAAAATTCTCTGGCAACAGCTCTGGTGGACATTGATGCAGTCAGCATGGCAATTGCACTCCCCCCTAAAACTTGAGAAATCTGTGGCATTGTATTGTGTGACAAAACCGCACATTTTAGAGTGGTCTTTTATTGTCCCAAGCACAAAGTGCACCTGTGTAATGATCATGCTGTTTAATCAGCTTCTTGATATGCCACACCTGTCAGATGGATGGATTATTTTGGCAAAGGAGAAATGCTCTCTAACAGGGATGTAAACAAATGTGTGCATATGGAACATTTCTGGGATCTTTTATTTCATCTTGTGAAACATGGGACAAAACTTTACATGTTACGTTCAGATTTTTCTTTAGTATATTTGTGAATCCTGAAAGACCTACTTGCTGTACTCAGTGACTGGACAGAGTCACAATGACTCAATCAGTACATTTTGACCAAATCTGTGAATTATAGGAGTCAGGGCTACTGTACAAATGCAGTTTGTGAAGGATATGATAATTCACTATTTGACAATGCAATGTCGATGACGCTATAATTAGCATGTACTTTTCATCCAGTCTTGTCCTCACAAATACGTCTGTTTTCATTCACCTGAAGGGAAGATAATGCACAGAGGATTTTAGACATTGTTATTGCTCGAGATCAATAATTACTACTGAAGGACCATCTGAATATTATAGTAGTGGCTATCTGTGCTTCTGTTTGGTTACTACCATCATGCAGTTGTACCAGCATCATGAACCCTTTACTGTAACACTCATGTACATTGCTGATTGATATATTGCCATGGAAACATCCTCTGTACACTGTACAAGCCCGGTTGCTAAGGAGTGGGCCTTGGCAAGATTTTTTTTTTTCTCTCTTTTTGTACAATTTTTTCTCTCTCTCATTCTCTCTCTGCACTAAGAACGGAGCTTACGTGGGATTTTGTCATTACCAGATAGAGTTGTTCTCTTCATGTCTATGGACATGGTTATGGCCTCTCTATATTCACATACCGGGATTGGTAAAACTTTCTGGGGATGTTGCCTAAAGGCTTTCTAACCGGAGAACTAGAGGTGGAGAGGTGAGGTATCCTGACTTTGGACGGGGACTTGAAGGTGGAGGTGTGAGCGTTTCTGGGAAGCACTCCATTTGAGGAGAGGACAGAAGGGGGCAAATGGAAGAGACTGCCAAATCCAGGAAGAAGGTTCATTTTGGAGGTACAGCACTGTGTGAGTGTTGGGGGGGGGGGGGGGGGGGGGGGTTTGGGGGATTGAAGCAAGGACCATATCTAGCTGGTAGTCTGGTTGTAAAACAGGGTTCGAAATGTTTTCTGGGATCCTAACGGAAAGCGTTTTACCTGGAAGGGAGAAAGGCATATGTAGGTGGTATTTCTGTGAGTTATTTTCAGTGTTTTTAGTTGGAAGTGTATGTGTGTGTGAGTTTATTACGTGGACAATGGGTTGGGTAAATTCTATTCTCAAGTTGAGCGAAGTGCTGCTTATATAAAAGGAGGCGGAAGACTCCGTAATTGTAAATTATAATGATATATTTTAATGTGCTGTACTGTATGTTGCTTTACTGTATGGCCTACTGTATCTGTATGCTTTCATCTTCCTCAGTTGAAGTAATTCAAGGGATGTAGACATCTGATTACATATGCAGGACAGGTCAACACTGGTGTTGAATCTATTCAGGGCTGAATCTATTCCACGGTGCTAGTTTTCTATTCCATACACATAGTATCCTTGGCCTGTGTCAGAATCCATTTGAAATGCAGGAGTCAGGTTGGAGCCTCTGTGGATTTACCAAGCTAGCCACTGACTGTGCTATGCTAGGCTAGGCTATCGGCAGCAGCTGTCGGAACAGTGCACGCTCTTGTCAAAACAGTCTTTTTTAAATTCTGCTCTCTGTGTGTGAAGGAGAGGAGGGAAGTGTGGGAGAGAGAGAGGTGTGTTTGCACTCTAGAGAACAGCAGCAGCATCGAGAGGGAGACAGAATGAGAGATGGTGGGTACAGAACATACACTATATAGTCAAAAGTATGTGGACACACCTTCAATTTGAGTGAATTTGGCTATTTCAGCCACACTCGTTGCTGACAGGTGTATAAAATCGAGCACACACCCATGACATCTCCATAGACAAACACTGGCATTAGAATGTCCTTGCTGAAGAGCTCAGTGACTTTCAATGTGGCACCGTCATAGGATGCCACCTTTCCAACAAGTCAGTTCGTAAAATTCCTGCCCTGCTAGGGCTGTCCCGGTCAACTGTAAGTGCTGTTATTGTGAATTGGAAACATCTAGGAGCAACAACGGCTCAGCTGCGATGTGGTAGGCCACACAAGCTCACAGAATGGGACCGCCGAGCGCTGAAGCGCGTAGCATGTAAAATGTCTGTCCTCGGTTGCAACACTCACTACCGAGTTCCAAACCGCCTCCGGAAGCAACGTCAGCACAATAACTGTTCATTGGGAGCTTTATGAAATGGGTTTCCATGGCCAAGTAGCCGCAACCCAGCCTAAGATCACCATGCGCAATGCCAGGCGTCAGCTGGAGTGGTGTAAAGCTCTCGCCATAGGACTCTGGAGCAGTGGATACGTGTTCTCTCGAGTGATGAATCACGCATCACGATCTAGCAGTCCAATGGACAAATCTGGGTTTGGCGGATGCCAGGAGAACGCTACCTGCCCGATTGCATAGTGCCAACTGTAAAGTTTGGTGGAGATGGAATAATGGTCCGGGGCTGTTTTTCGCGGTTCAGGCTAGGCCCCTTAGTTCCAGTGAAGTGAAATCTTTAAGCTTCAGCATACAATGACACTCTAGACGATTCTGTGCTTCCAGCTTTGTGGCAAAAGTTTGGGGAAGGCCCTTTCCTGTTTCAGCATGACAATGCCCCCATGCAAAAAGCGAGGTCCATACAGAAATGGTTTGTCGAGATCAGTGTGGAAGAACTTGACTGGCTTTCACAGAACCCTGACCTCAACCCCATCGAACACCTTTGGGATGAATTGGAACGCCGACTGCGAGCCAGGCCTAATCGTCCAACATCAGTGCCCAACCTCACTAATGCTCCTGTGTCCCAGCAGCAATGTTCCAACATCAAGTGGAAAGCCTTCCCAGAAGAGTGGAGGCTGTTATAGCAGCAAAGGGGGGGAAACCAACTCCATATTAATGCCCATGATTTTGGAATGAGATGTTCGACGGGCTTTTAAAAAAAAAAATTGTTAAAACTTTTGGTCATGAAGTGTATATCACTGACAGGTTATAGGGTACCATTTGGGGGTGCAGAAAGAGAGACCCGGGGGGCTGCTCTATAGCACAACACTGACAGGGGCTTCGTTCTCAATGGCACTCTATTCCATATATAGTGCAGTACTTTTAACCAGAGCACAATGTAGTGCACTATAAAGGGAATAGGTTGCTATTTGGGACATAGCCAAAGCGACACCACTGACAGGGTGTTTCATTAGTACTGTGGATGGCTGGGGGATTTAACCTGTGCTAAAAAGGTCCTTTACACGTCTGCCTCATTGCCATGGTGTGCATAGCCTACAATCTGGGCCTATCTCTGAATATATTAGCTTGCCGGTTTTATATCTGAGCATTAAAATTTGAACTTAAAATTGAAACTGAAGATGGTGATTAAGCAATGATGTACATTTCAGATGTCTATGAGATTTAAAATAGTGGACTTGAAAAAGTGAAAAAGCAGATGGGATGACCTACAGTGGGATAGTGTACTTTCTAGAAGAGGCCTTGAATAGGGTAGGGCCCTCTTATAAGTGCACATCACATGTTATCTACATGGATGATACGTGTACATAATAGAAGTCATATAACTCACCCTGCTGTCAAAGAGGCTGTGCTTAGAAAATAAATCAGTGACTATGACAACGAGCAAGTAGGTTGGAGGGGAAAGTGTTGAGTCCCACGCAGCCCAGCTTCTGACAACTGATATCATCACATATCAACATAGAGATTCTACAGAACAATGCCAAAATAACACTCACTGTGGTCTTCAGCAGCATCTTCAACATCTCCACAGCCTTTGAATTAATTATCCTAGTTTCTAAAGGCTTTTGGATGGCTATTGAACAGCTAAATGTTTTCTGTTTCAAAAGGGCCTTTTGGTTTTACATTGGCTTATTGTTATTATATGTCTATATTTAGAGTTCGTCTTTTGTGAAATACTGAATATTTGGTGGTGTTTATTGCAGTTAGGAAAGGGTGTTCTTAGGAAAGGCTATACAATATGTGCACTATACAACTTGGATTGTATCCAGTGTTAATTATTCTCTGTGTTATCCCTAACACACACACACACACGCGCGCGCACGCGCACACCCACACACACACTTTACTTTTGTCCCCTTATTTAATTTGCGTCAAGCCACTTCGTTCTAAAGCCATTACAAACCTCCCTACACTGATTGTTAGGCAATATTGATTCATGCCTCGGTTCCAACATTATACCAATGACCTGCTGCTTAAGGCTCCTCACAATGGCTTGGGTTGACTGCTTGATCAGCTTGAGTACATTGAGGGTCCGGCTTATATTGCATAATTCAATTTGCTGTGAGACAGCACCTGGGAATAAAGTGCCATATGGTGCAGGGCTTGTTTCTGTGAAAGAGCCTCTATGAATCTCACTACGGCGTCTTCTACCTCTGCCGGAGTCCCAAATGGCACCCTATTACCCGAATAGTGCACTACTTTTGACCAAAGCCCTATGAGGTGGTAGTGCACTGTGTAGTGAATAGGGCACCTTTTGGGACGCAGCTCTGTTTGTTCTGAGTGGTTTGTGATACTGGCTGACTGGCCTCTGTTGTGCGGTTTCGGGGGTAGTCGCCATTGAAGTGAAGCTATTTCTAGCAGTACATGTACGGGTACACGTTCTGCTTATTTTCAGGGGTTAAGAGGGCCTTCTTCGAACAATTAGAAAGACGTAATGGTCATATTGTTTGTCGGTTTTCTGTCTTTGTACTAGTACCTGTTTGATTTCATAAAATGGGTCGAAGACAACCGCCACATAGAATAAACATGGATAAAAACCTATTTATCTGGAAGGGTTTAATGTGATAAGATATATCTTACATCTCTCCATAAGCTTCATTGAAAATGAAAAGCTGTTATATTCTGCCTCTTACTTCGAAACAGTACAGAACTCCAAAGTAATCCATGTTAATTTAGAGCATGCAGAGGGCAGAAAATGATGTGATGCCTCATCTGTTGAATTGGTCACCCATTTACTGATCACTAACTTAATGGCCTGCCTCCCAAATGGCACCCTATGGGCCGTGGTGAAAAGTAGTGCAGTATATACAGTAGGTAACATGGTGCCTTTTGGAAAACAGTCATGGTTACCCCTTTAATGAATTGGTCACTCCTTTAATGAGCACTCATTTTAATAAGCTGCGTCCCAAATGGCACCCTATGGGCCGTGGTTTCTTAGTAGTGTAGTATATACTGTAGGTAACAGGGTGCCTTTTGGAATACAGTCATGGTCACTCCTTTAATGAATTGGTCACCCCTTTTACTGATTGTTTTGTTGTCTGCACTGCAGATGCCAGGGCAGACAGAGCTGAGAGGAGGAAGCTCTTCAGGCACTACACTGTGGGATCCTACGACAGCTTTGATGCGTCAAGGTAAGGATTGGTTTCAGGATTGGTCTTGGTTTACTAACTGTTTGTCTGAATGTCTATTCAAGGGGATGTCCAGAGGAAATTGGTGAAACCATGATACTATACAGTGTGTGATATCTTCTTCTAAACTGCTAGAACATATGAGAAGTGTTGCAGACATTTATAGCTTCTCTGACAAAGATGCTGCTGACACATAACCCCTAATGTTTGGTGTCTGACTTCAGACGATAGATCTGAAGTAGCATCACCGGCCTTATTCAATTGAAAAGAGTGGAGGAAACAACTATGCGCGTACGGTAGTAAGCTGTTCATCCGGGGGGTTTCGCAGCCAATCCTCCCAGATGATGAGGCGAGGGGTGAATGTGAATTGTGAACCCAAGCGTACACAGCACTTGGCTTATTTCATGTATTTCCTTTCATTTGGGAATAGCATGTGTGGGACATTGCATGTTACCCTTTTACCTGGCGTTCATGTGCATCTTTCGGTTATTTTATTCATTCGTATCAACCGCATTCATTTTTATGTCAGATCATCTACAGTAGTACTGCACTCTAATCTCTGGCACCACTGATTACAGCACAAGAAAGGGTTCTGAGAGGACTCTTTGGATCCCTCTCTCTGAAATAAAGGCTTCTAAACGGGTTCTTTGTGGGTGACAGGGTTCTACCTAGAACCATAAAGCGTTCTTCTACAGGTGCAAGCCCTAAGTACCTTTTATTTCCAAGAGTGTACTGTACCAAAGCCTTTTATGGCAAAGCAAACTTGTGCAAGTGGAGAACATTGAGGAGGAAATTGGCTGGGTGGGCGCGTATGTGTTTGTCTCCAAAGGAGAGGAGATGGGCTGGGTGGGAGTGTGTGTGTGTGTGAAACCTCTCGCTGTCAGATGGATGGTGATGTAAGAAATGCTTGAGCTCGGGGCCTTGCTTGTTCGCACTTGGGCATTCGATGCCGGGACTGTTATGCAAACAGTAACAAACTAAAAAAGTGTACCTAGGAAAGAAAGCACTCCATTCACAATGTCCTCAGCTTCTGATCAGGGAACAGTCTACATGAGAAAGCATGGGGTAACTACATGTTTTAACTGATGAATGTCCCAATTAGACTGTATTGCAGCACATGCATTACCTACATACCTGATGGATTGAATTGATTTTAAAGCATGTACCAGGCCTATACAAGATCCTTCATGAGCAGAGAAAAGGAGAGAGAAAGCAATAGAAAGAGAGACAGAAATGGAGAGACCAAGAGAGAGAGAGAGAGAGATATCCTCCTCCATCCAACAGTACTAATATACAGTGCATTCGGAAAGTATTCAGACCCCTTCCCTTTTTCCACATTTTGTTACGTTGCAGCCTTATTGTAAAATGAAGAAGAAATTAAGAAAATCCTCATAAATCTACACACAATAACTCATAATGGCAAAGCAAAACAAGTTTTTTTGAAATGTTTGCAAATGTATAATAAAAACATTTAAAAAATGAGAAGTATTCAGAACCATTTGGAATGAGACTCGATATTGAGTTCTGGTGCATCCTGTTTCCATTGATCATATTTTAGATGTTTCTTCAACTTGATTGGAGTCCACTTGTGGTAAATTCAATTGATTGGACATGATTTGGAAAGGCACACACCTGTCTATAAAAGGTCCCACAGTTGACAGTGCATGTCACAGCAAAAACCAAGCCATGAGGTCAAAGGAATTGTCCGTAGAGCTTCGAAACAGGATTGTGTCGAGGCACAGATCTGGGGAAGGGTACCAAAAAATGTCTGCAGCATTGAAGGTCCCCAAGAACACAGTGGCCTCCATCATTCTTAAATGGAAGAAGTTTGGAACCATCAAGACTCTTCCTTGAGCTGGCCGCCGGGCCGATCTGATCAGTCGGGGGAGAAGGGCCTTGGTCAGGGAGGTGACCAAGAACCTGATGGTCACGCTGACAAAGCTCCAGAGTTCCTCTGTGGAGATGGGAGAATCTTCTAGAAGGACAACATTCTCTGCAGCACTCCACAAATCAGGCCTTTATGGTAGAGTGGCCAAACGGAAGCCACTCCTCAGTAAAAGGCACACGACAGCCCGTTTGGAGTTGTTCAAAACGCACCTAAAGGACTCAAAGATGATGACAAACAAGATTCTCTGGTCTGGAGGAAACCTAGTACCATCCCTACGGTGAAGCATGGTGGTGGCAGCATCATGCTGTGGGGATGTTTTTCAGCGGCAGGGACTGGGAGACTAGTCAGGATCGAGGCAAAGATGAACGGAGCAAAGTACAGAGAGATCCTTGATGAAAACCTGCTCCAGAGTGCTCTGGACCTCAGACTTGGGCGAAGGTTCACCTTCCAACAGTACAACGACCCTAAGCACACAGACAAGACAACGCAGTAGTGGCTTCGGAACAAGTGTCTGAATGGCCTTGAGTGGCTCAGCCAGAGCCCGGACTTGAACCCAATCGAACATCTCTGGAGAGACCTGAAAATAGCTGTGCAGCGACGCTCCCCATCCAACCTGACAGAGCTTGAAAGGATCTGCAGAGACGAATGGGAGAAACTCCCCAAATACAGGTCTGCCAAGCTTGCAGCGTCATACCCAAGAAGACTCAAGGCGGTAATCGCTGCCAAAGGTGCTTCAACAAAGTACTGAGCAATGGTCTGAATACTTATGTAAATGTGATATTTCAGTTTTTTTGTTTTAATACATTTGATAAAATGTGTGTGTAGATTGATGAAGGAAAAAAACTATTGAATCAATTTTAGAGTAAGGCTGTAACGTAACAAAATGGGGAAAAAGTCAAGAGGTCTGAATACTTTCTGAATGCACCGTACCCACCAACCAGGACAGCCAGTGTAAAGAGCAAAGTAGGTTGTCATGGACACACAGACAGAGTCCCTATTACCGGTGCTGTGAAGGCTGTTTGCATGCTGCTCTGCTCATCTGCTCTGGCATGGGGGGGTGACAGAGGTGAGGGACTTCAGCCTAGTCCCAGATCTGTTGCTGCTCTCTTGCCAACTCAGCATAGCATAGCAGATCTGGGCCTTGCCAACTCAGCCCGAAACAAACCTCTCTGTAAACTTGGCCAGGCTTCTGGTTTGCTCAACGGACAACATATTTGGGGATTCCTTTATATTAGTGGGGATGTAATCTGACCAGTTGCACTGCTCCAACAAATGAATGTAATCTCTTCAAGAGTGTAGGCCAACTTTGATGTTCAAGCTACAGTGTAATCTCTTGATACATGAAGCAGAAAGGAGACTACTACTGATTAGCTTGGCAAATACTGTCTGCATTGAGATTGGTGTCCTTTCTGCTTCATGCATTGACATATTTTACTGTAACCTTTTGGGATAGCTATAGGCTGCCTTCTGGCTTCATACTAGGATATTGGAATATATATATATGATTTGACTTTGTTTCCTGAAGGTCTGTATTCCCTGTATTACACGTAGAGCACCCTTGCAAAAAGATTGCAGTCAGAGTGCAGTACGACTGCAGTATGCTGCAAATACTGCGTCCCCCCCAAAAAAATAATTACTGCGGTAATTTTGCAGTGTAACTGCAGTTAGAGTGCAGTATACTGCAGTTATTCTGCAGAATCTACCATAACCTTGTTGCACTGTCACAGCGTTTCCCAAACACGGTCCTCGGGACCCCATGGGGTGCACGTTTTGGTTTTTGCCCTAGCACTACACAGCTGATTCAAATGATCAAAGCTGGATGATTAGTTGATCATTTGAATCAGCTGTGTAGTGGTAGGGCAAAAACCAAAACCTGCACTCCTTGGGGTCCAGAGGACCGAGTTTAGGAAACCCTGCACTATGATGACCTATAGCTTCACTTTGGTCCTGGAATACTAGGACTAGCCCCATTCTGATCACCAGCTCAAAGTAGAACGTGTTACCACGGCAACCAAGCATCCCACCACCACCACCACCACCACAACAATCATGCTGTTACCTCTGCTGCTCTCCCTTCAAGTTCCTCCTTGGAACCCAACCAAAGCATTGAACACAATACTCATTCTGGAATGATGTCTACTTTTGTAGCCTAGGCTGACCTACTGTTTTGATTCAAGCATAGGCCTACTAGATTGGAAGAATGACCTTTAGATTGTCCATGCATCTGAAATGGTTAACTACTTCTACTCCAGTGGTTCTTGAGAATGAAATTGTGCAAAATTCTTGTGTGATAGCTTTTCATGTATTTATTTTTGAACCTTTTCACCAAATTGTGTTTTCTTTCTTTTGGCACAATATGATGTGACAATGTATGAATTGGCCTACGATTGTTTGTTTAGTTAAAGGCTATTTACGCCGATAAATCACATTACTGCATGTTGGTCTATATGCAATTTTGCATACATATGTAGGCTAATATAGCCTAACTCTTCTCAGCTTTCATCCATGATACCACGGCCTGATTCAGTTGTCATCCAGATGTTGCTGTATACACAGAATAATACGAAATCTCTGAGACCAGGTTGCATACACTAAAGGATACTGCCGACTGAGGAATGAAATACATTTGATAGGCAGGCTATGGGTGGTCGCTTCCACTAAATTGAAATAAATTACTCCGAATTTCCTGTCTTCATTCATCCATTAATTCGTTCGTTCGTTCGTTCATTCATCCACTCAGCTTTGCACCCTATAGGCTACCCCTCATCGCTCCCTCCCTCCATCGTTCCCAGAGCCGCTGGCTTTTTAGCAGCAGTTTTTTTTCTAATGTTAACCGCTTTTGATTTTGCTCTCCTTTGGGTGGAAATGTTTACTCTCCTCTGTCTCCGGCTCCGTCCGTTTTTTGTTTGTTTCGCATCAACGTTTTCGGCAAAGGTGGACTTCATCTTCGGAGGAGCACTGTGACGGCGCGCTGTCGCTGTCACATCGATACAGGGAGCATCATTCATTATTATAATTGATTAATTCGGTGTGCAGCCGACAAGCTGTCATGATGAAGCACTCGGGGCGAGCAGCTGTGGCTATGATGAGGATGATAGGATGCAGTAATAACGGTCGCTTTGCGCGGAATTTTCTCCACAGCGACTGTGTTATTGACGAGAAGACGGTAGTTCTACAGAAGAAGGATAACGAGGGATTCGGGTTTGTGCTGCGAGGGGCGAAAGGTAGGAGACGGACCTTAACTTAGTGTCTGTCTGTTGCTCCCTTGTTATGTTCATGTGTCGTCCCCGGTCCACGTTGCACTATTTGTTTCCGTTGCGTCAGTGATGAGAATCACACACATATGGCTTATTATGCACCCATGCTGTTCTGAACACCCACTTACTTCAATAGAAATTCCAATACTTTTTTTTCTGTTGATGACAGTGTGACAGTTTTTGTGTTGTAGCTCATTCTCAAGTCAGCTCTGCCCCATATCATGTGTTGTGTGACCACCATAATAAGTGTAATATTGGTGCCTATAGGAGCCTATAATGAACTGACGGAGCCTATATTAACTGAATAACTACTGATATTCTGTTGACTTAAACAGCTTCTCCATCACAAACATATGTATCTGATCGAGTAGACAATTCATTCAAATCTCATACCCAGAGCCTCTGCCTCTGCTCCATAGAATAGAAATGAACAAACTACTGTATTGAATGAGCAGACTAACTACTGCCTTTGGAGTTTTCTTCGAACACATGGCTGATTTACTGCAAGTGTCACTTGTCACCACCGGTTTCTTGGAGGTGCTGTGACTTCAGTTCTGCAGGAGAAAGATGCTACACAGTATTCATGTAACATCTGTAGCGATCTGCAACATCTAAACCGAAGTAAACTTTGACGTGACTTTGCTGATATTTGTAAACAAAAATTTGCTGATTGCAGAGGCGGTCAGTTTAGTTGTGTAGTATATTCATGCGATCCTGTCAGATCTGCAGTTTGTCAGTGTCTGCAGTTTGAAACACACACACACACACACACACACACACACACACACACACACACACACACACACACACACACACACACACACACACACACACACACACACAGCTCTCTACTGAACTGTACACAGTCAGTGCAGGGAATTTATTTGGACCAGGGTGGAGGGGTGAATGATGCGTCTCCCTAGCTCCAAACCTCTGCTGCAGCCCCAGCCCTAGCCCACAGTCTCTGTCGCTGTCCCTGGCCAGACAGCATGATTATGCCACTAAGCTGTAATTACATTGCCATTGTTTTCTACATGCAATGTTTTTCGTGTCTTACTGATAATTACATTGCGTTATGATGATCCATCTAAATACAAATGTTACTGTAATATTGCTGTAATGATGTTCCTGCATGCATTACTGTATATCCTCAATGTATGTACATCTTCCATGTACATGTTATTTGTGCGTACACGTGTATGGAACACAGTTTGCAACGTCATATTATTTGGTCCGGTAAAATATGTTTTCCATTTCCCTGATGGTGTCCGTTTTGAATGTTGACATTCAAAAGGTGTCTATTACACGTTACACTGTCGTGTTGAATTTCACGAGATGATGTTTAGTTGAATTACCTGTATTACGTATGTGTAATACTGTGCAGTAATGATACTGTCCCAGTGACATTGCTTCCCTGCATTTCTCACCTTCTCTTCTCTCTCTCTGACTTTACCTGGGACGTTGTCTGCACCTGCTCACCCACCCCTCCAGCGGACACGCCTATCGAGGAGTTTACTCCCACCCCTGCCTTCCCCGCCTTGCAGTACCTGGAGTCTGTGGACGAGGGCGGGGTTGCGTGGCGGTCAGGGCTTCGCAACGGAGACTTCCTCATCGAGGTAAGGAAACACAGTCTTTCTCAATTCATCTCTCCGCGATTGCTTGTGTCCTCTCTCCTTGCCTCCTCCATGAAATGCATTGGAAAAGAGGGTCTTGATGGGAGGGACCTTGGACCTACTTCTCCAGTACGGTTGAGAGGGAGGCGAGGAGATAGGATGTGAGGATTCAAACGTTCCTTCCTGGACTTGGAAGATTCCTTTTCAGTGTGAAGAATTTGTGATGATATGTAATCTTTGAAACTGGATGGGAGGTCTGTCTGAATGCATTTATGAATGTGGCCCCGACAAGCTCCATAAGCGTGGGTCTCTTCTGTGGGAATTTAGGGTAGTTTACTCCATTTAGCATTTTAGAGTTTTGTTTGACCCAGAAAATCATGGCTTTCAGAACAGAACAGCCCATTCTGGCATAGTTTTCTCGGCCTCCAAGTGAACTGAACCTCTAAAAGTGAGTTATAAAAGTCTGGATAAGCTCCAGAAAGATTCCTCGTGAACATACTTAATGAGAAATCTGTGTTCTGTTAACGAGGAACACTAAGCTACTGTATTGAAAGATTTAGTTTTTTGGGCTGCACCTCGTCTCATGTTGGTTGAAGTGCTGTCAGCTCTCCTCCTAAACTACTGTAATGTCTTCAGAGTTGTGCTCAGAGTCACTCCCGTGCAGCACACTGTCCAGTTCTATCTGTCAGTCTTTTTGTAAGGCGCTTGAGTTCATCCCCGAGCATCGCCTGAAATCCAAACTGATACGTTCCGCTTCACTGTTGTTTCCCAAACGTAACAGGAGGAACAGTTAAATTCCAGGCTAACTCAGACAGTCACTATGGATTAGATTTCCACTTGAACACAGAGCACATACTGTAGTATTTGCGTAGCACTCACCTCCTCTTAGCTGTGGATTTATCTTCCGTTTGTCAGGACAAGTACCTCACCTAAATTCTTTATTTCTTGACTTCGTTGTCTTAACATTTGACCACAGCAGGTTGTGGTTGAACAGAACCTCTGGTTTAGTAGTTGAGATGAGTGAATGAATTAATGCTTGAACAGACTGGGGAGAGGTCAGTTCCAGTTCATCCTTTTCTTCCATGGCTGTCACTTCAGTTCTATGTCAGCAAAACAAATACATTTTGCGCTTGCAAAATTCAGAACTCCAACTCAGCATACTCCGTGTGCTGTGTGAATGTTTTATATGCACATCCTAGATGTCTTCAGTGTCGGTGTTCTTCAGTGTTACTTCAACAGAACTACAGTGAGATTGTATTTCTAGGGTTCCTTCAACGGGGACGGGTGGAAGTCCTTTTGCAGTATAAAGCAGAGTAGTGGGGAGATAATGATTGGCCATCTGTCTTCCTAGAGCATACAGACGCAGTGTTCACGGATTCATTGGGCGCTGAACAGCTTGCGTTTTTTTAAATCAGCTGTCAGAGCAGGATGGTGATGATGTTACAAAAAAAGGGGGGAAACATCAACTACACTGTAAAAATAGACAGACTCAAAACGCAGTGATTGTGTGATGAAACGCTGAAAAGTTGTGTACCTAAACTGAGATGTGGTGTTTGGCGGTTGTTTGAACGTAAACCCAACGTGTACGTGTTCTGATACACAGAAAGTGTTTTTAAAAACAGAATAGAAGTACTCTGAAACACCCAAAGGGGTTATTCAAAACACACAAAAATATGTTTGTTTTTTTTGCAGACTGTCTCTCATTGTCACGTTCCTGACCTGTTTTATGTTATTTTTGTATGTGTTTAGTTGGTCAGGGCGTGAGTTGGGGTGGGCATTCTATGTTTTGTGTTTCTATGTTTAGGTCACTTGTAATTAGCCTTATATGGTTCTCAATCAGAGACAGGTGTTTGACGTTTTCCTCTGATTGAGAACCATATATAGGTTGGCTGTTCACACTGTTTGTTTGTGGGTGATTGTCTTCCGTGTCTGTGTCTGCGCACCACACGGGACTGTTTCGGTTGTTCGTTCGTTTGATGTAGTCTGTTCCTGTTCGTGAGTTCTTCGTGTAGTTATGTAAGTTCCATGTTCAGGTCTGTCTACGTCGTTTTGTTATTTTGTAATTTTCCAAGTGTTTTTCGTCTTCGTCTTTAAATAAATTTCAATATGTCATCACACCTCGCTGCATTTTGGTCGAATCCTTGCTCCTCTTCGGATGAAGAGGAGGAGGAGGAGAACCGTTACACATATAGTCAAGTGGTTTAGAAATGCAAATGGTTTATAGCCAGAATATTGATTGATGATAAAAGGCCCTATGGAGAATAAGTTTTTTGTGGAATTCCACCTTCATTTTTTCAATGATTTATTTATTTAGACAGATTAGAAACAAGAGGAAACAGATAAGGAGTGAAAGTGGAACAGGTGAAAGTGGGAATTCAACCCCCAACTTCAATGGAATGTCATTGTAATTTTAAACACTCAACCAGACAGCCACACTGTAAAAAAAAAAAAATATTATAGGGTGAATTGAAATTGACAAACAAAAAAAACAACATATAATTTATATAAATGAATGCAAGTCATTTCAATGTTTTGTTAATTTCATTTTACCCAAAAATGTAAGAATAAATCCAACTTAATATGTTGCTCCAAATGTCAGTATCTTTTATGAGGATAACCAAAGATAGAGGACATTGAACGATTTAAATCATTGAAAGTCTGGTTTTAATCTCCTATCTTGCTCTGTTTTGAAAGTGCTGTGTGTATTATTTAAAAATGTTCAGACTTAATGATTATTTCACACAACGTTGTGTGCATGTTTTGAAGAAAGAAAAGTATACTTCTATATGAGTTTTAAGCAGCTTGTTGTGCCATGAGCTGTAATGGATCATGATGAACGCATATTAAAACCGTCAGGAAAAATGACGTTGAGTGATGAGACCACCCATTCCCGACATTTCAAACTTTAAATGGTAGAGGTAATTACAGTATCCTGCCATTTGTTATGTAAACCCTCTAGTTACTGCTGGTGAATTGAGCACTGAGCTCAACAATGCCTGCCAAAATGGGATAAACTGGCAAATGATCAGATACATGAATCAATGTTAAACATAAAAATTCTCCAGAAGAAGGGATCTAATTCTGCACCTGACAGGATTTGAAACACCATAGCAGTGTTTAGAAGCTATAGAAAGAGGAAACGACACCAAAAAAGAGAAGGGATCTTATTCTGCATTGTTTCAAAACGTCTCAGGATGATGTGTTTCAGTACCACAGCAAAGTTAAGGTTTCATCTCCTTTGCATTGGTGGCAGCTCAGTTGCCACTAGTTTTGGTGTTACGAAGCACTTCATTTTAACAGTGTAGAATAGAGTACAGTGGTGTATGTCTTGCAGCTAAACTAATATTGTCCTACCACTCCCCATATTACTGTATAGTCAAGCTAGAGATAGCCCCAGGGAATTGACCCTTTGCATTCAAAGTTGTTATCGTGCTATTACATTCTATTAGTCATTGGAAGCTTTAAGATTTGTCACACGTCTCCGTCTCTTTTGGTGATTATTCCTCAGAATAGGATTTGATCTTGATTTGATGTCATCCAACTAGCCAATAATGTACAGCATTGCCCATGAAATATTACATTATTTAGCTCAACGGTAAATTCCTTTCAAATAGTATGATGACATTACAGCAAATCTGTGCCCTGGTTGGGGGACAATGGCAGTCTCGGGAGTTCACAGCTTACTCTTGTGTGTTTTGATGCTCTGCTTGGTCATCCCTAACAGACCATCGCCAATTTCCTTGCAGGCTGCCAGTAAACCCCTGTTTAATGGTCCAGTCAATACTTGAGATGTGGATAGCTTTGGGGGACGGGGATGGGGATGGGGATGGAGGGTTTAAAGCCTGTCGGGTGTTGTGGGTGCATCTCTTGGGGATGTGTAGGTGAAGGTTTATCGGCTGTCTTCAGGGAGAGGGGGTGCTGCTCTACAGATGGGTGTGTCTGGGACCTCAGAGTGATCTGTCTCTTATTCCCTTCACTCTATCAGTGATCTGTCCCTTATTCCCTTCACTCTATCAGTGAGCAATCCAAGATGGCGTAGCAGTCAGACGTCTTTGTCTTTGTCCTGTCGTGTCCCTTGTATATATCTTTTTACATCTTTTTCTTCGCATATCTTTTAAAAATATTTTCCTAAACCTCAATTTCTAAATACTCTCCTGCAACCGGCCTCACCCAATGTGGCGTGGATCTGCTTTTTTCTAAAGTATTTCTATTTACTTCGGATCTGGAATCCCTCAACTGAAGCTAGCCAGCTAACTACCTACCAGCTATCAGTTAGCAAACCACTGCTGGCGGTCATCAGCTAACCTTTAGCTCGGAAAGCTCTTCGCCAGTTCGAACAACGTGACTCAAACCAGAGCATAACGGACCTATTTCTCTCCATATCCCCGGATTCCTACCGCAAACTCTGAACATTTTCATCTGGATCTTCGTAACTAGCTAACCGCAATCACGGGTGACCACTCCTGGCTAGCGTTTCCATCCCGGAGCAAGCACCAATTAGCCTGAAGCTAGCCCAGCCAGGGCTCCTGTGCTACCACCGAAGCCCACTCCTGGGCTACAATATCCGGACCCCTTCTACTACCGGTACGGGGCACGGAACACGACTGGAATACCGACATAATCAGCCCGAGGACTCCAACAGGCCCCTCAGGCGCGACGCCCGCTGAAGGCCCATTCTGCTAACCTGCTAGGCCTGCTAGCTACCTAGAGCTACCTGGAACCCTACTAATTCCACGACTGGTCTATCAACGCCACCGCACGAAGAGGCAAAAACAGACTTACCCCCCATCGCGACGTCCCCCAAAGGCTAACTTGCTACCCCCGGTCTGCTAACTGCTAGCTTGCCTGCCCCGGTCTGCTAACTGCTAGCTTGCCTGCCCCAGTTTGCTAACTGCTAGCTTGCCTGCCCCGGTCTGCTAACTGCTAGCCCCTGCTAACTGCTTGCTTGCTAACAAGGTCTGCTAACTGCTAGCTCGCCATCCCCGGTCTGCTAACTGCTAGCTTGTTTAGCCCCGGCCTACTAACTGTTAGCTTGTTAGCATCGGCCTGCTAACTGTCTGAATCGCCGTGTCCCCAGTCAGCCCAACCACTCACTGGACCCATATGTTCACTTGGCTACGCATGCCTCTCTCTAATATCAATATGCCTCGTCCATTACTGTCCTGGTTAGTGATTACTGTCTTATTTCACTGTAGAGCCTCTAGCCCTGCTCAATATGCCTTAACCAACTATGTTGTTCCACCTCCTACATATGCGATGACATCACCTGGTTTAATCGTCTCTAGAGACTATATCTCTATCATCATTACTCAATGCCAAGGTTACCTCCAATGTACTCACATCCTACCTTACCTTTGTCTGTACACTATGCCTTGAACCTATGCTATCGAGCCCAGAAACCTGCTCCTTTTACTCTCTGTTCCGAACGTGCTAGACGGCCAGTTCGTATAGCATTTAGCCGTACCCTTATCCTACTTCTCCTCTGTTCCTCTGGTGATGTAGGGGTGAATCCAGGTCCTGCAGTGCCTAGCCCCACTCCCACTCCCCAGGTGCTCTCATTTGTTGACTTCTGTAACCGTAAAAGCCTTGGTTTCATGCATGTTAACATTAGAAGCCTACTCCCTAAGTTTGTTTTACTCACTGCTTTAGTATACCCCTTTTAGCACACTCTGCCAACCCGGATGTCTTAGCCGTGTCTGAATCCTGGCTTAGGAAAACCACCAAAAAACCCTGAAATCTCCATCGTTAATGTTACGTTCCCCAGTTTCTGTGTTGTAGTTTGTATTTGAGTGTGTGTTTCAGAAGATGGCTTCCTGAAATTCTCCCCAAGCAGCTGATTGGTCGGCCCCAATTGATGATTGGAGAGCTGACCCCGCCCCCTCGTCAAAGACGCAGCTGGCTCGAATTACCAATGCCTTCTGAAGCTATAAAAGCCAGTGTTCTGTTGTTCAGAAGAGAGAGATCATAGGCAGGCTGAGGAGATTGCAGGCTGAGGAGATTGCAGGCTGAGGAGATTGCAGGCTGAGGAGATTGCAGGCTGAGGAGATTGCAGGCTGAGGAGATTGCAGGCTGAGGAGATTGCAGGCTGAGGAGATTGTAGGCTGAGGAGATAGTGATAAAGATTGCAGAGAGAGAATGGAGAGAATTTGATTGTGATATAGAGAAGCTTTGACATTTACTTTCTTTGCTTTTGTTCTGTCCAGCCCCTTTTCCCCATATTACCGTGTAAAGGAATAAAGTTCTTGTAAACGGTACCACATTCTGCCTTTTTCTCTTTCACTTCACGGGGAGTTGAGTTGTAGCAGGGTGTTGCGTTCCCTCTTCTTAGAGGCGTGCGTAACAGTTAACTATAACATTTTCCGCCAAGATAAAACTGCCAAAGGGGGCGGCGTTGCAATCTACTGCAAAGATAGCCTGCAGAGTTCTGTATTACTATCCATGTCCGTACCCAAACAATTCGAGCTTCTACTTCTAAAAATTCACCTTTCCAGAAACAAGTCTCTCACTGTTGCCGTTTGCTATAGACCTCCCTCTGCCCCCAGCTATGCCCTCGATACCGTATGTGAATTGATTGCCCCCCATCTATCTTATGAGTTTGTGCTACTAGGTGACCTAAACTGGGACATGCTTAACACCCCGGCCATCCTACAAACTAAGCTTGATGCCCTCAATCTCACACAAATTATCAATAAACCTACCAGGTACCTACCAGGTACAACTCCAAATCTGTAAACACGGGCACCCTCATAGATGTCATCCTAACTAACTCCCTCCAAATACACCTCTGCTGTTTTCAATCAAGATCTCAGCGATCACTGCTTCATTGCCTGCATCCGTAATGGGTCGTTCCCTAAAACGCTCCCTAAAACACTTCTGCGAGCAGTCCTTTCTAATCGACCTGGCCGGGGTATCCTGGAATGACATTGACCTCATCCCGTCAGTAGATGATGCCTGGCTATTCTTTAAAAGTGCCTTCCTCACCATCTTAAATAAGTATGCCCCATTCAAAACATTTAAAACTAGGAATAGATATAGTCGTTGGTTCACTCCAGACCTGTCTGCCTTTGACCAGCACAAAAACATCCTGTGGCGTTGTGCATTTGCATCGAATATCGCCCGTGATATGCAACTTTTCAGGGAAGTTAGGAACAAATATACACAGTCAGTTAGGAAAGCTAAGGCTAGCTTTTTCAAACAGAAATTTGCACCCTGTAGTACTAACTCAAAAAAGTTCTGGGACACTGTAAAGTCCATGGAGAATAAGAGCACCTCCTCCCAGCTGCCCACTGCTCTGAGGCTAGGAAACACGGTCACCACCGATAAATCCACTAGAATTGAGAATTTCAATAAGCATTTCTCTACGGCTGGCCATGCTTTCCACCTGGCTACCCCTACCCTGGTCAACTGCCCGGCACCCCCCACAGCAACCTGCCAAAGCCCCCACCATTTCTCCTTCACCCAAATCCAGATAGCTGATGTTCTGAAAGAGCTACAAAATCTGGACCCCTACAAATCTGGACCCACTCTTTCTAAAATGATCTGCCGAAATTGTTGCAACCCCTATTACTAGCCTGTTCAACCTCTCTTTCGTATCGTCTGAGATTCCCAAAGATTGGAAAGCTGCCGCGGTCATCCCCCTCTTCAAAGGGGGTGACACTCTAGACCCAAACTGCTACAGACCTATATCTATCCTACCCTGTCTTTCTAAGGTGTTCGAAAGCCAAGTTAACAAACAGATTACAGACCATTTCGAATCCCACCGTACCTTCTCCGCTATGCAATCTAGTTTCAGAGCTGGTCATGGGTGCACCTCAGCTAAACGACATCATAACCACCATTGATAAGAGACATTACTGCGCAGCCATATTCATCGACCTGGCCAAGGCTTTTGACTCTGTCAATCACCACATTCTTATTGGCAGACTCGACAGCCTTGGTTTCTCAAATGATTGTCTCGCCTGGTTTACCAACTACTCAGTGTGTCAAATCGGAGGGCCTGTTGTCCGGACCTCTGGCAGTCTTTATGGGGGTGCCACAGGGTTCAATCCTTGGGCCGACTCTCTTCTCTGTATACATCAATGATGTTGCTCTTGCTGCTGGTGATTCTCTGGTACACCTCTACGCAGACGACACCATTCTGTATACTTCTGGCCCCTCTTTTGACACTGTGTTAACCTCTCTTGGGCACGTGAGACGGTAGCGTCCCACCTCTTCAACAGCCAGTGAAACTGCTAGGCGCCAAATTCAAATACAGAAATACTCATTATAAAAATTCAGAAAACAAAACATATTTTACATAGGTTTAAAGATGAACTGCTTGTGAATCCAACCACGGTGTCAGATTTAAAAAATGCTTTACGGCGAAAGCATACCTTACGATTATTTGAGAACATAGCCCACTAGACAAATCATTACAAACAGTAGCCAGCCAGGTAGAACAGTTACACAATTTAGAAATAGAGATAAAATTGATCCCTTACCTTTGATGATGTTCATATGGTTGCACTCAGCAGACATTCATTTACTCAATAATGTTCCTTTTGTTCGATACAGTCTCATTATACTCAAAAACCTCAGTTTTGTTCAGTAATCCACAGGCTCAAATGCAGTCAAAACAGGAAGACCAAAAAATCCAAATTGTATCCGTAAAGTTCATAGAAACATGTCAAACGATGTTTATATTCAAACCTCAGGTTGTTTTTAGCCTCAATAATCGATCATATTTAAACCGAACAATAACGTCGTCAATTTAAAAGGTAAACAAGAAACGCACTCTCTCGGTCTGGCGCAGGAAAAAGCTCTGTGACACGGCAGCGTCCACTCATTGAGACTGCTCTTACTTCTTCATTTTTCAGAATACAAGCCTGAAACAATTTCTGAAGACTGTTGACATCTAGTGGAAGGCATAGAAAGTGCAATTTGAGTCCTAAGTCAATGGATACTGTATTTTTCTCAGGTTTTTGCCTGCCAAATCAGTTCTGTTATACTCACAGACACTATTTTAACAGTTTTGGAAACTTTAGAGTGTTTTCTATCCAGATCTACCAGTTATATGCATATCATATATTCTGGGCCCGAGATGCAGGCAGTTTAATTTGGGCATGCATTTCATCCAAAATTCAGAATGCTGCCCCCTACCCTAGAGAAGTTAACTAACCTTCAGACGAGCTTCAATGCCATACAACTCTCCTTCCGTGGCCTCCAACTGCTCTTAAACGCAAGTAAAACTAAATGCATGCTATTCAACCGATCACTGCCCGCACCTGCTCGCCCGTCCAGCATCACTACTCTGGACGGCTCTGACTTAGAATACGTGGACAACTAAAAATACCTAGGTGTCTGGTTAGACTGTAAACTCTCCTTCCAGACTCACATTAAGCATCTCCAATCCAAAATGAAATCTAGAATCGGCTTCCTATATCGCATCAAAGCATCCTTCACTCATGCTGCTAAACATACCCTCGTAAAACTGACCATCCTACCGATCATCGACTTTGGTGATGTCATCTATAAAATAGCCTCCAACACTCTACTCAACAAACTGGATGCAGTCTATCACAGTGCCATCCGTTTTGTCACCAAAGCCCCATACACTACCCACCATTGCGACCTGTACGCTCTCGTTGGTTGGCCCTCGCGTCATACTCGTCGCCAAACCGACTGGCTACAGGTTATCTACAAGTATCTGCTAGGTAAAGCCCCGCCTTATCTCAGCTCACTGGTCACCATAGCAGCACCCACTTGTAGCATGCGCTCCAGCAGGTATATCTCACTGGTCACCCCCAAAGCCAATTCCTCCTTTGGTCGTCTTTCCTTCCAGTTCTCTGCTGCCAATGACTGGAACGAACTGCAAAAATCTCTGAAGCTGGAAACACTTATCTCCCTCACTAGCTTTAAGCACCAGCTGTCAGAGTAGCTCACAGATTACTGCACCTGTACATAGCCCATCTATAATTTAGCCCAAACAACTACCTCTTCCCCTACTGTGTTTATTTATTTTGCTCCTTTGCATCCCATTATTTCTATTTCTACTTTGCACATTCTTCCACTGCAAATCTACCATTCCAGTGTTTTACTTGCTATATTGTATTTACCTCGCCACCATGGCCTTTTTTTGCCTTTACCTCCCTTATCTCACCTCATTTGCTCACATTGTATATAGATGTATTTTTCTACTGTATTATTGACTGTATGTTTTGTTTACTCCATGTGTAACTCTGTGTTGTTGTATGTGTTGAATTGCTTTGCTTTATCTCGGCCAGGTCGCAGTTCTAAATGAGAACTTGTTCTCAACTAGCCAACCTGGTTAAATAAAGGTGAAATAAAAGATCAAATAAACATCGGTCTCTTATTCCCTTCACTCTATCAGTGATCGGTCTCTTATTCCCTTTACTCTATCAGTGATCGGTCTCTTATTCCCTTCACTCTATCAGTGATCTGTCTCTTATTCCCTTTACTCTATTAATGATCTATCTGTCTCTTATTCCCTTCACTCTATCAGTGATCGGTCTCTTATTCCCTTTACTCTATCAGTGATCTGTCTCTTATTCCCTTTACTCTATTAATGATCTATCTGTCTCTTATTCCCTTTACTCTATCAGTGATCGGTCTCTTATTCCCTTCACTCTATCAGTGATCTGTCTCTTATTCCCTTTACTCTATTAATGATCTATCTGTCTCTTATTCCCTTCACTCTATCAGTGATCGGTCTCTTATTCCCTTTACTCTATCAGTGATCTGTCTCTTATTCCCTTTACTCTATTAATGATCTATCTGTCTCTTATTCCCTTCACTCTATCAGTGATCGGTCTCTTATTCCCTTCACTCTATCAGTGATCTGTCTCTTATTCCCTTTACTCTATTAATGATCTATCTGTCTCTTATTCCCTTCACTCTATCAGTGATCGGTCTCTTATTCCCTTTACTCTATTAGTGATCTGTCTCTTATTCCCTTTACTCTATTAATGATCTATCTGTCTCTTATTCCCTTTACTCTATTAGTGATCTATCTGTCTCTTATTCCCTTTACTCTATTAGTGATCTGTCCCTTATTCCCTTCACTCTATCAGTGATCGGTCTCTTATTCCCTTTACTCTATCAGTGATCTGTCTCTTATTCCCTTTACTCTATTAATGATCTATCTGTCTCTTATTCCCTTCACTCTATCAGTGATCGGTCTCTTATTCCCTTCACTCTATCAGTGATCTGTCTCTTATTCCCTTTACTCTATTAATGATCTATCTGTCTCTTATTCCCTTCACTCTATCAGTGATCGGTCTCTTATTCCCTTTACTCTATTAGTGATCTGTCTCTTATTCCCTTTACTCTATTAATGATCTATCTGTCTCTTATTCCCTTTACTCTATTAGTGATCTATCTGTCTCTTATTCCCTTTACTCTATTAGTGATCTGTCCCTTATTCCCTTCACTCTATTAGTGATCTGTCTCTTATTCACTTCACTCTATTAGTGATCTGTCTATTAGGTCCTTCACTCTATCAGTGATCTGTCTCTTATTCCCTTCTCTCTATTAGTGATCTGTCTATTAGGTTCTTCACTCTATTAGTGATCTGTCTATTAGGTCCTTCACTCTATTAGTGATCTGTCTATTAGGTCCTTCATTCTATCAGTGATACGTTACTATTAGGGGTGTGAACGTTAATATGTTTAAACAAAATTGAGATCCTTAACGTGAGGCAAATAAATATATAAAACCTTAGAGGAAGAGGCGAACTTTAGGCTACTTTGGTGAATTTGCGAGGCGTGCAAGACAAGACTTTGCGATATAAAGATTACCAAATCAAATTGTATTTGTCACATGCACCAAATACAACTCCTGTGGACTTTACAGTGAAATGCTAGCTTATGAGTCCTTCCCAATGATGCAGAGTTTTAAAAATAACAATACTAATTAAATAGTAACACAAGAGTAATAAAATAAAGCACACAAGAATAGAGCAGGGAGTACCAGGGAGTACCAGATCAAAACAGGGAGTACCCGTATATACGGGGAGTACCAGGGAGTACCAGATCAATACAGGGAGTACCCGTATATATAGGGAGTACCAGATCAATACAGGGAGTACCCGTATATATAGGGAGTACCAGATCAATACAGGGAGTACCAGGGAGTACCAGATCAATACAGGGAGTACCAGGGAGTACCAGATCAAAACAGGGAGTACCAGTATATAGAGGGAATACCAGGGAGTACCAGATCAATACAGGGAAAACCAGGGAGTACCAGATCAATACAGGGAGTACCAGTATATACAGGGAGTACCAGATCAATACAGGGAGTACCAGGGAGTACCAGATCAATACAGGGAGTACCAGGGAGTACCAGATCAAAACAGGGAGTACCAGTATATAGAGGGAGTACCAGATCAAAACATGGAGTACCAGTATATAGAGGGAGTACCAGTATCTGCAGGGAGTACCAGGGAGTACCAGATCAAAACAGGGAGTACCAGTATATATAGGGAGTACCAGTATCTGCAGGGAGTACCAGATCAAAACAGGGAGTACCAGTATATACAGGGAGTACCAGGGAGTAGCAGATCAATACAGGGAGTACCCGTATATATAGGGAGTACCAGTATCTACAGGGAGTACCAGGGAGTACCAGATCAATACAGGGAGTACCAATATATACAGGGAGTACCAGTATATACAGGGAGTACCAGATCAAAACAGGAAGTACGAAAATATACAGGAAGTACCAGTGTGTACAAGATCAATACAGGGAGTACCAGTATATACAGGGAGTACCAGGGAGTACCAGATCAATACAGGGAGTACCCGTATATATAGGGAGTACCAGGGAGTACCAGATCAATACAGGGAGTACCAGTATATACAGGGAGTACCACGGAGTACCAGATCAATACAGGGAGTACCCGTATATATAGGGAGTACCAGTATCTACAGGGAGTTCCAGGGAGTACCAGATCAAAACAGGGAGTACCAGTATATACAGGGAGTACCAGGGAGTACCAGATCAATACAGGGAGTACCAATATATACAGGGAGTACCAGTATATACAGGGAGTACTAGATCAAAACAGGGAGTATGAAAATATACAGGAAGTACCAGTGTGTACAAGATCAATACAGGGAGTACCAGTATATACAGGGAGTACCAGGGAGTACCAGATCAATACAGGGAGTACCCGTATGGGGGGGGGGGGGGGTACTTTGAGGTCCTGTAAGTTAGAAGATGGTGACATTCTAACTTTGCCAGGTGGAATTGTATGATTTTTTAACAGAAAACCTGTTTAAAATGGTCAATTTTTCACATTCCTAGCACTATCCGTCGTTAATTTTCGCTATGAGAAAGTGAGCAGTGAGCATGCTAGAGCCAAGTCTAAGGGTGTTGTTTTTCTTTGGGTGGCCTCTGGTTCTGGCAGCTCCATTTATTACAGATGTTGGCCAGCCAGGACTTCATTTTTACAGAATCGGACCAATGCTGCTATGTAGTTGGTTGTGCCAGGCATGTAGCCCAATAACCTATTGTGACACTGTAGCCTAGGTTACTTTGGTGATCCACTGTTGTCCACTGTGACAGTAGCTCAAGTTGTAGATGCTGTCCACTGTGATGTGGTGCTGAATCTCTGATTGTCTCTGTCACAGTGTGTTTCCTTACTTTAGCACTCTAGCATATAGCTGTATGCTGGAAAGAAAATACCCACACCACATGTATATGTATTTTATTTATTTATTTATTTAACCTTTATTTAACCAGGTAGGCAAATTGAGAACACGTTCTCATTTACAATTGCGACCTGGCCAAGATAAAGCAAAGCAGTTCGACACATACAACAACACATAGTTACACATGGAGTAAAACAAACATATAGTCAATGATACAGTGAAAAAAAATAAGTCTATATACAATGTGAGCAAGTGAGGTGAGATAAGGGAGGTGAAGGCAAACAAATATATGTATAAATAAATAAAAATATAAAAAGGCCATGGTGGCGAAGTAAATACAACACAGCAAGTAAAATAAAACTAAAAACACTGGAATGGTTGGTTTGCAGTGGAAGAAAGCGCAAAGTAGAGACAGAAATAATGGGGTGCAAAGGAGCAAAATAAATAAAAAAATACAGTAGGTAAAGAGGTAGTTGTTTGGGCTAAATTATAGATGGGCTATGTACAGGTGCAGTAATCTATGAGCTGCTCTGACAGCTGGTGCTTAAAGCTAGTGAGGGAGATAAGTGTTTCCAGTTTCAGAGATTTTTGTAGTTCGTTCCAGTCATTGGCAGCAGAGAACTGGAAGGAGAGGCGGCCAAAGGAAGAATTGGTTTTGGGGGTGACCAGAGAGATAAACCTGCTGGAGCGCGTGCTACAGGTAGGTGTTGCTATGGTGACCAGCGAGCTGAGATAAGGGGGGACTTTACCTAGCAGGGTCTTGTAGATGACCTGGAACCAGTGGGTTTGGCGACGAGTATGAAGCGAGGGCCAGCCAACGAGAGTGTACAGGTCGCAGTGGTGGGTAGTATATGGGGCTTTGGTGACAAAACGGATGGCACTGTGATAGACTGCATCCAATTTATTGAGTAGGGTTTTGGAGGCTATTTTGTAAATGACATCACCGAAGTCGAGGATTGGTAGGATGGTCAGTTTTACAAGGGTATGTTTGGCAGCATGAGTGAAGGATGCTTTGTTGCGGAATAGGAAGCCAATTCTAGATTTAACTTTGGATTGGAGATGTTTGATGTGAGTCTGGAAGGAGAGTTTACAGTCTAACCAGACACCTAGGTATTTGTAGTTGTCCACATATTCTAGGTCAGAGCCGTCCAGAGTAGTGATGTTGGACAGGCGGGCAGGTGCAGGCAGCGATCGGTTGAAGAGCATGCATTTAGTTTTACTTGTATTTAAGAGCAATTGGAGGCCACGGAAGGAGAGTTGTATGGCATTGAAGCTCGCCTGGAGGGTTGTTAACACAGTGTCAAAAGAAGGGCCAGAAGTATACAGAATAGTGTCGTCTGCGTAGAGGTGGATCAGAGAATCACCAGCAGCAAGAGCGACATCATTGATGTATACAGAGAAGAGAGTCGGTCCAAGAATTGAACCCTGTGGCACCCCCATGGAGACTGCCAGAGGCCCGGACAACAGACCCTCCGATTTGACACACTGAACTCGATCAGAGAAGTAGTTGGTGAACCAGGCGAGGCAATCATTAGAGAAACCAAGGCTGTCGAGTCTGCCGATGAGGATGTGGTGATTGACAGAGTCAAAAGCCTTGGCCAGGTCAATGAATACGGCTGCACAGTATTGTTTCCTATCGATGGCGGTTAAGATATCGTTTATGACCTTGAGCGTGGCTGAGGTGCACCCATGACCAGCTCTGAAACCAGATTGCATAGCGGAGAAGGTATGGTGGGATTATATGTATATATATATGTATATTGTATACAGTGCATTAGGAATGTATTCAGACCCCTTGACTTTTTCCACATTTTGTTACATTACACCCTTATTCTAAAATTGATTAAATAAAAACATGTCCTCATCAATCTACACACAATACCCCATAATGACAAAGCTAAAACAGGTTTTTTGACATGTTTGCAAATGTATTACCAAAAAAAAGTATTCCCTTCACTCTCATTCATTCTCTTCCAGATAGACACATGGCATTCTGTCAAAGCCCAGTAAACAGAGCACTGTTGTCAGTGAGCTTGTGTCAGCTTTTCATTGCTAACGGAATTATTCAACATTTGGTCCAAATGAGCATTCAAGCTGCATAAACACCAACCTATCCAGGAGGTACACACACAGCAGTAAAATTAAGTGGCTGTATATGCTTAGGTGAATGCTGAAAGAATTTTCTGAGGTACTGG
This sequence comes from Salvelinus alpinus, assembly GCF_045679555.1. Lineage (NCBI taxonomy): Eukaryota > Metazoa > Chordata > Actinopteri > Salmoniformes > Salmonidae > Salvelinus > Salvelinus alpinus. The sequence goes on from NC_092100.1 coordinate 53,613,890, forward strand.
AAGTGGGAAGCCCTTAGGGTCACGGCAGGTTGTAATATGGTTTGTTAGTGCACATAGTGGATGTACAGTTGAAGTTTACATACACTTAGGTTGGAGTCATTAAAACTAGTTTTTCAACCACTCCACAAATATCTTGTTAACAAACTATAGTTTTGGCAAGTCGGGTTGGGCATCTACTTTGTGCATGACACAAGTAATTTTTCCAACAATTGTTTATAGACAGATTATTTCACTTATAATTCACTGTATCACAATTCCAATGGGTCAGAAGTTTACATACACTAAGTTGACTGTGTCTTTAAACAGCTTGGAAAATTACAGAAAATTATGTCATGGCTTTAGAAGCATCTGATAGGCTAAATGACATAATTTGAGTCAATTGGAGGTGTACCTGTGGATGTATTTCAAGGCATACCTTCAAGCTCAGTGCCTCTTTGGTTGACATCATGGGAATATCAAAAGAAATCAGCCAGGACCTCAGAAAAAGAAATTGAGACCTCGACAAGTCTGGTTCATCCTTGGGAGCTCTTTCCACACGCCTGAAGGTACCACATTCATCTGTACAAACAATAGTACGCAAGTATAAACACCATGGGACCACGCAGCCGTCATACCGCTCAGTAAGGGGACACGTTCTGTCTCCTAGAAATGAACATATTTTGGTGCGAAAAGTGCAAATCAATCCCAGAACAACAGCAAAGGACCTTGTGAAGATGCTGGAGGAAGTAGGTACAAAAGTATCTATATCCACAGTAAAACGAGTCCTATATCGACATAACCTGAAAGGCCGCTCAGCAAGGAAGAAGCCACTGCTCCAAAACCGCCATAAAAAAGCCAGACTACGGTTTGCAACTGCACATGGGGACAAAGATCGTACTTTTTGGAGAAATGTCCTCTGGTCTGATAAAACAAAAATAGAACTGTTTGGCCATAATGACCATTGTTATGTTTGGAGGAAAAAGGGGGAAGCTTGCAAGCCGAAGAATACCATCTCAACCGTGAAGCACGGGGGTGGCAGCATCATGTTGTGGGGGTGCTTTGCTGCAGGAGGGACTGGTGCACTTCACAAAATAGATGGCATCATGAGGCAGGAAAATTATGTGGAAATATTGAAGCAACATCTCAAGACATCAGTCAGGAAGTTAAAGCTTGTTCTCAAATGGGTCTTCCAAATGGACAATGACCCCAAGCATACTTCCAGAGATGTGGCAAAATGGCTTAAGGAGTGTCCATCACAAAGCCCTGACCTCAATCATATAGAACATTTGTGGGCAGAACTGAAAAAGCGTGTGAGAGCCAGGAGGCCTACAAACCTGACTCAGTTACACCAGCTCTGTCAGGAGGAATGGGCCAAAATTCACCTAACTTATTGTGGGAAGCTTCTGGAAGGCTACCCGAAATGTTTGACCCAAGTTAAACAATTTAAAGGCAATGCTAGCAAATACTAATTGAGTGTATGTAAACTTCTGACCCACTGGGAATGTAATGAGAGAAATAAAAGCTGAAATAAATCATTCTCTCTATTATTCTGACATTGTCACGCCCTGACCTTAGAGCCTTTTATGTCTCTATTTGGTTTGGTCAGGGTGTGATTTGGGGTGGGCATTCTATGTTTTGTTTTCTATGTTTCTTTATTTCTATGTTTTGGCCGGGTATGGTTCTCAATCAGGGACAGCTGTCTATCGTTGTCTCTGATTGGGAATCATACTTAGGTAGCACTTTTTCCCTCCATTCAGTGTGGGTAGTTGTCTTTGTTTGTGGCACTATAGCCCTTAAGCTTCACGGTCGTTTTGTATTGTTTATTGTTTTTGTTGGCGTCATTCCAAAATAAAAAGTAATGTACGCTGCACCTTGGTCTTCTTCCAGCATCGGCCATGACAGACATTTCACATACTTAAAATAAAGTGGTGATTCTAACTGACCTAAGACAGGGAATTTCTACTAGGATTAAATGTCAGGAATTGTGAAAAAACTGAGTTTAAATGTATTTGGCTAAGGTGTATGTAAACTTCCGACTTCAACTGTATATTTACATAAACATGTATGTATGGCTTTGGTAGTGAAGATAATGACAGTGCTGCTGGCCTGAACGGCCATGGCCAAACGGACCTCCACATATTTTAAGGTGTAGTGATCACACCAGGTCTGACATGCATGCACATAAAAATTTATTCCGGCTCCAATTTAACCAATTGAAAATATACACTGAGTGTACAAAACATTAAGAACACCTGCTCTTTCCATGACATAGACTGACCAGGTAAATTCAGGTGAAAATACGGGATCTGTGAAATGTGTATAGGTGCGGAGCTTTTGTGAAATAGCACAGTTACAAGTGGAAATAAAATTGGATGGACATCAGAAATAGAGGAAGGACTAAGAACAAACAAGAGAGAACTATTATAAAGTAGACTGTGTCTGTAAAATGGGTATAAGATGTATAAATTGAAGGTAAAAGCAGAAGTGTTTATTAGTTTACTCCAATTGGGGGATCGGTGGTAGGGTTGCGGGGAATAATAATAAAGGTATATTCTTTTAAAAAGTATGTATGTCTATATAGGTATGTGTATGTATATACAGTGGGGAGAACAAGTATTTGATACACTGCCGATTTTGCAGGTTTTCCTACTTACAAAGCATGTAGAGGTCTGTAATTTTTATCATAGGTACACTTCAACTATGAGAGACGGAATCTAAAACAAAAATCCAGAAAATCACATTGTATGATTTTTAAGTAATTAATTTGCATTTTATTGCATGACATAAGTATTTGATACATCAGAAAAGCAGAACTTAATATTTGGTACAGAAACCTTTGTTTGCAATTACAGAGATCATACGTTTCCTGTAGTTCTTGACTAGGTTTGCACACACTGCAGCAGGGATTTTGGTCCACTCCTCCCTACAGATCTTCTCCAGATCCTTCAGGTTTCGGGGCTGTCGCTGGGCAATACGGAGTTTCAGCTCCCTCCAAAGATTTTCTATTGGGTTCAGGTCTGGAGACTGGCTAGGCCACTTCAGGACCTTGAGATGCTTCTTACGGAGCCACTCCTTAGTTGCCATGGCTGTGTGCTTCGTGTCGTTGTCATGCTGGAAGACCCAGCCACGACCCATCTTCAATGCTCTTACTGAGGGAAGGAGGTTGTTGGCCAAGATCTCGCGATACATGGCCCCATCCATCCTCCCCTCAATACGGTGCAGTCGTCCTGTCCCCTTTGCAGAAAAGCATCCCCAAAGAATGATGTTTCCACCTCCATGCTTCACGGTTGGGATGGTGTTCTTGGGGTTGTACTCATACTTCTTCTTCCTCCAAACACGGCGAGTGGAGTTAGACCAAAAAGCTCTATTTTTGTCTCATCAGACCACATGACCTTCTCCCATTCCTCCTCTGGATCATCCAGATGGTCATTGGCAAACTTCAGACAGGCCTGGACATGCACTGGCTTAAGCAGGGGGACCTTGCGTGCGCTGCAGGATTTTAATCCATGACGGCGTAGTGTGTTACTAATGGTTTTCTTTGAGACTGTGGTCCCAGCTCTCTTCAGGTCATTGACCAGGTCCTGCCGTGTAGTTCTGGGGTGATCCCTCACCTTCCTCATGATCATTGATGCCCCATGAGGTGAAATCTTGCATGGAGCCCCAGACCGAGGGTGATTGACCGTCATCTTGAACTTCTTCCATTTTCTAATAATTGCGCCAACAGTTGTTTCCTTCTCACCAGGCTGCTTGCCTATTGTCCTGTAGCCCATCCCAGCCTTGTGCAGGTCTACAATTTTATCCCTGATGTCCTTACACAGCTCTCTGGTCTTGGCCATTGTGGAGAGGTTGGAATCTGTTTGATTGAGTGTGTGGACAGGTGTCTTTTATACAGGTAACGAGTTCAAACAGGTGCAGTTAATACAGGTAATGAGTGGAGAACAGGAGGGCTTCTTAAAGAAAAACTAACAGGTCTGTGAGAGCCGGAATTCTTACTGGTTGGTAGGTGATCAAATACTTAGGTCATGCAATAAAATGCAAATTAATTATTTAAAAATCATACAATGTGATTTTCTGGATTTTTGTTTTAGATTCCGTCTCTCACAGTTGAAGTGTACCTATGATAAAAATTACAGACCTCTACATGCTTTGTAAGTAGGAAAACCTGCAAAATCGGCAGTGTATCAAATACTTGTTCTCCCCACTGTATGTGTATATGTATGCATGCGTGTATGGATATATTTACCCCAAAAAATATGGGGGATTGGAAATGATGCAGACAATTACATTGGAAGCAACATTCTTTCCGCAATATTAAGCTGATCCACCCCTAAAAAATAAAAAAATAAAATAATAATAATAATAATAATAATTTTAAAAAAAATAAAAAAATAAATAATAATAATCCAGGTGAAAGCTATGATCCCTTATTGATGTTACTTCTTAAATCCACTTCTTAAATCCACCACTAGTCAAATTGTATTTGTCACATGTGCCGAATGCTAAGTTACAAGCCCTTAACCAACAATGCAGTTAAAAAAATTGAGTTAAGAAAATATTTACAAAATAATCTGAAGTGAAAAAAAACGATAAAAATAAAATCAAAAAGTAACGCAAGAAAAGTACATAACAATAATGACGCTATATACAGAAGGTACAGGTTAGTCAAGGTCATTTGTAAAGTGACTATGCATAGATAATCAACAGCGAGTAGTAGCAGTGTAAAAACAAAGGGGGGGGGGGGGGGGGTCAATGTAAATAGTCCGGGTGGCCATTTGATTAATTGTTCATCAGGCTCATGGCTTGGGGGTAGAAGCTGTTAAGGAGCTTTTTGGTCCTAGACTTGGCGCTCCGGTACCCCTTGCCGTGTGGTAGCAGAGAGAACAGTCTATGACTTGGGTGACTGGAGTCTTTGACATTTTTTGGTGCCTTCCTCTGACACCGCCTAGTACCGGACCCCAGTGATGTACTGGGCCGTACGCACTACCCTCTGTATCGCCTTATGGACAGATGCCGAGCAGTTGATAGTTGATAGTGCAGCTGTATAACTTAGTGAGGATTTGGGGACCCATGCCAAATCTTTTCAGTCTCCTGAGGGGGAATAGGTTTTATTGTGCCCTCTTCACAACTATCTTGGTGTGTTTGGACCATGTTAGTTTGTTGGTGTTGTGGACACCAAGGAACTTGAAACTCTCGACCCGCTCCACTTCAGCCCCGTTGATGTTAATGGGGGCCTGTTCGGCCCTGCTTTTCCTATAGCCCACAATCAGCTCCTTGGTCTTGCTCACATTGAGGGATAGGTTGTTGTCCTGACACCACACTGCCAGGTCTCTGACCTCTGCCCTGTCTCATCGTTGTCGTCAGCAAACATAATGATGGTGTTGGAGTCGTGCTTGGACATGCAGTCTTGGGTGAACAAGGAGTACAGGAGGGGACTAAGCACTGACCCCTGACGGGCCGCAGTGTTGAGGAGCAGCGTGGCAGATGTGTTGTTGCCTACCTTTACCACCTGGGGGCGGCCTGTTAGGAAGTACAGAATCCAGTTGTAGAGGGAGGTCTTTAGCCCCAGGGTCCTTAGCTTAGTGATGAGCTTTGTGGGCACTATGGTGTTGAACGCTGAGCTGTAGTCAATGAACAGCATTCTCACATAGGTGTTCCTTTTGTCCAGGTGTGAAAGGGCAGTGTGGTGTGCGATTGAGATTGCGTCATCTGTGGATCTGTTGGGGCGGTATGCCAGTTGGAGTGTGTCTAGGGTTTCCGGCATGATGGTGTTGATGTGAGCCATGACCAGCCTTTCATAGCACTTCATGGCTACCGACGTGAGTGCTACAGGGCGGTAATCATTTACACAGGTTACCTTTGCTTTCTTGGGCACAGGGACTATGGTGGTCTGTTTGAAACATGTAGGTATTACAGACTTGATCAGGGAGAGGTTGAAAATGTAATTGAAGACACTTGCCTGTTGGTCCGCTCATGCTTTGAGTACACATCCTGGTAATCTGTCTGGCCCCGCGGCTTTGTGAATGTTGACCTGTTTAAACTCTCTGGTATCATTGGGACGCTAGTGTCCCACCTCGACAACAGCCATTGAAATTGCAGGGCGCCAAATTCAAACAATAGAAATCCCGTAATTAAAATTCCTCAAACATACAAGTATTATACACCATTTTAAAGATAAACTTCTTGTTAATCCAACTACAGTGTCCGACTTCAAAAAGGCTTTACGGCGAAAGCACACCATGCGATTATGTTAGGACAGCTCCTAGCCGCGAGAAACCATACAGACATTTTCCAGCCAAGGAGAGGACTCACAAAAGTCAGAAATAGAGATTAAATGAATCACTAACCTTTGATGATCTTCATCTGGTGGCACTCCCAGGACTCCATGTTACACAATAAATGTTCATTTTGTTCAATAAAGTCCCTTTTATGTCCAAAAACTCAGTTTAAATTGGCGCGTTATGTTCAGTAATGCATTGTCTCAAATAACATCCGGTGAAATTGCAGAGAGCCAAATAAAATTACAGAAATACTCATCATAAACATTTACGAAAGATACAAGTGTTAGACATAGGATTAAAGATAACTTCTAGTTCCTCCCAAACCCGGATCCGGGAGCACCCCCCACAGTAAAAAAGCTGACTAGCATAGCCTAGCATAGCGTCACAAGTAAATACTAGCATCTAAATATCATTAAATCACAAGTCCAAGACACCAGATGAAAGATACACTTCTTGTGAATCCAGCCATCATTTCTGATTTTTAAAATGTTTTACAGGGAAGACACAATATGTAAATCTATTAGCTAACCACGTTAGCAAAAGACACCACTTTTTTTACTCCACCAGTTTTTTACTCCATCAGTAGCTATCACTAATTCGACTAAATAAAGATATATATAGCCACTAACCAAGAAACAACTTCATAAGATGACAGTCTGATAACATATTTATGGTATAGCATATGTTTTTTTTGAAAAATTTGCATTTTTCAGGTATAAATCATAGTTTACCATTGCAGCCACTATCACAAAACTCACCAAAGCGACTAGAATAACTACAGAGAGCAACGTGTATTACCTAATTACTCATCATAAAACATTTCTTAAAAATACACAGCGTACAGCAATTGAAAGACACAGATCTTGTGAATCCAGACAATATTTCAGATTTTCTAAGTGTTTTACAGCGAAAACACAATATATCGTTATATTAGCATACCACGTGAGCTAACATCACCCCATTATTGATTCAAGGCAAAAAGAGCGATAACGTTATCACCACCAAAATATATTAATTTTTTCACTAACCTTCTCAGAATTCTTCAGATGACAGTCCTGTAACATCATATTACACAATGCATATAGAGTTTGTTCGAAAATGTGCATATTTAGCATCACAAATCGTGGTTATGCAATGTAATCTGTCAAAACATGGCATGCATTCTGGCCGGCGCCATCTTGGAAAGGCACCTAAGTTTACGATTATTTATCGATTAGATTGACTAAAAAAATACAGGTTGGACAGCTAATGAAAGATGCATTAATTATTAATGCAACCGCTGAGTTAGATTTTTAAAATTAACGTTACTAGACATACAGTGTGCGTTACAGCCAGACTAGTGCCGCAACAATGGCCGACAAATGCGTTTACATTTTTCCACATAAATACGGAATAAAATCATAAATAGCTCTTACTTTTGGACGAGCTTCCATCAGTATCTTGGGCAAGGTGTCCTTTGTCCAAAATAATCGTTGCTTTGTTGTAAAACGTCCTCTTCAACTTCGGAACTAGCAGCTAACAATAGCTACGTGGCACACACATGTCCAAATCCTCAAAGCGCAATACTACGAAAATTCCAAAAATAGCAATATACTCGCATAAACTGATATAAATCGGTTTAAAATAACTTCGTTATGATGTTTCTAACACCTATATCGAATTAAATCACAGACGGATATATCTTAGCCCGATAACGAGAGCTTTTGAGCATGCCATTCTGATGTCCTCTCTTGCGCCTTGAGCGTCCAAAAGAACGTACATGTCACTCCATGGCGTTTTATAAACTCTGAGAAATACGTAGAGACTCCATTCCACTTCTCATTGGTTACTAACATCCAGGGGAAGGCGGGTGCAGTTCATTTCGACCCATAGGGCACATACAGAGTTTTAAACTGATCTCAGAACAGAGCCTAGTTTTCAGACCTTCGCATGTCCTGTCATGATTTTCGCTGTAGAAAGAGTTCTGGTTCACCCACAGACATAATTCAAACGGTTTTAGAAACTAGAGATTGTTTTCTATCCAATAGTAATAATAATATGCATTATGTACGAGCAAGAATTGAGTATGAGGCAGTTTAATTTGGAGACGATATTTTCCAAAGTGGAAACAGCACCCCCTGTATTGAGAAAAGGATAAACTTCTTGTTGATCCAGCCGATGTGTCAGATTTCAAAAATGCTTTACGGCGAAAGCACACCATGCGATTATGTTAGGTCAGCGCCTAGTCACAGAAAACCATACAGCCATTTTCCAACCAAGGAGAGGTGTCACAAAAGTCAGAAATAGCAATTAAATTAATCACTTACCCTTGATGATCTTCATCTGGTGGCACTCCCAGGACTCCATGTTACACAATAAATGTTCGTTTTGTTCGATAATGTCCCTCTTTATGTCCAAAAACCTCAGTTTTGTTGGTGCGTTTAGTTCAGTATTCCAAAGGCACAAAGCACTCTCAACATCCAGACAAAAGTAAAAAAAAGTACAATAAAAGTTTGTAGAAACATGTCAAACGATGTTTAAAATCAGTCCTCGGGTTATTTTTGTCATAAATAATCAATAATATTTCAACCGGACAAAAGCTTCGTCAATAAAAAAAGAGAAACAAGAAAGGCGCGCTCCCAATCACGCGCTGGACTCATGTCTGGAAATGTCCACTGTCCACTCATTGAAAGTGCTGTATCTCCCTCATTTTTCAGAGGAAAAGCCTGAAACAATGCCTAAAGACTGGCCACATGTAGAAGAAGCCATAGAGATCGTGAACTGGGTCCTAAGTCTTTGTATGGTGGATAGGCTTTCAATGGAAAAATAGCCTTTCAAAAATAATAGTACTTCCTGGATGGATTTTCCTCAGGTTTTCTCCTGCCATATCAGTTCTGTTATACTCACAGACATTATTTTAACAGTTTTGGAAGCTTTAGAGTGTTTTCTATCCAAATCTACCAATTATATGCATATCCTAGCTTCTGGGCCTGAGTAGCAGGCAGTTTAATTTGGGCACGCTTTTCATCCAAAATTCCAAATGCTGCCCCCTACCCTAGTGAAGTTAAAGGTCTTGCTCACATCGGCTACGGAGAGCGTGATCACACAATCGTCCGGAGCAGCTGGTGCTCTCATGCATGCTTCAGTGTTGATTGACTCAAAGCGAGCATGAAAGACATTTAGCTCATCTGGTAGGCTTGCGTCACTGGGCAGCTCACGGCTGGGTTTCCCTTTGTAGTCTGTAATATTTTTGTAGCCCTGCTACATCTAACAAACGTCAGAGCCGGTGTAGTAGGATTCAATCTTAGTCTTGTATTGACGCTTTGCCTATTTATGGTTCGTCTGAGGGCATAGCTTGATTTGTTTCCGGATTAGAGCCCCGCTCCTTGAAAGCGTCAGCTCTAGCATTTGGCAGGGTTTGGATGTTGCCTGTAATCCATGGCTTCTGGTTGGGAAATGTACGTCACTGTGGGGATGACAATGTCGATGCAATTATTGAAGAAGCCGGTGACTGAGGGGGTATACTCCTCAATGCCATTGGATGAATCCCGGAACATATTCCAGTCTGTGCTAGCAAAACAGTCCTGTAGCGTAGCATCCGTGTCATCTGACCACTTCCATATTGAGTGAGTCACTTGTACTTCCTGCTTTAGTTTTTGCTTATAAGCAGGAATCAGGAGGATAGAGTTATGGTCAGATTTGCCAGATGGAGGGCGAGGGAGAGCGTTGTACGCGTCTCTCTGTGTGGAGTAAAGGTGATCTAGAGATTTTTTTCCTCTGGTTGCACATGTGACATGCTGGTAAAAATGAGGTCAAACGGATTTAATTTTGCCTGCATTAAAGTCCCCAGACACTAGGAGCACCGCCTCTGAATGAGCATTTTCTTGTTTGCTTATGGCCTTATACAGCTCGTTGAGTGCCGTCTTAGTGCCAGCATCGATTTGTGGTGGGAAATAGACAGCTACGAATAATATAGATGAAAACTCTCTTGGTATATAGTGTGGTCTACAGCTTTTCATGAGGTATTCTACCTCAGGCGAGCAATACCTCGAGACTTCTTTAAAATTAGACATCGTGCACCAGCAGTTATTGACAAATACACACACACCCCCGCCCCTTGTCTTACCAGACGTAGCTGCTCTGTTCTGCCGATGTACGGAGAAGCCAGCCACATCTATATTATCCGTATCGTCCTTCAGTCAAGTCTCCGTGAAACATAAGATATTACAGTTTTTAATGTCCCGTTGGTAGGATAGTCTTAATCGTAGATCGTCCAGTTTGTTTTCCAATGATTGCACGTTGGCCAATAATATGGGGGGGGGGGGGAAGTGGTGTTTTACCTACTCGTCGGCTAATTCTTACAAGGCACCCCGCCTTCCACCCCCTTTTCCTCTGATGATGACGGGGATTTGGGCCTTCTCTTGATAAAGCAGTATTTCCTTCACGTCGGACTCATTAAAGAAAAAATCTTTGTCCAGTTCGAGGTGAGTAATCGTCAAGAAATTGTCCAGAATTCTTTTTTTGGTCATAAGAGACGGTAGCAGCAACATTATGTACAAAATGAGTTGCAAACAATGCGAAAAAACAATTGGTTAGGAGCCTGTAAAAGGGGTGGGGTTTGTAGACAGGTTAAAGAAGGATTTTTATGCCTTGAGACAATTGAGACATGGATTGTGTATGTGTGCTATTCAGAGGGTGAATGGGTAAGAAAAAAATGTAAGTGCCTTTGATCGGGGAATGGTAGCAGGTGCCAGGCGCACCGGACGACTCAATATTAGGACGGTGTTTTTTCTGTTTTGTACACTCAGCGTATCATAGCTCAGATATACAATTTAACATTCATATTCACCTGACGTTCAGGTCGGATGTGAGGCAGTCACAATCAAGCATTGTTTGTTTGAACAGCCTCTCTCTCTCTGAGAGTGTAGATAAAAGGACTCGGGGCCGCATCCCAAATGGCATCCTATTCCCTACATAGTGCACTACTTTTGACCATTCCCTATGGGCCATTTGGGAATGCCATTTGGGACTCAGCCTCGGTGCATCCTCACAACAATACAGAAGCTCTTAGCAGTGGCCCTCCAATGCTCTTTAGCTCCCCGTTGGATGAGGAGCTCTTATTTGTCTGTGTGGCTCCCTCTCCTCTCACAGAGAACACAGCAGCTGCTTGAAATAACCTATAATCTAGCTTATGTTTAGCAATGATGTTATGTTCCCTGCTGGAACAGATTTTCAGTGTGAAAGGTCATGGTGTGTGTGTGTGTGTGTTTGTGACGGCGGGGGGTGGGTGTAGGTGTGTTTGTGTTTGTGAGGGCAGGTGGTGGGTGTAGGTGTGTTTGTGTGTTTGTGATTGTGAAGGCGGTCGGTCGGTGTGTAGGTAGGTGTGTGTGTGTGAGGGCGGCGTGTGTGTGTGCGCGCTCACGCGTGAAGAAGGAACGTATTTTCAGTGTTCAAAGGTACAATCTGAAGTTGAAACAATAACAAAGCCTTTTCCCCCACCATTGTTTTGGTAAAAGAGAGGGAAAGTTAAAACAAAGCTCCAATTGCAACTGGCCTTTTTTGTTAAATGTTTTGTTGTCTTCAAAACACAATTTAATTTATTTAAATAAGAGGATAAGAGTTGAACACATTCTCTCCCTCTACCTGGTACTGTATTGATATGACACTCAGTCAGCCCTTCTCAGCCCTCTGCAGTGATCTGCTCTCTCTGTGTCCATGACCGTGACTATCTCATGGACGGTAGCCCAGAGTGTGGACGGTAGCCCAGAGAATGCAGGGCATGCCTTGGAGGTACCTCATGGCCTAATAACCACACAACCTGTCACTAAAGTAAACATCCCTACTTGGTGTAACCTATTTTGAGGATGGGAGGAAAGTGAATTGGTAGCCATTTACTAACATTTCCAACGTTCTCTTAATTGTTTATTTGTTGATATTGTAGTAAAATGCATTTGAAATAATCCAGTCCAAGCTTTTAGAACGTAACACGTTGTTCAGTGTTACGTTGTCCCCAAGGGAAAACATGGGAGATATAGTCTGAAAAAAGGACAATGTATTTACAGTAATCACCATTATAACCCAATGAATACCCAGTAGAATCATTATACTTCCTATTCATTGGGTAATGGGGATTCTTGTAAATACATTCTTACTATAGAATGTAAATCCAATCTCATTAGCGACGGTGGGGACCTGTTCATTCGTTCTCTACACATGCTGCTGGATGTCCAGGGTTCACACACGTCGTAATACATCACAATGGTCACCTAGCAACCAGCTTCACATTGTGTCCCTGGGCTCGCTGGGATGGATAAAAGGGAGGCAGACAGCTGTTAGAGATTTACTAGCAGCACCCTCTCTGTCTCTGTCTCCCTGATGGGCTGGGTACTCTAATCTGAACGTGTTTTTAAAACGTGTGCGAGTGGCTGGGGTTTGGTGACAGTGTGATTGAGATGTGTAGCTGTGTTTCTCAAGCCATGAAAGTTGGCGCGTTATGTTCAGTAGTTCCAAAAACATCCGGTGATTTTGCAGAGAGCCACATCAATTTCCAGAAATACTCATAATAAACGTTGATCAAAGATACAAGTGTTATTCATGGAATTTTAGATCCACTAAAAGTGTCAGATTTTGTCACACCCTGACCTTAGAGATCCTTTTTATGTCTCTATTTTGGTTTGGTCAGGGTGTGAGTTGGGGTGGGTATTCTATGTTCTATTATTTGTATTTCTATGTTTTGGCCGGGTAGGGTTCTCAATCAGGGACAGCTGTCTATCGTTGTCTCTGATTGAGAACCATACTTAGGTAGCTCTTTTTCCCACCTGTCTTTGTGGGAAGTTGACTTTGTTTAGGGCACATAACCTTTGAGCTTCACGGTTTTGTTTTTGTAGTGTTTATTGTTTTGTTCGGCGTCATTTTGATTAAATAAAGAATATGTACACTCACCACGCTGCACCTTAATCTCCTCACTACTACGGCCGTGACAGATTTCAAGAAAGCTTTACTGAAAAAGCAAACCATGCAATAATCTGAGGTCGGCGCTCAGAGCGCAATCAAGACAAAAAGATATCCGCCATATTGTGCAGTCAACAGAAGTCAGAAATAACATTATAAATATTCACTTACCTCTGATGATCTTCATCAGAATGCACTCCCAGGAATCCCAGTTCCACAATAAATGTTTGATTTGTTCGATAATGTCCATAATTTATGTCCAAATAGCTACTTTTGTTAGTGCGTTTGGTAAACAAATCAAAACTCACGAAGCGCGTTCACTAGTTGCAGACGAAATGTCAAAAAGTTCCGTTACCGTCCGCAGAAACATGTGAAACGATGTATAGAATCAATCTTTAGGATGTTTTTAACATAAATCTTCGATAATGTTCCAACCGGAGAATTCCTTTGTCTTCAGAAAAAGCCAATGGAACGGGAGCTACCTCTCATGTGAAAGCGCGTGACCTGCTCCTGGCACTCTGCCAGACCTCTGACTCAATCCCCTCTCATTCAGCCCCCCTTTACAGTAGAAGCCTCAAACAAGTTTCTAAAGACGGTTGACATCTAGTGGAAGCCTTAGGAAATGCAACATGACCAATATCCCACTGTATCTTCAATAAGGGCTGAGATGAAAATCGACCAACCTCAGTTTTCCCACTTCCTGGTTGGATTTTTTCTCAGGTTTTTGCCAAACAGTTTTAGACACTTCAGAGTGTTTTCTATCAAAATGTATATGCATATATTAGCAACTGGGACTGAGGAGCAGGCAGTTTACTCTGGGCACCTCTGGGCACCTTATTCATCCAAGCTACTCAATACGGCCCCCAGCCATAAGAAGTTAAAGAAGGACTTTTAAGCCTTGAGACAATTAAGACATGGTGTATGTGTGCCATTCAGAGGGTGATTGGGCAAGACAAAAAATGTATGTGCCTTTGAACAGGGTGTGGTAGTATGTGCCAGGCACCGGTGGGTTTGTGTCAAGAACTGCAAAGCTGCTGGGTTTGTCACGCTCAACAGTTTCCCATATCTATCAAGAATGGTCCACCACCCAAAGGACGTCCAGCCATCTTGACACAAGATGTGGGAAGCATTGGAGTCAACATGGAACAGCATCCCTGTGGAACGCTTTCGTCATCTTGTAGAGTCCATTGCCCGACAAATTGAGGCTATTCTGAGGGCAAAAGGAGGGAGTGCAACTCAATATTAGGAAGGTGTTCATAATGTTTGGTATACTCAGTGTATATTGTCATGTGGTGTTTACATTTCAGCTATTTGGGAATACCATTGATACTTAGTTTTTCTTGACGTTTTTTTATATACTTAAGTTTCCATATGCTTACTCTTCGACAATGACATCACATAGTATCTAATGTGGTTGATGTAATTCCTTTCTCTTGAATGTTATCAGTGTGTGGGGATCCCTTTCCTCTCTTCATTAGTCTCTTATCTGCGTGTGCCTGACGTACGACACCGCTACTCTTAATACATGGGCTTTGCGCTGAGGTAGCTCCAATTCAGGCCACCCAGAAAAGGCTCTAAAATGGAACGGCGATAGGTAATCACACCCAGCAGCTCCTCTGTGCACTTGGTAATTAGCCTACTCAAGACAAAAGAGTTATGCCTGCCCTGAAGACGGAAGAATAGAATAGCAGAGAGGAGATTGCACTTGATCATGGGATTGCAACGGGACTGTGGGTGATTGGCCACTGTTAACCCTCCCTCTCTGAAGTGGCTCAGTGAAACTGCAGTGAAATAGCCTGAACTCCATTGATTGCCAGCCACTGGCCTTTTCCCTCTTACACGATAACTGCCTCCCGAAAGGGAAGAAAACGTTTGTTGGCATCCTATTCCCTATGTAGGGTTTATAGTGCTCTGGTCAAAATTAGTGGACTATTTAGGGAATAGGTTGCCATTTAGAACTCATCCATTCTCTCCGAGCAGCTGGAGCTGATTGCACTGTATTGTCCATAACCACAAGACAACAGGTGTGTCTCAGAAGGATTTTTGCACATAGCCTGGATACGTATTGTATGCATCAGGTGAAGTGTATGTGGATTCTGTGCATTTGAGCCTGTGTACTGGATGATGAATCAAGCAATGAATAGTTATTGTGTTGTTCTGTTACTGTATACAGGCTGTATCTACTCATCTCTCTCCCTTTCCTTTAATTGGCTGTAATTGGATTGGGTTGTTCTTCTCAAGTTCTTTTCTTATCAGTCTAAAATGGATCATCTCTCTATTTCTGTGGTCTGGGCAGGGGTACCTGAGGGTCTCTATAGTTCACTGAGCAGTGTTATTTAATTATTGGGCTGGCAAACATTCAACATTATGTAATGCATCTGTGTGTGCATGGGTGTGGGTCACTATGTGTGTGTGTGTGTGTGTGTGTGTGTGTGTGTGTGTGTGTGTGTGTGTGTGTGTGTGTGTGTGTGTGTGTGTGTGTGTGTGTGTGTGTGTGTGTGTGTGTGTGTGTGTGTGTGTGTGTGTGCATCCTTTTAGTACAGTGCACATGTTAATTCTGCTGGAAGTGACCAGAAGTGACACAGAATCCTATTTTTGAAAAATGTAAGGCCCCTGTAGACACTTTCACACAACCTCTCTCCCTGGCAAATCACTCACTGCATTCCATGCTATCTATTTTTCAAGTTACAGCCATGAATACCACATCACCATAAGATCTACTGGGTGCCTGTAGGGCTATTATGATTAAGTCCTGGACCCATGTTGTCCAAAAGCGTATACTTTTGAATCATCTGTCCACAGAACATTCTTCCAAGTCTTGATGATCATCCAGGTGCTTCCAGGTGCTTTTTGGAATGACATGGGTCCCATTTTGACTGGAACAAACAAACACTACATTCCAAAGTAAGAACCTCATACCAAAAGTCAAGCAAGGTGGTGGTAGTGTGATGGTTTGGGAATGCTTTACTGCCTCAGGACCTGGATGACTTGCCTAAATAGAAAGAACCATGAATTCTGCTCTGTATCAGAGAATTCTACAGGAGAATGTCAGGCCATCCGTCTGTGAACTCAGCTGGGTCATGCAGCAAGACAATGACCCAAAACACACATCAAGTCTACATGAAAATGGCTAAAAAGCAACAAATTTGAAGTTTTGGAATGGCCTAGTCGAAGTCCAGACCTAATCCCATTTGAGATCTTGTGTCAGGACTTGAAATGAGCAGTTCATGGTTGAACACCCACAAATGTTGCTGAGTTAAAGCAGTTCTGCATGGAAGAGTGGGCCAAAATTCCTCCACAGCGACGTGAGAGACTGATCAACAACTACAGGAAGTGTTTCATTGGATTCATTGCAGCTAAAGGTGGCACAACCAGTTATTGAGTGTAAGGTGGAATACATTTTTCACACAGGGGCATTGGGTGTTGCATAACTTTGTTGATGAAATATATGAAATAAGTATGTAATTGTTGTGTTATTTGTTCACTCGGGTTCACTTTATCTAATATTACTTTTTGGTTAAAGATCTGATAACATTCAGTATAAAACAATATGCAAAAGTAGAGAAAATTAGAAAGGGGAAAAATACTTTTTCACAGCACTGTATATGTACTGTTAAAGGTACTGAATATAGGATATGAAAGTATGGGAATGTAGATATTTTTCTATTGATAATGAGAACTGTGAATTTCTATTTTTCTACAAAGCAATTGTAATGAACCAGATAATTGACCCTTGACACTATTGGAAAATATATGTTTATTAAATTCTATTAATAACTTTTCCTGAAACCAGCCAACTTTCTCTTGTCTCATAATTTCTCATGTTTTACAGGAAACATATCTGTTTTCCTGGTCTCAATCATTGGACCTGTAACAAACACATCATAGGCTATGGTATATACAACAAGATGGCGTAGCAGTTGGATGTCTGTTTTGTCTTGTCCCGTCCCATGTCTATATAGTTTTCTACGTATATATTTAGTATATATTTTTTATCTCAATTTCCGTCTACTGACTGAACATACTCTCCTGCAACCCGCCTCACCCAATGTGGTACGGATCTGCTATTTTTTACACTTTAGACTCGGATCCCCCATCAGAAGCTAGCCAGCTAACTAGCTACTAGCTAGTAGTCAGTTAGCCACTGCTAGCGGTCATCACCAGCTAATTCTTGGGCTACAATACCTCTTTTGCCAATTGGCCTGGACCCTTTACTGCCGACACGGAGCCCCGCCGATCCATCACGACTGGTCTGCCGACATAACCGTCCGAGGGGGTTTCAACAGGCTCTTCCGTTGCGGCGTCCCCTGGAGGCCCATCTGCTAGCCTGCTAGCCCCGGCCCGCTAGCTGTCTGAATCGCCGTGTCTCCAGCTTGCCTAGCTACTCACTGGACCCTATGATCACTCGGTTACACATGCCTCTCCCTAATGTCAATATGCCTTGTCTATTGCTGTTTTGGTTAGTGATTATTGTCTTATTTCACTGTAGAGCCTCCAGCCCTGCTCAATATGCCTTAGCTAGCCCTTTTGTTCCACCCCCCACACATGCAGTGACATCACTTGGCTTAAATGGTGCCTCTAGACACAAAACCTCTCTCATCGTCACTCAATGCCACTCCACAGTCACTCCACAGTACTCACATCCTATATATCCTTGTCTGTACATTATGCCTTGAATCTATTCTTCCGCTCCCAGAAATCTGCTCCTTTTACTCTCTGTTCCAAACGCACTAGACGACCAGTTCTTATAGCCATTAGCCATACCCTTATCCTACTCCTCCTCTGTTCCTCTGGTGATGTAGGGGTTAACCCAGGCCCTGCAGCCCCCAGCACAACTCCCATTCCCCAGGTGCTCTCATTTGTTGACTTCTGTAACCGTAAAAGCCTTGGTTTCATGCATGTTAACATTAGAAGCCACCTCCGTAAGTTTGTTGTATTCACTGCTTTAGCAAACTCCGCCAACCCGGATGTACTAGCCGTGTCTGATTCCTGCCTTAGGAAGGCCACCAATAATACTGACATTTCCATCCCTAACTATAACATTTTCCGACAAGATAGAACTGCCAAAGGGGGCGGAGTTGGAACCTACTGCAGAGATAGCCTGCAGAGTTCTGTTACACTATCCAGGTTTGTGCCCAAACAATTCAAGCTTCTACTTTTAAAAATCCACCTTTTCAGAAACAAGTTTCTCACCGTTGCCACTTGTTATAGACCCCCTTCAGCCCCCAGCTGTGCCCTGGACACCATATGTGAATTGATTGCCCCCCATCTATCTTCAGAGTTCGTACTGTTAGGTGACCTAAACTGGGACATGCTTAACACCCCGGCCGTTCTACAATCTAAGCTAGATACCCTCAATCTCACACAAATGATCAATGAACATACCATGTACAACCCTAAATCCGTAACCATGGGCCCCCTCTTAGATATCATCCTGACTAACTTGCCCTCTAAATACATCTCTGCTGTCTTCAACCACGATCTCAGCGATCACTGCCTCATTGCCTGTATGCGTAATGGGTCCGCGGTCAAACAACCACATCTCATCATTGTCAAACGCTCCCTAAAACACTTCAGCGAGCAGGCCTTTCTAATCAACCTGGCCCGGGTATCCTGGAAAGATATTGACCTCCTCCCGTCAGTAGAGGATGCCTGGTTGCTCTTTAAAAGTGCTTTCCTCACCATCTTAAATAAGCATGCCCCATTTAAAAAAAAAATGAATTAAGGACAGATATAGCCCTTGGTTCACTCCAGACTTGGCTGCCCTTGACCAGCACAAAAACATCCTGTGGCATTCTGCATTAGCATCGAATAGCCCCCACGATATGCAACTTTTCAGGGAAGTCAGGAACCATAAGAGGAATCTTAATGAATAAGAGCATCTCCTCCCAGCTGCCCACCGCACTGATGATAGGAAACACTGTCACCACCCGATAAATCTACGATAATCGATCATTTCAATAAGCATTTTTCTACGGCTGGCTATGCTTTCCACCTGGCTACCCCTACCCCGGCCAATATCTCAGCACCCCCTGCAGCAACTTGCCCAGGACCCCCCCCCCCCCCCCGCTTCTCCTACACCCAAATCCAGACAGCTGATATTCTGAAAGAGCTACAAAATCTGGATCCCTACAAATCAGCTGGGCTAGACAATCTGGACCCTCTCTTTCTAAAATGATCTGCCGAAATTGTTGCAAACCCTATTACTAGCCTATTCAACCTCTCTTTCTTATCGTCTGAGATCCCCAAAGATTGGAACGCTGCCGCGGTCATCCCCCTCTTCAAAGGGGGAGACACTCTAGACCCAAACTGTTATAGACCTATATCCATCCTGCCCTGTCTTTCTAAAATCTTCGAAAGCCAAGTTAACAAACAGATCACCGACCATTTCGAATCCCACCGTAACTTCTCCACTATGCAATCTTGTTTCCGAGTTGGTCATGGGTGCACCTCAGCCACGCTCAAGGTCCTAAATGATATCATAATTGCCATCGATAAAAGACAGAACTGTGCAGCCATCTTCATCGACCTGGCCAAGGTTTTCGACTCTGTCAATCACCGCATTCTTATCGGCAGACTCAATAGCCTTGGTTTCTCAAATGACTGCCTCGCCTGATTCACCAACTACTTCTCAGATAGAGTTCAGTGTGTCAAATCGGAGGGCCTGTTGTCCGGACCTCTGGCAGTCTCTATGGGGGTTCCACAGGGTTCAATTCTCGGGCTGACTCTTATCAATGATGTCGCTCTTGCTGCTGGTGATTCTCTGATCCACCTCTACGCAGACGACACCATTCTGTATACATCTGGCCCTTCTTTGGAAACTGTGCTAACAAACCTCCAAACAAGCTTCAATGCCGTACAACACTCCTTCCGTGGCCTCCAACTGCTTTTAAATGCTAGTAAAACTAAGTGCATGCTCTTCAACCGATTGCTGCCCGCACCCTCCCGCCCGTCCAGCATCACTACTCTGGACATTCTGACTTAGAATATGTGGAAGACTACAAATATCTAGGTGTCTGGTTAGACTGTAAACTCTCCTTCCAGACTCACATTAAGCATCTCCAATCCAAAATTAAATCTAGAATCGGCTTCCTATTTTGCAACAAAGCCTCCTTCTCTCATGCTGACAAACATACCCTCGTAAAACTGACTATCCTACTGATCCTTGACTTCGGCGATGTCATTTACAAAATAGCCTCCAACACTCTACTCAGCAAACTGGATGTAGTCTTTCACAGTGCCATCTGTTTTGTCCCCAAGCCCCATATACTATTATACTACCCACCACTGCGACCTGTATGCTCTCATTGGCTGGCCCTTGCTACATACTCGTCGCCAAACCCACTGGCTCCAGGTCATCTATAAGTCTTTGCTAGGTAAAGCCCTGCCTTATCTCAGCTCACTGGTCACCTTAGCATCACCTACCCATAGCATGAGCTCCAGCAGGTATATTTCACTGGTCATCCCCATAGCCAACACCTACTTTGGCCGCCTTTCCTTCCAGTTCTCTGCTGACAACAACGAACGAATTGCAAAAATCACTGAAGCTGGAGACTTATATCTCCCTCTCTAACTTTAAGCAGCAGCTGTCAGAGCAGCTTACCGATCACTTTACCTGTACACAGCCTATCTGTAAATAACACACCCAACTACCTTATTCCCATATTGTTACTTATCCTCTTGCTCTTTTGCACCCCAGTATCTCTACTTGTACATCATCATCTGCACATCTATCACTCCAGTGTTAATGCTAAATTGTAATTATTTTGCCTCTATGGCCTATTTATTGCCTTACCTCCCTTCTCTTCTACATATGCACACACTGTACATAGATTTTTCTGTTGTGTTATTGACTGTACGTTTGTTTATGTGTAACTCTGTGTTGTTGTTTTTGTCGCACTGCTTTGCTTTTTCTTGGCCAGGTCTCAGTTGTAAATGACAACTTGTTCTCAACTGGCTTACCTGGTTAAATAAAGGTGAAATAAAATAAAAAATAAAAATATATATATTCATATATTTTTTACAGGAAATTAGCTTTAAAACTGCTAAGTTTTCTCTCACAGGGACCTTGTTTATAGTGTCTTTATGCTATCCAGTGCTTAAAAAAATATCTAGAAATAACTACTAGACATTTACACAATTGTATTTATTTCACCTTTCATGCAACACAAAGATAAATAGAATAATTGTATCTCTGCAAATAGCACTGCTGGGTGATTTAAAAAGTCAATCAGTCGATCAACAATATAATAATACTCATAGAAAAAAAGTTATGAATTCTTTAATTTAGAAACTGTGAGAATAGAAAGGTTTAGAAAGAACTTTTGTGAAACATCACAGCACTGTTGAAAAATATATGGCAAATAGCAATCAAAACCGGATGGTGTTCAGAGACGGATGGGAGGGGTATAATGGAGCTGAAGAGTGGGACTAAAATAGGAATTAGACATCACTTTGGAAGCCATCATGATGTGACTTGATGCTGGTAAATAGTCATTTAATTTCATCAGGGTTGAATGATTTATGGGATACATACCACAGAGCAACACTCTCCCCTTAATTAATATGCAAGTGTGTGTGTATGTGTGTTATGCCTTCTCTGTCTCAGTCTGTCCGTATCCTGCTCTCTCACTGTAGCCCAAACGTAATGAGATTAACTAGATTAAATGACGCTGGTGAGATGGCAGATGATCATTTCCTGTTTGGGAGGTTGATTTGCATCTTGTCACGCCCTGATTTGAGCTGAGATCAATTGGCACCGGAGGGGATGGCTGCCGTCTTATTGGCTCTTAACCAACCATGCTATTTTGTATGTTTTTTCGCGTTGTTCGTAACTTGTTTTGTACATAATGTCGCTGCTATTGTCTCTTATGACCGAAAAGAGCTTCTGGACATCAGAACTGCGATTACTCACCTCAGATTAGACAAAGAGTTTTTCTTCAGTGAGTCGGACCAGATCCCCGTCAGATCCCCGTCATTCGTTGGAGAAGGAAACAGAGATTTCGCGGAAGATTATCAGGGTGCCTTGTGAGGATTAGGCGAGGGGTGGCTAATCTGCCTTTGCCTTCCGTCCTGCTAGCTAATGTTCAATCGCTGGAAAATAAATTTTACGAACTGAAAGCAAGTATATCCTACCAACGGGACATTAAAACTGTAATATCTTATGTTTCACAGAGTCGTGGCTGAACGACGACATGAATAACATACAGCTGGCGGGTTATACACTGTATCGGCAGGATAGAACAGCAGCTTCTGGTAAGACAAGGGATGGTGGTCTATGTATATTTGTAAACAACAGCTGGTGCACGATATCTAAGGAAGTCTCAAAGTTTTGCTCGCCTGAGGTAGAGTATCTCATGATAAATTGTAGACCACACCATCTACCTAGATAGTTTTCATCTGTATTTTTTCGTAGCGGTCTACATATCACCACAGACCGAGGCTGGCACTAAAACCGTACTCAATGAGCTGTATACAGCCATAAGCTAACAGGAAAACGCTCTTCCAGAGACGGCGCTCCTAGTGGCCGGAGACTTTAATGCAGGGAAACTTAAATCAGTTTTAATTTAATTTAATTTCTATCAGTATGTTAAATGTGCAACCAGAGGTAAAAAAATTCTAGACCACCTTTACTCCACACACAGAGACATGTACAAAGCTCTCCCTCGCCCTCCATTTGGCAAATCTGACCATAATTCTATCCTCTTGATTCCTGCTTACAATAACACATTTAAGCAGGAAGCCCCAGTGACTCGGTCTATAAAAAAAAGTGGTCAGATGAAGCAGTTGCTAAACTTCAAGACTGTTTTGCTAGCACAGACTGGAATATGTTCTGGGATTCTTCCGATGGCATTGAGGAGTACACCACATCAGTCACTGGCTTTATCAATAAGTGCATCGAGGACGTTGTCTCCACAGTGACTGTACAAACATACCCCAACCAGAAGCCATGGATTACAGGCAACATTCGCACTGAGCTAAAGGGTAGAGCTTCCGCCTTCAAGGAGCGGGACTCTAACCCAGAAGCTTATAAGGAATCCCGCTAAGCCCTCCGACGAACCATCAAACAGGCAAAGCGTCAATACAGGACTAAGATCGACTCGTACTACACCGGCTCCGACGATCGTCGGATGTGGCAGGGCTTGCAAACTATTACAGACTACAAAGGGAAGCACAGCCAAGAGCTGCCCAGTGACACGAGCCTACCAGACGAGCTAAATAACTTCTATGGTCGCTTCGAGGCAAGTAACACTGAAACATGCATGAGAGCATCAGCTGTTCCGGACAACTGTGTGATCGCGCTCTGCACAGCCGATGTGAGTAAGACCTTTAAACAGGTCAACATTCACAAGGTCGCAGGGCCAGACGGATTACCAGGACGTGTACTCCGAGCGTGCTCTGACCAACTGGCAAGTGTCTTCCCTGACATTTTCAACCTCTCCCTGTCTGAGTCTGTAATACCAACATGTTTCAAGCAGACCACCATAGTCCCTGTGCCCAAGAACACTAAGGTAACCTGCCTAAATGACTACCGACCCATAGCACTCACGTCTGTAGCCATGAAATGCTTTGAAAGGCTGGTCATGGCTCCCACAGATGACGCAATCTCAGTTGCACTTCACACTGCCCTTTCACACCTGGACAAAAGGAACACCTATGTGAGAATGTTATTCATTGACCACAGCTCAGCGTTCAACACCATAGTGCCCTCAAAGCTCATCACTAAGCTAAGGACACAAGGACTAAACACCTCCCTCTGCAACTGGATCCTGGACTTCCTGACGGGCCGCCCCCAGGTGGTAAGGGTAGGTAACAACACATCCGCCATGCTTATTCTCAACACGGGGGCCCTCGGGTCCCCTCCTGTACTCCCTGTTCACTCATGACTGCATGGCCAGGCACGACTCCAACACCATCATTAAGTTTGCTAATGACACAACAGTGGTAGGCCTGATCACCAACAACGATGAGACAGCCTATCGGGAGGAGGTCAGAGACCTGACTCTGTGGTGCAAGTGTAACCGATGTGAAATGGCTAGCTAGGTAGCGGTGGTGCGCACTAGCAGCCTTTCAGTCGGTGATGTCACTTGCTCTGAGACTTGAAGTAGTGGTTCCCCTTGCTCTGCAAGGGCTGCGGCCTTTTGTGGAGCGATGGGTAAAGATGCTTCGTGGGTGTCAGTTGTTGATGTGTGCAGAGGGTCCCTGGTTCGCGCCCGGGTCGGGGCGAGGGGACGGACATAAAGTTAAACTGTTACATTGATGCTGTTGACCCGGATCACTGGTTGCTGCGGAAAAGGAGGAGGTCGAAAGGGGGGTGAATGTAACCGATGTGAAATGGCTAGCTAGGTAGCAGTGGTGCGCGCTAGCAGCCTTTCAGTCGGTGACGTCACTTGCTCTGAGACTTGAAGTAGTGGTTCCCCTTGCTCTGCAAGGACCGCGGCCTTTGTGGAGCGATGGGTAACGATGCTTCGTGGGTGTCAGTTGTTGATGTGTGCAGAGGGTCCCTGGTTCGCGCCTGGGTCGGGGCGAGGGGACGGACGTAAAGTTAAACTGTTACACAAGGATAACAACCTCTCCCTCAACGTGATCAAGACAAAGCAGATGATTGTGGACTACAGGAAGAGGACGACCGAGCACGCCCCCATTCTCATCGACTGGGCTGTAGTGGAGCAGGTTGAGAGCTTCAAGTTCCTTGGCATCCACATCACCAACAAACTAACATGGTCCAAGCACACCAAGGCAGTCGTGAAGAGGGCACGACAACACCTATTCCCCCTCAGGAGACTGAAAATATTTGACATGAGTCCTCAGATCCTCAAAAAGTTTTACAGCCGCACCATCGAGAGCATCCTGACAGGTTGCTACACTGCCTGGTATGGCAACTACTCGGCCTCCAACCGCAAGGCACTACAGAGGGTAGTGCGTACGACCCAGTACATCACCTGGGCCAAGCTTCCTGCCATCCAGGACCTCTATACCAGGTGGTGTCAGAGGTAGGCCCTAAAAATTGTCAAAGACTCCAGCCACCCTATTCATAGACTGTTCTCTCTGCTACCACACGGCAAGCGGTACCGGAGCTCCAAGTCTAAGTCCAAGAGGCTTCTTGGAGCAGCTGCTACCCCCCAAGCCCAAGCCATACAAATCATTAAAATCCAGATGGAAAATATTTACACAAGAAGCAACCTAATATCACACAGTCAAACTCTTCAGTCATCCTGAACAGCTAATCAAATGGCTACCCAGACTATCTGCATTGCCCCCCCTAATCTCTGTTATTATTTATGCATAGTCACTTTAATAACTCTACCTACATGTACATATTACCTCAATTACCTCGACACTGGTGCGAGGGGCACAATGACTCTGTACCGGTAACCCCTGTATATAGCCCCGCTATTGTTATTTACTGCTGCTCTTGAATTATTTGTTATTCTTATCTCTGACTTTTTTGGGGGTATTTTCTTAAAACTGCATTGTTGGTTAAGGGCATGTAAGTACGCATTTCACTGTAATGTCTACACCTGTTGTGTTCTGCGCTTGTGACTAATACAATTTGATTTGAGATCTCGTTGTGGGGTTGTGGAATTAGGGGGTTGTGATGTTAGGGCAGGGGTGAAAGTAGAATACATTTCTTCCTGGGGGGGGGCTAATCATAGAACTACACATAGAATCCCTATTAACCTCTCTAGGGTATGTGGGACGCTATCGTCCCACTTGGCCAAAAGCCAGTAAAAATGCAGCGCGCCAAATTCAAATACATTACTATAAAATTCAATCTTTCATGAAAGCACACATGAAAGACACCAAATTAAAGCTACACATATCAGAATGCGCTCCCAGGAATCCTAGTTCCACAATAAATTGTTTTGTTCGATAATGTCCATTAATTATGTCCAAGTAGCTACTTTTACTAGCACGTTTAGTACACATGTCCAAACGCTCGCGCAGGTCCAGGCGAACGTCGACGAAAACTTCAAATAATTATATTACAGGTCAAATAAACTTGTCAAACTAAGTAGATAATCAATCTTCAGGATGTTGTTATCATAAATATTGAATAACGTTCCAACTGGAGAATTCGTTGGTGTCTACAGAAATAATGGAACGCAAGGCGATATCATGTGGAATGCGCATGACCAGGAACTGGCTCTCTGCCAGACCACTGACTGAAACACCTCCCATCCGGCCCCACATCACAGTAGAGGCTTCATTCAACGTTCTACAGACTGTTGACATCTAGTGGAAGGCGTAGGAAGTGCAAACAGATCCATATCCCACTGGGATTTGAATAGGCGATGAGTTGAAAATCGACCAGCCTCAGAATTCTCACTTCCGGTTTGGATTTTTTCTCAGGTTTTTGCCTGCCATATGAGTTCTGTTATACTCACAGACATCATTCAAACAGTTTTAGAAACTTCAGAGTGTTTCCTATCCAATAGTAATAATAATATGCATATATTAGCATCTGGGACAGAGTAGAAGGCAGTTCACTCTGGGCACGCTAAGTGAAAATGGTGCCCCCTATCCTAGAGAAGTTAATTCAATAGGATCTCTGTGGGCCTAGTTGTAAAGATTTGTCATTTCACTTTTAAAATGTATTACTTTTATTGGGGCAAAAACATTGTCTTCATCTGATTGTCAAACAATCACTTCAAATGGCACCTTTACTAGGCTACCTGTGCACGTTCATCCACTCAAAACATATTTACAGATATATTATATCTGTATCTATATCTATTATATCATATTTACATATTTACAAATTAGTGGTGAATGGAAAGAAACATCTGTTACACTAAACCCCAAGTAGTGCAATAACGTGGCGATTGTCATTAGGCTAGAATGTATGCGTCCACTGCTGCCCATGCGTGCCTCGGTGTCGGGCCACTCTTCTCTGCCTTGGCAAAATATCATTGTTCTCGTCGAACCACATCACATTTTGGAGTGTAGACCATACCACCCGTTTTCAAGTCCATCCGCTCATTTTTCATACCTCTGACATGCGGTAATGATTAAAAGTAGTCGACGGTTTTCTTGACATTTTGTTTTAATTATTGTGATCGGCTCATGTTTTACTGTTCCAGCGTACCCCCGTTGTTTATTATGCCGGGATGCTGCACCGGACCGTACCGCCTTAGTTTCACCCCTGTATTAGGGTGTTGTGTCTTTAGGGAGTTGTGGTGGTGTAGAGAAGGCAGCATTAGGGGGGTTGCGTCCTTAGGGGAGGTTTGGTGGTGGCTTGGAAAAAGCAGAGATCACAGAGGGTAAGGAGTATTTCACCTTCCCCATGGGATGAGCATGATCCTGTCACTCTGGGACATGAGTGATCCTGTCACTCTGGGACTCTTTCTGTTATGGAAGCATCATCATTATGAAACACATGAGCTGTGGTTGTAGTCTGTCTTTCTGGACACTTTAGAAGCTGGGGGATAGATTGCTGTGTGCAGAAGGCTTTTGAACTTTAATGCGGAGTCAGAGGTCAGAGAGGAAGACTCACCTTCCCCAAAGGATCAGCATCGTCTGTCCCACTGGGACTGCGGGACTGGCGTTATAGAGGCTTTAGCATTCTGTTACGCTCGCATAACAGCTAGTCGTGTTTTCAATAATGATTTCAACAATTCTAACTAGGTTCGAGTAACCTTCTCAGGGCAAAATGGGCGAACAAACTGACCAGCCATCATCAACACCGTGTGTGAACAGCCTTCTAGCTGTTCGGTTCGAAATAAAGAGGAAAAACTCACAGACGAGGAGTAAAGCTCAAACTAAGTTTATTCACCCAATGGGTCAGACAGCTGAACAGACAAAAACATGTTCCCACCAGCAGTATATATACCCCAATTTGGGTGAAGTCTCCTCCTTCCCTCTAAACATTACATCTTTATTGCTAGGCAGGAAGTTAAGTGACTCCCTTAATGTGACCTGACCTGACCTCGGCCCCTATTCCTCACTAATCCACAGCTCTCTACCCTTATCAGTGACCGCAACCATATACATTCCTCCTACAGATAACCGTTCACTTCTGGTGTCGAAACAAGACTGTGTCCCTTCTCCTTTCCATAGGATACCTGATGATTAACTATATTTCAAATCTAGAAGTCAGAACCCATCCTAGCCATTTGGACACTTCTTTGGCAGATGGGAGTTGTGATAACCCTTGGTTTCAATACATTGCTTGCTGTCCCTATTATGATGAAGACACTCCCCTGGCTTTTGGCTTGGCTCAATAATGCAGTCCCCAGATCTCTTAATATCAGCTGTCTAACTGTGCGATGGAAACTTTAAGAGTAATTCATGATGGGGTATTGAGAACTTTTATGAGTAAAAGTGTCGAGATTGTTTGGTAATATTTGGATATGATGTGTTTGTGACAGGACCTCAGATTCAAGAGAAGATTGTTGGCTTTATCTCCCAGAGCTCATGTTTATTCTGTGTTTTCCAGTGTCGGCCATATATGCAGAAAATATCTGCTGTACTGTGTGTTATTAGAAGTTGATGAGTGAAGGCATTGCTAGTAGCAGCAGTTTTTCATGTGTGTATTCACGAGTGACACATCTCTTGTAAAATCAGTCTATTTAAGTCTTCTATTTGTCTAATTTCCCTCTGTCTTAGTGTCACTGGTTTCTGTTTAGTTTTTAACTATAATGGAATTGTAGTCCAACGTTGGATCATAGTCTTGCATGCTATTGACAGCTCCAGTATACAAAACATTAGGAACACCTGCTCTTTCCATGACATGGTGTCACGATCGTCTATGGGTGAAAGAGTGGACCAAGGCGCAGCGTGTGAAAAATACATCTTCTTTTAATGAAGAGAAAAACAAACACTTACAAAATGAACAAAACAACCGATCGTGAAGCTAAGATGAACTAAGTGCACACATGCAACATAGAACATAGACAATTACCCACATTAACTTAATGCCTATGGCTGCCTTAAATATGGCTCCCAATCAGAGACAATGAATGACAGCTGTCTCTGATTGAGAACCCTTCAGGCAACCATAGACTTACCTAGACAACTACACTATACACTGCCCCATACACATACAACACCCCTAGACACTACAAAAACACATACATTCCCCATGTCACACCCTGACCTAACTAAAATAATAAAGAAAACAAAGATAACTAAGGCCAGGGCGTGACACATGGTGAATCCAGGTGAAAGCTATGATCCCTTATTGATTTAAGAAGGATTTTTAAAACAATTGAGACATGGATTGTGTATGTGTGCCATTCAGAGGGTGAATGGGCAAGACAAAATATTTAAGTGTTTGAACGGAGTATGGTAGTAGGTGCCGGGTGCACTGGTTTGAGTGTGTCAAGAACTGCAACGCTGCTGGGTTTTTCACGCTCAACAGATTCCCGTGGGTATCAAGAATGGTCCACCACCCAATGGACATCAAGCTAACTTGACACAACTGTGGGAAGCATTGGAGTCAACATGGGCCAGCATCCCTGTTGAACGCTTTCGACACATTGTAGAGTCCATGCCCTGACGAATTGAGGCTGTTCTGAGGGCAAAAAGGGGTGCAATTTTAGGTGTTCCTAATGTTTTGTACACTCAGTGTACATGCTTATGATGCAGGTTCGCTACAGTACAATGCATTCTGGGTGTGTGATTAGCCTAGCTGGAAGCTGGGGGATAGATTGCTGTGTGCAGAAGGCTTTTGAACGTTATTGTCAGAGCTTGTGTTTGGCTTGTTTGGTTGGTGCTTAGGATTCTATCCAAGTTTAACCATATTTTATGGGCCCTGGTCAAAAGTAATGCACTACATTAGGAATTAGGAATAGGGTGCCATTTTGACGCAACCATGGTTGTGACCAGTTTAAACAGAAGGCTAAAACATGCTGTGTCAATAAGACGAACAGTCTCTCTGGCAAGCCTTAGTGTTTATTGCTGCATAGTTCCAGCAGCACAATCCCCTCATGATTTATGTACTTAACAGTAATGACCTGTAAATGTGGGCTTTTATGAACACATTTCATACAATTCTACTACACTTTCGATGACTGGAGACATTAGCTGAATCTTTTTTAATAGTACAAATGAAAGGGTAGCCTACTTCGCTGACACTGACAAACCAATAAAAGTGACTTTTGTCCATGTAATGGACCTACGTGAAGGGGAGACACAAATATAATATGACGTCCATCTTAACTGGAGGACATGTATTGTCCAAAAACAAACTTTTAAGTAGCACTGACTCAACAATGATAAATAGTGAATATGCGCACGAGGAATCACCAGGGATATTGCCGATGCTCTCTGCTGGTGCCAGTAAGAAAGGCTATACTGAATACTAAAAGACAGATTTGTGTTTTCATTGTCTTCCCTTTACAGCAATAACCATTTTCTTTCCAAACTGATTATATTTTGAAATATATTGCGAGATGCCTGGGTTGATCTCTCTACTTTGCGTGCGCTGCCTTTCCTTCTCACTGTAGATTTAAAACAATCCACAACTCATATTTTTTTAAGAAGCTAATCATCCTCTGGCCAAATCAAGCTCTAGTAGTCTATTTTGAACGATTCAATGTATTTCTGTATAGAAAGGAGTAGTCTAATTAGGTTAAATAATTTTGGCAATGTAATTCACTTTACATTAGGGAAGCTTGGCTTTCCCTAGGCTTATTGTAACCACATGTAACCTCCATTCACTATTCGAGTGCAGGCTATGGATGACATGTTTTGTTTTTGTGCACCATTAGAAATAAAAAAATAATTCCACACATATAGGCTATTAGTAGGTTATAGGTATATAAAAAAAAAAAGATTAAATTGAGATTAGTCTGACGGGTGAGAATATTACAAAGTGCTTGTCAAATTGTGAATGAGAGACTGATGAAGTGTGTGCAGCCTTCGCAAGAAACAGAGAAGAGCACATGTCTTTCATGCAACTTTTTTCAAATCATCATTAGGGTCGCATCATACAGCCTTCGAATGTATTAACAATCTAAACATATAGCCTAACGTTTGTATCACTAAAGTTGCATAAATAACTCTACATTAAGCATGTATGATGACATGTTTCTTTGTTACCTGCTCAACATAGAAAAGACGCATGTGCTCACCTCGGAAATCATTTGGAGGAAAATGTCCTTTCTATTTTATTCAGCTATGTTCAATTGTATTTTTCTTACTATAAAATAATATAAAATAATGCCAATGAATACTAGGCAAATATTGTCGGCATAGCCAGATCAGGACCTAACATAAGGACAACTCAGAATATACTATTCTGTTCTTCTGAAATGGGCTGTGATGGTGTAGGCCTGATTAAGTGAATTTATTAGACTTTTTAATAAAATGTAGATGTTCCAAAGGTCTGCATCAGTGGCTTGTAGGCTATGCGTGGAAGCCAGGAAATGCTAAACGTGTTTATGTTAATGAATGGCCAATTACCGAAAGACTGGTAGCTATTTACATGACAATCACCGGGTGACAAAATGTCATGACCATCACAGCCCGAGGTCTGACCATTGAGCAAGTTGAGGAAGCTAAACTCCTAAGTATAACGTCGGATGGTCAATTATCATGGTCAAGTCATATTGACAAAGTTCTTGTAGAGATGTTATAAAAAGATGGTCTGCGTTTTTGACACAAAAATCAACTGTACTAATTGTTCAGGCTTTGGTCTTGTTCCATCTTGATTACTCTCTGGTAATATGGTCGAGTGCAGCAAAGCTGCAGCTGACTCAAAACAGAGCAGCACGCCGTGCCCTGAACTGCACATACAGAACTAACATTAACAGCATGCATGACAGTCTTTCCTAGTTGAGGGTTGACTCGAGATTGACTGCTTCTTGTCTAGTTTTTATGATAAATATTACTGTGATTATAATTCCAGATTGTCTAGATAATCAAATAACATTCAACTCAGACAAACATACACACCCCACAAGACATGCCACCAGGGGTCTCTTCAGACATTCATACATACCCCACAAGACATGCCACTAGGGGTCTCTTCACAGTCCCCATGTCCAAAATGAATTCTCGTCAATGCACAGTATTTTACAGAGCCATAAGCAAACAGCAAAATGTACTTCATTTAAAAAAATAAAACATCTCATGGCACTATAGGGATTGGGAAATGACACACACACACACACACACACACACACACACACACACACACACACACACACACACACACACACACACACACACACACACACACACACACACACACACACACACACACACACACACACTGACACTCTAACACACACAATCTACACACATTATTCTTTAGTTGTATTGTTTGTATATTGTTGTATTTTCAATTTGTGTGAATGTTCTTGTCTGTCAGTCTATCAGTGTTTTGTTACTTGTCGTCTTTTATGTTTTTGTGTAGACCACAGGAAGAATAGCTGCTGCTTCGGCAAAAGCTAATGGGGATCTGAATAAACCAAATCCCACACAAACGCACACACGCACATGGTGTGTCGTTGCCTTTGCCAGATGACAAAGTGGAATCAATAGAAGGACCCCCTCCTCCATTACTGACCAGGCCTGTGCAGTGAGCAGAGCAGCCTGTCAATACTGACAGCAGATTTAACATGGTGTTATAGGAAGAGTAATGGACCTGATTGAGTGGCTTGAAATAATGATATATTAGAGAGCAGCACAGGGTACTACAGACTGGTTGAACACCTAAGTGACCACCTCTGAGCAGGAAATACAGGTCTGAGAACAGTCCATAAACTGTGAATTAGACAGCAGCACAGTGTAATACAGGATGGTTGAAACACCAGCAGAGACCTCCAAGCAGGAAATACTGTTCTGAGAACAGTACATGAAACCTGGTTGAAACACCACAAGATACCTCTGAGCAGGAAATACTGTTCTGAGAACAGTACATGAAACCTGGTTGAAACACCACAAGATACCTCTGAGCAGGAAATACTGTTCTGAGAACAGTACATACAACCTGGTTGAAACACCTCAAGATACCTCTGAGCAGGAAATACTGAGAACAACAAGACATCACGGCTAATAGAACTGAAGATGTCTTAATCACCTTTAACGTCAGTCAGACCTCAATACTTCGCCATGTTTTTCTGGGTTGTTGCATATCTATTTTAAGGGTTGTGGTTTCATACAGTATATCAGGCCAGTCATTTAGTCATGACGAGATGCTGACTTCATGGCTTTGCCGTGTTCAGATCAACTTGTTGGAGAGTTGTATCCGTGTGGTTAAGGAGTTGTTACAGCATACTTTAATGAACGTTAAGGGAACATGTAGATTTCCACCTAAATGGACATGCCCCAAGGTAATTATTTGTCATGGCTTGGCCATAAACAATATCTAGTAATGCTGCATACTTTTAGAAAGTTCTGGAACTCACCTTTCTGATAACAATAGTTATACATTGCTTAGGTGTACTCACTTTTGAGGACACAAGCTCAAATGCACAGTACAATATATTATGTTTTCCCTATTCAACAAAAGTGGGGTAATAGGGCATGAAATGACTGAAATGCCTTCTAGATATAGTAACATTGAAATGATAAATGATTTACCATCAGATTTCACCTGTCTTACAACCTTCTAATAATTATGATCATACTTTATGACAGTACAATATTGGCACCACGTCATGTAAGTGACTACAGAGACTTTTCTCCAAAACGTCCTCTGAGTGATGCCGAGACACCATTCAAGTGGCTGCAGACTCAGTACAACTTCTGCTCTAATCACACAGTAACTTGGCCCTTCTGTGAACAAGAGAAAGTCTTGTTTTAAATTCGACTAAATTAAATTGTATTTTGTCATGTTGAAAGCTCTAAATCCATCTGAGAACATCACAGCGAAATGAGACTGCTTTTGCTAAAATCGCTAGACTCTTCCGTTTCGTTTGTATCGCAATCGGAGCTGCGTGCTCCACAACCCGAGCAAAAATATCCTTTGTCTAGATAGGCCAGGGAATGTGACGTGTCTCTCGCCATGCAAATTAGGTGTCAGATTTCAAATACTGGATCTCGTAGGCGAGTGGGAGACAGCATTAGAAGCGGGACAACCAGACCTTTCACAGAGTGCGCAGGAATGGACATTGTGTCGTTCACAGAGTGCTGTACACAGAAATGTCTGTTGGAACTGGCCCAGAACCACTCAAGGTCCCCCTAAATAGTCACCGTAATGGCTCAGAGGCTTTAGTTCAGGTTGTGATTTTATATTTCTGTCCAGTCATTGAGTGACGGAGGGATGTTGACTTTGCGAAGATTAGATCCGCTTGATAGTGAGTTGTTGTTAAGAGATGTAACAGCCGTGGGAATACGTGTTGTCACACCTGCATCTTAGGGTTGTGATGCTATGTTTCTGTCCAGTCATTGCGTGATGTAGCGATGTAGACTGTACCCTAGGTGTCTTGTCTTCTGTGTTGCAGGTGAACCAGGAAAATGTGGTGAAGGTGGGCCACAAACAGGTGGTCAATACGATCCGACACGGGGGAAACCGGCTCATCATCAAAGTGGTGACGGTTAGCAGGAATCTGGACCCTGATGACACGGCCAGGAAGAAAGGTAAGCCTTTTATCCTCTCTCTCTCTCTTTCTCCCGCCTTGCTGCTCTGCCCTACAACACCCTGCCAGCAGGATCAATGTCTGATTAGTTGGGGTGAATCCACAGTCAGGGTCCCAGCACACCCTCCAAAGCAGAACTGGGTTTAAATACTATTTGAAATGATTACAAATACTTCATATGTGCTTGACCAATAGATAGGCCCGGAACGGCGAACCCCGCAGTCTAGGCAGACTAGAGCAAACGTTCAAAGTATTTGAAAGATTTCAAATAGTGTTTGAACCCAGGTCTGTTCTAAATCGTCTTGGCTCGTCCTCGTACTGTACTGTAGTGTATCAGGGAGCTAGAAGCTGACGAGCTAGAAGAACGTTGACCACATTGCAGTTTTTCCTGATGACTGTGCTGATTTTCAGCCTCGAAGTTAAGACGGTGGATTTACAGTTGGGGGCATTCAAAGAAAAATGCCTGTACTGCAGCACAGGTAAAAACATTTCAAAGCTGATGTACATTAACTGTCAGGGGCATATTTTAGAAGGGCATTTTTAAGGTATTTTGTTAGATGATTCGCTGAACTTGGCCGCTTGCTTGGCGTCACCCTACGAGATGTGTGAAGCTGTCACATAGACAACGCAGCGTCGCTGAAGCACATGCAAGCGTTTTGGGAAGGAACTTTTTAATACGCCCAGCTGTATATTGTATATTGTAGATCTCTCATCTGGGGCTTGTTCAGGATGATGTAACGTTACAGAACGCTCACGTAGAAATGTAGGCCTATTGCATAAAGCAGAAATGACTTTCCATCAGACAGAATAGGGAATAGTGTCAGCTCTATTCATTCTATCTTTATCTGCAACGTTCAGAACACGACCCTGAATACACCCCTGCTTTTCTGTGTTGTTGCAGTGCCCACACCTCCGCGTAGAGCTCCCTCCACTGCCCTGTCCATGGCCATGCGCTCCAAATCCATGACATCAGAGCTGGAGGAGCTAGGTAAGAATCCGCAAACCATCCATACATGGGAGATTGTAATACCAAGAGGTCTAAATGCATTTTGTATCATCTTGGTTTGTTCTCTGTGTGTTTAGTGATGTTATTCTCTGGAATATATATTTTTTTTAAAGTAATTATGTCCTCCTGATTTGTTTGTCAATATCTGCGACTACAGTGGACAAAGGTACGCAGCATACAGTAGCTACTGTTTGGTCACAGCTGCTCGCAACTGTCTTAAAATAGTTTTGTTCTCTCATTTTTAAATGTTAATTTCCTCCATTTAATATAGGACTATATTTACTCTACTTTGAGGGGGCATAGGCAATTATGTACTTTGCGAAAAGGCACAAAGGTGTTCTGCTCTGTAGCATTTGATCTGAAGAGAGCTGGAGAGAAAACATTTTAGCGACAGTGCGGAATCATCTAATGTGATAAAGAGCTCATTAGACAGCATGACTGATCATTTTGACTACTTTGAACGATCATAACAATTGCATAATTCCATTCCATGTCATCACACATCTAATCTAATAAACTTTGGATTATTCATTTACTTAATCATTTCATTTATTGTTTGATTGATTTAACTCAGAGCCGTATAATGTATGTAAATAGCTTTGATTTAACTCACCATTTGAAAAAGCTTTTACCTTATTGTTGACTCATCTGTCGCTTATAACTGTTCTGCAGTAGATGTTTTTTGAAGGGCCGGTCGTAAAAATGGCATGAAAGGGTTGATCATTCTATGTCTATTTGGCAGGTGTCATGTTTGGAAGCTTTTAAACATGTATACAATTGCTTTACGAAAATACACTATATATACAAAAGTATGTGGACACCCCTTCAAAATTGTGGATGCTGCTATTTCATGCACACCTGTGGCTGACAGGTGTATAAAATCGAACACACAGCCATGCAATCTCCATAGACAAACATTGGCAGTAGAATGGCCTTACTGAAGAGCTCAGTGACTTTCAACGTGGCACCGTCATATGATGCCACCTTTCCAACAAGTCTGTTTGTCAAATTTCTGCCCTGCTAGAGCTGCCCTAGTCAACTATAAGGGCTGTTATTGTGAAGTGGAAACGTCTAGGAGCAACAACGGCTCAGCCGCAAAGTGGTAAGCCGCACAAACTCAAACGGGACCGGCGAGTGCAGAAGCGAGTAGCGCGTAAAAATCGCTTCTCCTCAGTTGAAACATTCACTACTGTGTTTCTGGAACGTCAGCACAAGAACTTTTCAGGAGCTTCATGAAATGGGTTTCCCATGACCAAGGGGTAGTGAATGTTTCAACCTAGGATGCATTCCGACAGACAAATCTGGGTTTGGCTACCTGCCCCAACGCATTATGTAGTGCCACCTTTAAAGTTTGGTAGAGGAGGAATAATGGTCTGGGGCTGTTTTTCATGGTCCTTTAGTTCCAGTGAAGGGAATACAATGACATTCTAGACGATTCTGTGCTTCCAACTTTGTGGCAACAGTTTGGTGAAGGCCCTTCCCTGTTTCAGCATGACAATGCCCCCATGCACAAAGCGAGGTCCATACAGAAATGGTTTGTCGAGATCGTATGGAAGAACTTCACTGGCCTGCACAGAGCCCTGACCTCAACCCCATCAAACACCTTTGGGATGAATTGGAACGCCGACTGCAAGCCAGGCTTAATCGGCCAATATCAGTTCCCGACCTCACTAATGGTCTTGTGGCTGAATGGAAGCAAGTCCCCACAGCAATGTTCCAACATCTAGTGGAAAGCCTTGCCAGAAGAGTAGAGGCTGTTATAGGAGCAAAGGGGGGACCGACTCTATATTAATGCCCTTGATTTTGGAATGAGATGGTCGACGAGCAGGTGTCCATATACTTTTGACCATCCCCTAGGCTTATATTTGGCAAAGTAGTGATGAGTAGTGGTCTTTATATTACGCTGCTTTAAATGACAATATTCCACCATTTTTGCATAATAGCCTGTGTTGTTGTTGAGAGATACTTTTTGTTGATTTATTTTGATCATCATTTGTTACATACATTTGTATATTCTCTTTTTTCTAAGCCACTTTGAGGAAAAAAGTGACCGGTGGTAAGTGTGATAGGCATGCTTAATATATGACATGTTATTTGTACGTCCATGGAATGTACAAAATACTTGATGCACTTTTCACTTTTTCTCTAGATCCCTTATTTCTTTATCAGCACAATTTGTACATTTTACTTGCATGCCTACTGAACTGTAAGGGGGCAGGTATGAAGGTCAACTGATGTTCGCCGTCTCAGGGTTGTAAACAGGTGTGCAGGCACATTAGGAACATAAGAAAATGCCCTTCTGAACGAGAAGCTTTTTAAAGACTTGTTAGCACATCACAACACTTGATGTGTCCTTAGCTTTTCACAGCGTTCACCGCGTACGCACTTCAGTTCAGTGTGAGAGTGCAATGCTATTGCCATGCATTATTCATTGCTCTGCCCCTCTTTTAAACACAGTTATGCAAGATCAGGGGAAAAAAACAACAGCCGAGATCTCACACGCCATCCCATATGGCACCCTATTCCCTCTATAGTGCACTACTTTTTGACTAGGGACCTGGTCACTAGTGCATTTACAAAGGGAATAGGGTTCCATTTGGTATGCGGCCCTCAGTTTAGCACAGATTCTTATCCTTCCGAAATAGTTGCACTGTTCTCTGTAATGATAAAAGGATTTGAAACACCTTTACGGAATAAGAACTAGGGGCCTAGGTAATGCACAACAGTCAGCTGCCCATTTCAAAGAGCAGCTAGCTACCTTCTCAGAATACACTGTGACTTAACTTCAAGGGCACAACACTGTTATACAATGAGCCCACTACAGATAGGCTTTGACTCATACGGAAACAAGGTGTTGCCATGGAAATGATGCTGCATACAGTGTAGTGTGTCGTCCAATATACTGTAGCGGCACAGCATAGTACCTGCAAAAAATAGTCTCTACAATCCTGCAGCTTCCTACTCTTCGACACGTTCTTCAGCTGTATCGGCCTCGTTCTGTGTTCACTGCTTTACACCGCAACACTGGAGATTTGCAGGAATGCTTGGAGAATTCGAGAATGTGTGGTGACACCAGACACTGAGGTGTCCTAGAATGAGTGGCTTCATCAATCCACCAGTGTTCCTTACTGTCATAAATACTGCAACGTTACTGTAGCCAGAGGATGTGACAGAGCGAGAGAGAGAGAGAGAGAGACAGAGAGAGAGAGAGAGAGTTAGAGAGAGAGAGAGGTTGCTGATGATCTGGTGCTTCTGTCACCAACCAAGGAGGGCCTACAACAGCACCTAGATCCTCTGCACAGATTCTGCCAGACCTGGGCCCTGACAGTAAATCTCAGTAAGACAAAAATAATGGTGTTCCAAAAAAAAGTCCGGTCGCCAGGACCAAAAATACAAATTCCTTCTAGACACCGTTGCCCTAGAGCACACAAAAAAAGATATACCTTGGCCTAAACATCAGCGCCACAGGTAACTTCTACAAAGCTGTGAACGATCTGAGAGACAAAGCAAGAAGGGCATTCTATGCCATCAAAAGGAACATAAAATTCGACATACCAATTAGGATCTGGCTAGAAATACTTGAATCAGTTATAGAGCCCATTGCCCTTTATGGTTGTGAGGTCTGGGGTCCCCTCACCAACCAAGATTTCACAAAATGGGACAAATACCAAATTGAGACTCTGCATGCAGAATTCTGCAAAAAATATCCTCCGTGTACAACGTAAAACACCAAATAATGCATGCAGTGCAGAATTAGGCCGATACCCGCTAATTATCAAAATCCAGAAAAGAGCCGTTAAATTCTACAACCACCTAAAAGGAAGCGATTCTCAAACCGTCCATAACAAAGCCATCACCTACAGAGATATGAACCTGGAGAAGAGTCCCCTAAGCAAGCTGGTCCTGGGGCTTGGTTCACAAACACAAACAGACCCCACAGAGCCCCAGGACAGCAACACAATTAGACCCAACCAAATCATGAGAAAACAAAAAGATAATTACTTGACACATTGGAAAGAATTAACAAAAAAACTGAGCAAACCAGAATGCTATTTGGGCCTAAACAGAGAGTACACAGTGGCAGAATACCTGACCACTGTGACTGACAAACTTAAGGAAAGCTTTGACTGTGTACAGACTCAGTGAGCATAGCCTTGTTATTGAGAAAGGTTGCCGTTGGCAGACCTGGCTCTCAAGAGAAGACAGGCTATGTGCACACTGCCCACAAAATGAGGTGGAAACGGAGCTGCACTTCCTAACCTCCTGCCAAATGTATGACCATATTAAAGACACATATTTCCCTCAGATTACACAGATCCACAAAGAATTCTAAAACAAACCCAAATTTGATAAACTCCCTTATCTACTGGGTGAAATACCACAGTGTGCCATCACAGCAGCAATATTTGTGACCTGTTGCCACAAGAAAAGGGCAACCAGTGAAGAACAAACACCATTGTAAATACAACCCATGTTTATGTTTATTTATTTTCCCTTTTGTACTTTAACCATTTCCACATTGTTACAACACTGTATATATTCATAATATGACATGTGTAATGTCTTTATTATTTTGGAACTTCTGTGAGTGTAATGTTTACTGTTCATTTTAATTGTTCATTTCACTTTTGTATATTATCTACGTCACTTGCTTTGGCAATGTTAACATATGTTTCCCATGCCAATAAAGCCCCTTGAATTGAACTGAGAGGCAGATATGGCTTTAGGAAGAGGGGGTGGGTGATTGGTGGGTGGGTTAGTGGAGGGGAGAGGGTCAGTGATGGCGAGAATGTTCTCCATCTTAACCACACAGCACACACATGGGCACGCGTTGAAGCTTAGTATGCAGACAGAGGGATAGCAAGATGTATCCTTAAGATGTACACTCTTAGAAAAAAAGGGTTCCAAGGGGTCTTTGGGCTGTCCTGAAAGGAGAACCCTTTTTGGTTCCAGGTAGAACCAGTAGCACCTTTTGTTCCTAAAAGTGTAGGGGAAGTAAAGGGAGGTTTAAAGAGAATTATATTACATATTATTTACCATACACTGATTCTACTGTACAGTATCTGTCAATGAAAGTCATTCACAATGCAAAAAAGGCAACATACATCAAAAATCCAGCTAAACTGACATTAAAAAAACGAGTTTACTTACTATAGAAGTATGTAGTAAACGGTAGTGTACCATGGAATACTATACTACACACTGAGAATCCTTTGATCATGTTTAGTTATTACTATAGAATTGTGTAGTGTGCTGTAAAATACTAAATAAATACAAAACAAGGGAAAACAGGTCAGGAACGTGACAACTATAGTAAATACTAAAGTATTTAATTGCCTATACTCTGCCCATTCCCTTCCCCCTTATCCCAATTTGTTCCACCCATAAGTGAGAAACCTACATGCTAAGTATAGACCATATACTTGGCGGCAGGTACCTTAGTGGTTAGTGTTGGGCCAGTAACCGAAAGGTTGCTAGATCGAATCCCCGAGCTGACAAGGTAAAAATCTGTCGTTCTGCCCCTGAACAAGGTGGTTAACCCACTGTTCCTAGTAAATAAGATTTTTTTCTTAATTGACTTGCCTAGTAAAATAACAACAACAAAAAATATATATATATTGTGTTCCCTTTCAGGATAATAGAAAAGAGCAGAAGCTCTGAACTATTGGTTCAGTCCCCAGTCCTACCTGCCTAGAGGTTATGATAAATGATTTGCTCTTTCAGTATTTCTCCACTAGGTTTCTTCAAGGAGAAAGACCTCCACTTCTATGTCAACGCTAATAAAACAAAAACACTATAGTAAATACCTCTGTAATGTCCGCAAAAACACTACAGTATACTAGTCTGCAAAAACACTACAGTAAATACTGTCTGCAAAAACACTACAATATACTACAGTCTGCAAAAACACTACAGTAAATACTATGTCTGCAAAAACACTACAGTGAATACTATATATTTATACCTTAATATACTGTACTATAGTATTTTTGAATGTGGGGATGTCTGCTCTTGGTTAGATGAATGAATAATGTGTTTCAGGAAGACAATAAAGAGGGATGTATGTAGCCTACAGCTCTCTCTCCTCTGTTGACAGGTTTTGACAGCAGTGACTTGAGGGAGAAGTGTGTGTGCTAGCTAGCTACAGAATAAGGATGCATGTCCGTATCTGAACTGCCTTTTCTTCCACTGTATTCCTGTTGTAGATGATCAGTCTTCCGATAGTGAGAGTCTAAAGAAGAGGATCATTTTCTCAGTCACTCTAAGTAATCGTCCCATGCATGGGAGCGCAGAACTACAAGAAAAACGCTAGCATGTTGGTTGGGCAGTGGCTGCTGAACCATAAACCTATTCCCAGATCTGTTTAAGCTATCTTACCAACTTCTTGTCACTCATTGTAAATTATCTAAGGGATGTGTCCTGAATGGCACCCTATTCCCTACACAGTACACTACTTTTGACCAGAGACCAATGGAGCCCTGGTCAGAAGTCGTGCACTATATGTAGTAGGGTGCCATTTGGGACACAGAAGGAGTTGGAAAGGGAGCAGAAATAGACTGGCACCCAGGATAGCTAAACCATAGAAACAAAGGGAAAAGCCTGATGGAGGTATAGCTAGCGAGGGAAGCTTGCACGGCTTTGACTTTGACCAATGTCAGTGTAACTATTTCTGTTCTCTTTCTTTTCCTTTCTGCTCGGTTTGATATCAGTTCTTACTTACGGGCCTGGATTGCCATTGCCTGAGACGAAGGCTCGTTTTAGCTTGGAGACGGATGTAGGCTACAGTGTCCTGTACTGACAGTAGAGATGTGTGTTACTTTGTGTTCCAGATAAAGTGGACGAGAACATGCCTCCTCAGAAGCCTATGTGGGAGAACTCCAACGCTGACGTAAGGGTCGCCAACACAGTCAAGTCACGGCCCAACAGCAGGTGCTTCGCCATGAGCCCCGAGATGAATGTAGGTATAAGCCCTACCGTCAGTGTACGTTTTGTTGGCTGCGTGGCACAGGAGTGAGACCAGAAAGGTCTACGCTGAGTAGGGGTTGAAAAATACTGGAACATTTCCCAAACTTCCCAGGTTTTCCAAAAATTGCAGTTGGGAGTATTCCCAAAATCACCTGGGACTGAGAATCCAACTGGGAATCAATAGCCATTTTTTGAAAAACTGAAAAGTTTCTGGAATTTAAAAAAAAGTTAATGCTCAGAGAATTCTGGTGGCTGTACCATTGCCTGTTGGAAGTTACTGCTATATTCTGGCTGGTAATATAAATGCATGATTGGCTCCCTTTGTTAGACGCTGTGCATGTGCTTGATGGGAATTGCATTCCCTGATTCGCTTGGTCTCAGAAGAGTACATGAAGGTTAAACAGCTTCTTGCTCTTCGTTGTCCTTCATTTCTTTCACAAGTTTATCTGCAACGTTGAGGACCAACAAACACAGCTGGATATTGTTGATTTAATGTACCTCAAAAAGACCTCTGTAATACTATGTAGTAAAGATCAGTCCAGGCACCCAGTGTCTTCTCTCTGTGTTGCAGTCCATGTGTGAGAGCCAGGATATGCCGATGCAGACCCAGACCCAGCCCCAACCCAGAGAGCCAGGCAGTCCCAGAGGTCGAGGACCCTACCTGGGGGTGCCAAATAGACAGGGGACCATGAGACGACAGAAGTCCATAGGAACATCTGGTAACTGCATATCAACATGTTTCTGTCAAGGCTAAATATTGAACCTGCATACCATACTGTATGGTACACACATACAGAACCAATGTGTGGACACACTCACACACACACACACACACACAGATGCACACATCTGTGGGTAAATCCCTGCAATTGACAGAGAATTTTTTTTCCGGAAATGACCTTTTTGCACACACACCCTTGAAGGTTTCAATTGTATAATTGCCATCGATATATTGTAACTCATCATGTATTTTTCTTTTTCAGGAATAACAGAAGAGGAGACCCCTCAGTTTCTGACCCCTCCTATGTTGAAATTCACCAGGAGCCTCTCCATGCCGGACACATCAGAGGACATCCCACCCCCGCCCGCCATCTCCCCTCCATCTCCCCCTTACAACCATGTCCCCAACTCCCAGGGCAGAGGCTACGGCACCATCAGACACTCTGCTCCTAAAGGCACCGCCCCAGAGCGAGGGGACCTCACCGCGGGCGGCAGCGATGGGTGGAGGGAGCAGGGGGATATGTACTACAGAGAGCCCCAGTCGGAACAGTACCAGTCTGAGGACCACCACCACCAACAGGTAAGCCACAGCCCAGGCCAAGGCCTCACAGCCCAGCAGAGCTTCCTGAACCGCAGGGCCCAGATCCCTGAGAACCCCTACTCAGACCTGGGGAAGATGGGCAACCTGGGGTTGTTTGCCCCCAACAAGCCCCAGAGGAGGAAGGGCATGCTGGTGAAGCAGGACAAGATCGAGGACAGCCCTGAGAAGATCTGCACCATCAAAATCCCAACCATCATCATCAAGGAGCCGTCTACATCCAGCAGTGGTAAGAGCAGCCAGGGCAGCAGCATGGAGATAGAAACTGGCGCCCACGACCACCCGGGACAGCTCCGGCCCGACGACGGACACAACCCCAGCAGCCCCTTTGCCACGGCCATGGCGGGCGCCGTGCGAGAGCGCGAGAGGAGGATGGTGGAGTCTCACCAGAACTCCCCATCCTACAGGTTCACCGACCAGGGTGACGAAGACTCGCCTCCCGCCCCAACCCCTCGCCTCCGCCACTCCAAGTCCATCGACGAGGGGATGTTCAGTAGTGATGAACGCCTGCGCCGCATCATGGCCCCGCCTGCCTCTCTCCTCAACATCCACAGAGGAGGAGGCAATGTGACGAACTTCAATACCTCAGAGCCCAACATGGTGAGGGAGCCACTCCACACCCGAACAGGTCACCACAGCCCGGTCAGTCTGCCAAACAAGACCTACACCTCCAGCAGCGGACACTACGTCCACCCAGTAACTGGGAAGCCTCTGGACCCTAACTCCCCTCTTGCACTGGCTCTAGCTGCACGGGACCGGGCCATGAGAGAGCAGTCCCAGCCTCTCCCACTGAAGACTGAGCTACCCAAACCTGACCTGAACAAGCCTCTGTTCATCGACACTAAGCTAAGGACTGGCATGGATGCGAGTTTCTCCGCGACGGCCACCATGGGCCGACCAGGCAGAGCAGGGCTTCGCAGGCAGATGACCGAGGCCAAGTACGA
Source organism: Salvelinus alpinus (assembly GCF_045679555.1). Taxonomy (NCBI): domain Eukaryota; kingdom Metazoa; phylum Chordata; class Actinopteri; order Salmoniformes; family Salmonidae; genus Salvelinus; species Salvelinus alpinus. The sequence continues at coordinate 53,658,841 of NC_092100.1, forward strand.
GACAGAGTCCAAATACGACCACCCGCTGGCTAAGGACCAGGACAAGAGTCTATCCCGGCCTGAGAGAGAAGAGGAGAAGAAGAACATGTTGATAGACATCGTGGACACGTCTCAGCAGAAGTCTGCTGGTCTGCTGATGGTTCACACCAATGACGGAGCCCGGTCTGAGGAGAACAGTCTGTCTGAGGGGGACAGGGACGGGGCAGTGAGTTCAGACAGCACCCCCAGCGAGCTCCGGGATCCCAACCAACCTAACACCTCCAAAATGTCCTCCCCTAACCCCCATAACTCCCACTCTATGGGCCCTGGACCCAGAGGTAGTAAGACCATGATCACCGTCACCTCAGTAGATGAGCCGGTCAAACTCCCCTTCGGCATCCCCCCTCCGCCCTGCGTTCCCTCTGTTGACATCGACGATGACTTCTTCGCTGACCCACTGCCGCCGCCGCTGGAGTTCGCCAACAGCTTCGACATCCCAGAGGACCAGAAGGGGGCGATCGCTGAACTGCTCAAACAGCATCGGAACGCTGGCAGAGCCCCATCGTCTCTAGCTCCCTTCTACCCCCATCATGGTAACACCCCAAGCCACCCTGACCAGACGATGATCAAACGGCCTGCAGTGCTCACTAACTGTATGCCCCCCAGCTTCCCCCCCAACGCCCTGGAGAGCTACGAGCCTATCAGTGACTCTGGGATCGATGTGGAGCCAGACAGCCGCAGTAGTGGAGACCCTCAGATGGAGACTACGAGCACTGTATCCACTGTGTCCAGTATCTCTACGCTGTCGTCAGACGGTGGCGAGGCGCTGGACAACACATGCACAGTCTATGCAGACGGACAGGCCTTTCTGGTGGACCGGACCTCAAAGCCAAAAAACAGGCAACCTGCCGCCAACAAGAGTAATGCACTTTACAAGGACACCGCCTTGATGGATAGAGAAGAGAACCTAAGAACTTTCGGGACGCCCTCCTCTGTCCCGCCACCTCCCCCCGGGGCCAGCGTCCACTCAGAGCCCCCCAGAACACCAACGCAAAGGACCTCAAAGCTGTGGGGAGACCCGCCAGGCTCTAACCCCTATGACATGCAGAACAAGGACAAGACACCAAAGCCAGGGGACGGGATAGACTCTTCTTCCTCAGGATGTAGGACCGTTTTTGGATCAAGGTAATCTTTGTTTTTGCTGTGTGTGTGTGTGTGTGTGCATGCCGTGCACGTGTGTGTGTCAAAGCATGCTTGTGTGTGCGTCCGCGTTTTTGTGCGTGCATGTGTGTGTGTGTGTGTGTGTTCTACCGGAGAGCAGAAAGAGTTGCCTAGCAACCTAATAATGAGAGCAGCAGCCTTGAGGAGTAGATGAGCAACAACGTCATGTCAGTCTGATTATCATAGAGACTAAACCGCCACAGCGCTCTCCTCGGAAGGAAGGGGTGAGCCATGTGTCACTGTGTGTGTCACAAGCAGCACGGTTCAAAATAGCACAGAGGCTACGTCCCAAATGGCACCATATTCCCTATTTAGTGCGCTACTTTTGATCAGGGCCTGTAGGGGGAATAGGGAATAGTGTTCAATTTGAGACTCACCCAGAGTCTCTTTAAACCGGGGTGGATGGTGTGTGTAACCTGTCTCTTTATCATCTATCATTTCAACAAACCCAGAGTATGTGAAATATGAGCAGCCGGGGCTCTCTCGTCAGTTAACCCTCCTCTTCATTCCTCTACCAGTCACGTCAGATTACTAAAGTAGGCATTGTAGACTAGAAGTGTGTATACATTGAGGCTCCAACAGATGTAGGCTATGCAGTGTTGTATGTGTGGGATGTATGATTGTAGCCTGTAATTGTGTGGTCGGTTTTTGCCAGTATGGAAACATATTTCTGTGTGTGTATTTGTGTCACCCGCTTTGTGTAGGCTATGCAGGTTTCTCTTTGTACGTTTTGTTTATTTGGTGTGTGAATAGTTGCTGTTTGTCCATTTGTGTAAATTGCATATGTCTGTTTTGCACAGTAGGCTACCTAAGCCTGCGTGGCATTTCTTAAAGACACGGCGCGTTCCTCAACACAGCAGTCCCCTGTGATAGCAGCACTTATTATGGAAAGCTGTCGTTATTTACAGAGGAAACCAGGAGAAGCTAACCCTAAAATGCATGGCTATACCAGCAAGGTTCTGCTGGTGGTGGCTACAAGCTGAATATGCTGCAGAGCACATCCCTGTCGTGTGATCTGAATGAGACAATAGGTTAACCTGATTCGACCTGATTCATAGTGTGAATAGATGAATAGCGTTGAGGTCTCCTGACCCTTTCAAAATAATGGCTGTCACTTTATCTGGGAAGAAAAACACAGTTCGTTCATTTTGTATTTAGAATAAATTCCCCACTTTCCTACTTACAAAGGAGTGAATATCTCTTTTGTTTTTATTCTTAACTTCTTTTACTTCCCTCTCCTCTGACACACACACACACACACACACACACACACACATACACACACACACATACACACACACACACACACACACACACACACACACACAAACACACACTGTAGCCTACTCCCAGTCTGCAGTTTTGCAGGAGTTGGTGTAGTATAGGGAAAGACTGTTTTATTCTCCAGTAGGTCTGTTAGGTCAAGTAGACTACTTCTTCCCTTCCCCTCGCAGGAGGAGAGACATCAAAGTTTCCGTCTCTTACTGGCCCCGTCAGAGCAGTCAGGGAGGGAGGGGGCAGGATTAGGGGATGAATGTATATACTGCAGGGGTTATGTACTGCGTTTGTTGGCATCCAGGTGTAGTTGTGGAATATTTCAGTTTGTTTGTCAGGCTGACTTTGCGTCTCTGACTAATGTTTAAGTTCAATATTTTCTGATAAACAACACCCCTCTCTCTCGTCCTCTAATCTGGTGCGTTCTGTACTTTCTGTAGGGCTCCAGACTGTGGGTCCCTTGCCTCAGGTACACAGCGGAATACCACAGTCACTTTTGCTGCCCAGCTCGGCCCGAGTGTGCCGGCCCCATCTCCAAAACGAGAGACAGAGAGTCTCCCCCACCACCGAGCCCCCAGCCCCATCCTCTCTCCTCCAGACTCAGGCCTCGGCTGTGCCTCCTCCCTCCCCGCAACCTCCCCCACCCTCTCGGATGTGTTCGGCCTGCCCACCCCCCCTCTCAGCCTGGGCACGGGGAGCAGCCGCTCACCGTCCCCTCTCACCCTCATGCAGGCCGCCTCCAACAAGCCTTTTGCCACCAAGCCGGTTCTGATGTGGAGCAAGCACGATGTGGCCGACTGGTTGGAGAGCCTAAACCTGGCAGAGCACAGAGAGACCTTCATGGACAACGACATCGAGGGCTCCCATCTGCCCAGCCTGCAGAAGGACGACCTCATAGATCTCGGGGTGACCAGAGTCGGACATCGGATGAACATAGAGAGAGCTTTGAAACTGCTGATGGACAGATGAGAAGAGAGGATCGAGGTCTCTCAGTCTCCAACACAACAACTTCACATCACCGTTTTATTTTACGTTGACTTATTTAAACTATACCTACTGTATAATTCTTATGATGATGCTTGTTTTGTTGAAACTTAGAAATATCCTCATGTATCCTGAAGAAAGTGCAACTTGAAACAGCACTGCAGTTTCCTGAATAAGCACAAGAGCCCCCCCCCCCAGAGTGGGATAGAGCGGTCCCAGGTGAGACAGAGCCGCGCTGTCAGTAGAAAGTAAGGAAGCAGACACACAGGGACCTGGCTGCGATGTGGAATACACTACACTGTCAAACAGAACAGCAGCCTAATCACTACGGGACTTAAGGACTTTTGGAGTCAACCTCATTTGAATGCAAAACCAGAACCAGCTTTGCAGGGGTTTCATTTTCTATTGTATCTCTGTTAGAAAGTATGTGACTACTGATCTCTTCAGGAAAAAAGGGTGGGAATCTGCACTGCACAGGGCCGGCGCTAGAACAAATCAGTTGGACGGGCACTTTTTTTTTTACGGGACCTCCTATGTGTGTACGTGCTTGGCCTCAAGGTACCCCCCCCTTCAAGCTAATTGAGCAGCCAATCTGACTGCAACGTTCTAACAGTGTAATTAATACATTTAATATACGCTATCGCCAAAATAATCATTTGGTTGTGTCTATGAAGGTCTTACGTAACATTAGATTACAACAAATATATTTCAAAAAACACAAGAGCATTTTCTTTAGTTTATGTTACGGTAGGATGCGGTATGTAAAAGCTGAAAAACACAACAAAAAAACACCCAAATTCAAGTGTTCAATAAATTGTATTCGTGGAGTGCCTTTGTTACAACTATGAAACAGAAAGCATAGGTGTGGGAACTCGGTAACAGCTTCTTTTTATAGCAACAAAATAAAAATACCCCAACCACCAAGACGATGAAAACATCAGTAGCCTAAACATATAAGCGCCGAGTGTGCTTGATAAAATAGTGAAGATCATCACCAAGCAATAATGGCGTTATAATGAACATACAGTAAGTGTCGATGACAGCCGTAAGAAATTGTCAATTATCAGTTGGAGAATGTCCATCTCATATAAAAAACGAAAGCGCTCGAGGCCTGCTCTTTCAGTGGTGACATTTTGTGCTGATATTTGGCCTGTAGCATTGACACCGGCTTGTTCTTTTCCTAGCGGTGCCATCCCTTCCTCTCTCCTGTCTCACCGTTTCATTTGTCGGTCCATTCTGTCTTGTTCTGCCTTTACGCCTTGGAGGTGTAGATTCAACTCGAGGCTCAGAACCAGAACAATAATCATCAGAGATTTCATCACGATTCATTTCTTCCCCACCATCTGAATCATTTTTCATTCAGATTTTGTAGCAACGCTTGCCATTTTAAATTACGCACGCTCTCACTGTCTACTCCAAGTAGGCCAGAATAGACGGAAAAGACTGCTTGGTTTCGGGGAACTGATATAGGGTACATACTATTTTGAAGTTATAAATAGAATAGATCAATACAATAGAATGTCCGCACTGTTCTTCATTCGCAATTGGTGATTATATAATGATGTATTGTTCGCTGCCCCTTGCTTATCAACTCACCCATTCCCCACATCATACTTTACTTCATTTATTTAATCTGTTGTTGTAAGTGTGAAATTAGTTTCAGTATAGTTTAGGTTCAGATTCGAGACAGTTATCGGGTTGGTTATCAACTGGGCATGGCACTATCAGGAGAAGAAGGGGAGCAGGCCCTACTGTCGGCAGGACAGTAGGCAATTGGGGAAAACCATTATAAAACTGGTTCTGTTTGATTCTAACAACAACAACAGTGTGTTTTATAGACTTATTTAGGCAAGGTCAAGGACGAAAGGGGGCATAACTTTATAAATGGCAGAGTAGTGCATGTTTTAAATGAATGAGCAGTCCAGATGACTGCTTTAGCGGTTCTAGTGTGTGTTTTATAGTAAAGACATTTAGCTGTAAAAATGTATTACCTTTTAATGTGGCATGAACACAACCAGTCATGATGTTTTCATCTGATTGTCCAGCAAATCACTTCAAGAAATAGGTTACCTTCGTGCATTCGTCCAAAATAGCATCCGAGCGAGCGAAACAGCGCCCCTCTGTCTTACTATATGTAGCCCATGTATCTGATGCTGTCTGGCCAAAAAGAGTATGACATGCCATGCTCTTTAATTCCGGACACCGTCACATACATGGGCTGCACATACTGAGACAGAGGGGCGCTGTTTCGCTCGCTCGGATGCTTTATCTGAGATTGATGCCGTCTTTATGTCGGCGCGCGTCTCGGTCAAATAAATGATACGCCACAGTGGACGCGTTATAATACCCATAAAAACACGGAAATGCTTCCAATGGTTTTTACGACTTTAATTTTTCGCGTCGTGAATTTGACAGAAGACACGAATTCATTGTGTTTGGTGTAGGCTTACTTTGTCGTGACGTTTTGATAGCTGTGTAATTCTCTCACGGACAAGGTGAGTTTTATCAATATATTCACCTCGATTTAATATAATCAATGTGCAAAGCTAGTTATTGATAAACATTTACTTGTCCGGAGAGATTTGCGCGGCTATCAAAACGTCACTCCAAGGTAAGCCAACACAAAACACAGACCTTATACGAAGTAGTTCTGACATCACAGACACAAAAATGAATGGTGAAAAAAATGTATTTCAACCATTTCCTGGTTTTATGACTCGTACTGTGTTACTCAATAGGGCAATTGCCCATAACGCCGGCCATGGCCCTGCAGTGTGTGGAATTCATTTTTCTTTCTCTCCCTTTTTACCGGGATGTAGTTTGATTTGAGGGACAGTACAGTGTTTTCTCAGACGAAGGTATTGCACATTTCTACCCTGAAAGGGAGATCACATCAGATGGATTTCAAAATAGGTACAGTAGCAAGTTGTTGCCCTTAGATTTCACTTGCCATGTTTTCAACATACTTTCAAGTTTTAATATTTGTTTGTAGTTATGTTTACTTGAGGATGGAAAGTGGAACACAATACATATTGAAAATGTAAATTCAGTTTATAAATCATTATACTGTCTTCCACAGGAAGCTGAAATGTGTGCCAACAGCTCTCCCTACTGTTGTCTTCTGAACATGACATGGCAGAGAGAGCAGAGCTTGGCAGTCAGGGCTTTCCAATCGTTATCACCAACCATCCATCCTTTCTTTCGCAGTCTTCTATGTCCTCTGAGAGGAATAATACACACACTATCACATTAGGTTATTACTATACCCTGAACTGATGTTTAGGGCTTTGGGATTGAAGACTCAGGAATGGGGATGGGGTCAATTTCATTTCAATTCAGGAAGTAAACTGAAATTCCAATTCTACATTTTTCTCATAGAGAAGCATTGAATGAAATGTCCGTTTACTTCCTGAATTTAAAAGGAATTTACCCCAACACTGCAGAATAGGCATGTTTCTGAAGACGAATATCAGTCAAGTTTATGCAACGACGAGAAAAAGTAGGCGAACAAACACTAAAGCTGGAATTTCCTTTTCCCCTTCCCCTAGAACAGGAACAGTTCAACTTGTTTGGCAATCGAAGAGAGGCAGATACCTCGAAGAATCAAGTTGCTAGAAATGTTGTACGATTATTGAAGTATTAGATATGTATTTATTCTACGATGGTGTTTTTGGTGTGTTTTGTTGACGAGGAAGAAAGTTGTAGATATCAACAGAGCTCAACATGATGATAGCTTCTTTTATAGAATTAGGTAATGCTTTTAGGGGATTTTTTACTCCCAGCGACTGCTGTTCCGGAACACATGGAGCTGCAGGACATTTGCTAAACCATGTGCCATTGGACTTCTTTGACAGGTCTCTTTTATACGACACGTCTGAAACCGGGCCAAATCCAAAAACGGTATCACCAGAATACGAATGTCCTGAAGTGCAGCCTCATTTCCCTCCATGTCCTCAAGGCGAAGTAGTCCTCCTACCATCACCAGTCCAAAAAAAGGCAGGGATTCACTCATCGTAATGTCGATGAGTTGAAATGTGGTTTACTTTCTCCACTGTGTTTTTTTTCTCTGAAACGGTCTGAAGTGGTATTTTCCACTCAATTTGCTTTGGGTTTATATCCCTGACCTTAACAGTGTAAACTTCTTGATATTTGAAATTCCCCCCAAAAACAAAATGAGGGCGCTAGCTAAAATACCATCAGTATTTCATGAAACATTCTTTTGGATTGACATCATCAGAGCACAACAAATTCAGTGTATGGGTGGGATGTGTGTGTGATCTTATGGTGTGACAGGGGGGGACAACATACCTTGATATGACTAATGACTGTCTGATGACTTTGTAAAAAAGAAAAGGTGTGATGGTCCGCAATCAACAGGATGTTGCCTAAAGCATACTTCATTTGTATTTATCTACGACCGTCTGATGACTGTAGTATGACCTCATAACAGAACAGTTCTAGTGTGACAGACTGCAGAGTAGTGCTTTGTCACCTGTCAGTTGTCACCGTTGACACGCGGGCACACTTTGAGATGAGATCTTATGTTAAGAACCACAGGAACAAGAAAAGAGCACAGTATTTTTGGATTACGTAGAGATATTTAATATTAGGATATATTCCTGTCCGTGTTGTTCGCCATATCAACCCTGAGCTGTGGTTAGGTTTTCCAAAAAGAAGAGAAATATGGTTAAGAAGCAATATAATATCAAATCTGTTTCAAGTTGTCATTTTTCTTATTCTTTTCCAGGGGAATAATTATACATGTAACAGGATTTCAAGTCTCTCTATTTTTTAAAATTGACATAAATAATTGTGTTACAATCCATATTCCTATAGAGCATATTTGAAACGTTTAGCAATTGATAGTCATGTATTTACAAAGCCTCTGTAATTATTAAAAGCTGATATCAACTGATTTGCATAGTTTTTGCATCATGTGTGTATAAATGAAGATTCTCAGGCTGTGCATTTCTACACCATTTGCTATAGAAAGTGTTATATGACCACTATATGACCAAGAGAAAAACACACCACTGAATGTGACTGTTGATGTACAGTAGAGTTGATGGCTGCACGTTGCACTGAGGTCATGTACAGGCCTAAAGGCTTAGTGGTGAAGCTGACTAGACCTATATACTTACTAAGGCATCTGAAGCTCAGAGGGTCAAGGAAATACAATTCATCAGGAGATGGGGCTATGCTTCTGTACCTTGGCAAACATTTTAAAAGCTACTTTTCCTTGTTACTTTGCCCCGTAGGGCCACCGTAGTATGCTGCCAATGGAACGTAGCATAGAAATCCAGACTGAATTCTGCTCTATTTCTAGGTTTATTTCACTCCACTGGGAAACAATAGTGAAATGGAGTACGATGCAGTCTGGCTACATTGGACATGTTAAGATGCCGTAAACTGACAGGTATCAGCTCCAAACTTGATGTCCTCTTGTTTTATTCTTCATAGATACAGAATCACTCTGCTTTTTGTCATCGTCATTTTCATGCTATCTATGTTGCTGTAATTTTATGCTACAAATAATTCATTTACTTTAGAGAAAAATTTATATTATTGAGATCAAAGGAATATAAGTATTTGTAACTGCACTTTCCCCTAAGTTCACAAACCAACATTTTATGGAGGTTAATAAATATAATATTGCGCAATATTTGATCACATTGATGTTGTATTGCTTTTTTTGTCTTGAAAACACATATCCAATGGTGCTTCATGTTTGATTGAAACCTGACAACTGTTGCAATGAGTTCTAACGATGTGTTCAATTATTCTGGTTCCAGATGTGTTTTGTGCTGTCTTGCCAACGCCTATGGTAAATCATGTGGTCGCTTGTATCTCTCAATAGTCCTGTTTATACCTGGTTCTAACTTGTCTCCTTTGTCCTGATTTTGTCCACATTCTGATTGTGCCTACATTTTTTGACCGGTGTAGACAACCAGAAGACACGTTGTGATCTGATTGTGATCGGATCAACCTGCCCACCTCCGGAGGTAGTCAGACACGCATTGTGTCTGGATATCTTACGAGTGTAGACAGAGAAACCATTTAAATCATCACTATTCCTCCCTCTAAAATCACTTACAGGTGGCACCATTAACTGATTACATCAATATGTGTCTAACAATAAATAAATAAATATTATTTTTAGAAATAGCTGTGAAATAATTTGCATAAAGGAAGGGACCAGGAAATATGGTCACAATGCAGACACAGTGGACGGATAACAGACACATTTTAATACAACGTGTAGACACATTTCTGGAAATGTGGGCACAATCACAATGTAGACAAGATCAGGACAAAGGACCCATATTAGCAACAGGTATAAACAGGGCTAATGTTTGGCTTGAAAATGATTATCGGAGTTGGCAAGACAGCCGAAACAGATCTGAGATCAGGCCAGTGTTCAATCATTTAGATATATGGATGTGATGCAATCCACAGGAGGTTTGGAGATACGTCATCATCTCTACTACCCTTGCAGCTTGATCAAAGGTACGAAATACAGTGCTCCACTCACCCAACCTAATCCTGTGCCAAAGTTATACCTTCTCATATACTAGGCTGTTGCTATTGTAGCGTCTCTCCAATGATGCCTTTTAAATTATCTCAGGATTACACTTTTGTCCAATATTGAGCTAGTATTTGGCAGCAGGTGTGTGTGTGTGATCTAATATTATTTTGTAATATACATATACATTTTAGTGTGACAGTTGTTGATATATAATAATTTTAATTGAAGGATAATTACTCCTTGTGTGAGCACCTGGATAATCGTCCATTTGGAGCCAACAGAATCATTATATTCTGAACTGCACCTACTAGAATTAGGTGCCCTTTATATAGATGGAGAATCCTGCCCTCTAGTGGTTATCATGATTCTGAGAAATGGCCCCTGAATGTCCTTTAATCCATCATTACATTTTTGCACAAATTAGGAGAGAAGAACTCAGTCCTAACGGAAGATGTCGCCATGATATAGGCTACACTCAAGAATGGGAGATTGTTTTTCCTCACAAGGCATTTACTTTGAAGGTACATTCAAATTCAATTGTAATTACACTTGTAATAACCTGTGCATGTAGCTTTTTTGGGGTGAACCTCTTGGGCCACTGGATGGTTCCAATCAGGGACCTGAGTGTCCTTGGTCAGTGGTTCTGCTGGCATGAGGTACACACACACACACACAAAACACACACCCACCCTGCAGGCCAGTCATCCCTCAGTGGTCATCAGGTCTCTAAGGACTTCTGTACGTCCAGCTGGGGTTCATTAAACTGGACGCCCATTGTGATACTGTGAGAAAGTGCCTTTATATACCCGATGGGTGTACATACACACACGTACACATATACACACACGTATGCATGCACAAATGCAAACACAACTATGCATACACACACATACAGTACCGGTCAAAAGTTTGGACATACCTACTCTTTACAGGATTTTTCTACATTGTAGAAAAGTAGTGAAGACATCAAAACTATGAAATAACACATATGGAATCATATAGTAACCAGAAATTGTTAAACAAATCAAAATATATTTTATATTTGAGATTCTTTAAAGTAGCCACCCTTTGCCTTGATGACAGCTTTGCACACTCTTGGCATTCTCTGAACCAGCTGCATGAGGTAGTCACCTGGAATGCATTTCAATTAACAGGTGTGCCTTCTTAAAAGTTAATTTGTGGAGTTCTTTCCTTTTTATTGCGTTTGAGCCAATCAGTTGTGTTGTAACAAGGTAGGGTTGGTATACAGAAGATGGCCCTATTTGGTAAAAGACCAAGTCCATATTATGGCAAGAACAGCTCAAATAAGCAAAGAGAAACGACAGTCTGTCATTACTTTGAGACATGAAGGTCAGTCAATGCGGGAACATTTGAAGAACTTTGAAATTGTCTTCAAGTGCAGTCGCAAAAACCACCAAGCACTATGAAGAAACTGGCTCTCATGAGGACCGCCACAGGAAAGGAAGACCCAGAGTTACCTCTGCTGCAAAGGATAAGTTCATTAGAGTTACCAGCTTCAGAAATTGCAGCCCAAATAAATGCTTCACCAAGTTCAAGTAACAAGAAATATCTCAACATCAACTGTTTAGAGGAGACTGCATGAATCAGGCCTTCATTGTTGAATTGCTGCTAAGAAACCACTACTAAAGGACACCAATAGGAAGAAGAGACATGCTTGGACCGAAAAATAAGAGCAATGGACAATTGACCGGTGGAAATCTGTCCTTTGGTCTGATGAGTCCAAATATGAGATTTTTGGGTCCAACCGCCTTGTCTTAGTGAGACGCAGAGTAGGTGAATGGATTATCTCAGCATGTGTGGTTCCCACCGTGAAGCATTGAGGAGGAGGTGTGATGGTGTGGGGGTGCTTTGCTGGTGACACTGTCTGGGATTTATTTAGAATTCAAGGCACACTTAACCAGCATGGCTACCACAGCATTCTGCAGCGATACGCCATCCCATCTGATTTGCGTTTAGTGGGACTATCATTTGTTTTTCAACAGGACAATGACCAAACACACCTCCAGGCTGTGTAAGGGCTATTTGACCAAGAAGGAGAGTGATGGAGTGCTGCATCAGATGACCTGGCCTCCACAATCACCTGACCTCAACCCAAATGAGATGGTTTGGAATGAGTTGGACCGCAAAGGGAAGGAAAAGCAGCCAACAAGTGCACAGCATATGTGGGAACTCCTTCAGGACTGTTAGAAAGGCATTCTAGGTGAAGCTGGTTGAAAGATGCCAAGAGTGTGCAAAGCTGTCATCAAGGCAAAGGGTGGCTACTTTGAACAATCTAAAAAATATTTTATTTGTTTAACACTTTTCTGGTTACTACATGATTCCATATTTGTTATCTCATAGTTTTGATGTCTTCAGTAGTATTCTACAATGTTGAAAATAGTAAAAATAAAGAAAAACCCTTGAATGAGTAGGTGTGTCCAAACGTTTGACTGGTACTGTACATGCGGACAGACATATACACACACACACACATGCACACATGAACACACACACGCACACCCTGCAGAGGAGTGGAAAGGAAACATATTACCAAGACTAATCTGTAATGTGTGTACACAAGAGGAGGGGAAACCAATTAGTGTGCATTTATGTAGAAATTATAATACCGGTTGAAACTGCATTAAACAGCTGTAGGGCTAATTTGTGATTCAAATGAACCAGTCTCAACCATAGAGATCTCGTTTTTCACCTATAGGATATTCATGGTCTCAATGTTCTCAACAAAATGAAAGCACTGCCTTTTAATTCGATTAACCCGGTTTTTACTGTGTATGTTGAAACCCCAAAAGTATTTTACTTAAGGATCCCTAGACTGTTTAAAAATAGCAGAAAGCCTACAGTTTGTTTTGGTGAGAGAGCTGTAGTCTATCATGGGCTTCGTCCCAAATAGCACTCTATTCCCTACATAGTGCACTACTTTTGACCAGCACTGGTCAAAAGTATTGCACTATATAGTGAATAGGGTGCCATTTGGGAAAAAGACCCTGATGTGCGTGAGGAGGTGGTCGCAGAGTCACGCTAGCATTGGTCATTCTCAGTGACCTTTGACCCGAGGCTGGCCCGGCAGTCTCTGGAGGCTGGCTGAACTCTGCCAGATCACTCTGTGTGTTCCTACATCCACATCCAGCTGTTTCAAAGGTCTCACTTCATCACTAACCCATCCTCCTTCAGAGTCCTTTGGGACAATGACAGGAACATAGAAGCCTCTCAGAGTTAGCTCACTCACTGCAGTGCTGGTTTTTATAAGGCTGTAGGTTGTAAACACGGAGTTTACAATTCCATTTGTCAAAACATTTATATCATCAGTAAAAGTAATGTGACTGAAGCAATATCCTAATGCAGGGTTCCCCAATTGTTGGACATAAAATACTGTAAAAAATGCCAGCAAATCAGCTCTAAGTGATTTCATTTTTGGAAATTGGTTCCAAGGTATTCCCTCACATAATAGAGAGATATACTGTATGTGGTCGTATACAAATGTAAGCAATGTTTGAAATGATTATGCTTTCGTCAAATATTATATATGTTCGGTCGGTCAATTTGCTGTCTACAAATCATTTGTAATTATGATCCAGCTCAAGAACAAAATCGGCCTGCGGCTGAGTCTTGTTGATGATCCCTGCCCTAATGTTTCCACTTCCTGTGTTTCTCATATCAGCCTTAAAACTCTCCCACCCCAACCCATTTTTACATTTCCATTTTTGTCATTTAGCAGATGCTCTTATCCAGAGCGACCTGCCTTTGTGCAGTTCTCTTAAGATAGCTAGGTAAGAAAACAATCGCAGCGAGAACATTTTCCCTCAAAAAAGTACAATAGTTATCAATACACATTGACACACCCCTTTACACATTCACAACCACCAACAATAACATGTTTAAATATAACTTGGAGACAACGGAACAATCAACATTCAGTCTGTAAAATTGATTTTGGTTTTATTCAGTGAACTAAAATAAAAACGTTGAAATATATGGGTCAGCATATTCACATTAATCTCGAAACCAAACAGCTGATAACCGAAAATACTCTACTGGTAAACATGATCCCACGCCACAAGTTCAGACAACAGATGTTATTTAGTATCCGTTAAAAAAAAAGAAGGGGAAAAAAAAGAGATATTAGTCATTTATATATAGCATCCCATGCTTCTATTTCCAGGCAGTGAAGCAAAGACTGGTGGAAAATAAACCGACTGGATAGAGGTTTAGGAAACGATATTTATTACAACGTTATGAGGTGAATTGAGGAGTTATTTGGACAGATTAAGGAGAATAATGTGTTGGGTGGTAAAGGTGGTATACTTTATTTTGAAAATCGGTCCAAAGTATACTGCGTGAAAATAGCCACGTGTGGTTCTACTCTTGTTCCTCAACTAAAAGATGAAAGAGTATTATGATTAAAGGGAATAACTTCACACACAGGTAACTGACTGCCTGCTGGTCCCAGCGTGTCTAATTTCAAATGTTCTTTAAACACGAACACAGTGTATCTATTATGAATTAGGTTTTAAAATCTTAGCCCCAAATTATAATAAACCTATAGTCTTAGCCATAAATCATGTATCTAACTTTCAAAGGCTGCGTTTGTTTACACTGCCAGCCCAATTCAGATTTTTTTGCCTAATTATTGCCTTCGTTTCCGAGAGCCTTCCTAGCATTAAGATCATCGTTAGAACCTTCTTACGATGTATCTTTAGTAGCAGTGGTCTTTCCCAGAGCTCTTAATAAAAAACCTTTGCACATCTACAAGTGATTTTAACCCTATCAGTATCGACACATGGTCAAATGACCCACTTAGCGAACGTTCTCTCCACTTGCTTGTTTGGGAAACACTTAACAAGTTGGCTCGTAAATAACGATACACTTTATTCATAGAAGTTATCCACTAAAGATATAATCAAGATTTGCTTATGCTATCTCTCCGACTGTTACTACCGATAACTTCAGAACGAAGTCGACTACAAATTCAAAGTTCCCAAAGTATTTGCAATTGTTACAAACAAGTGAAGGGCAGAATTATGTTTCAAATGAAAACCGAGGTGATTACATCAAATATAGGCCCACATAGGCAGTTGAGTTCTATTTTGGGACTAGGCTACTTAAGTGTTTTTGCCTGTATGTATTTCATGAAGTGTGACAACATGTGCGCAATGATGTGCCCAATCTGTGATTTAGTGCACTATTATTGGGTAAGCATAATAAACAACCTCAAAAGACATAGGTGGTAATATCTCTCTAGGAGCTGATCCGTCGTCAGCATTTTGGAATAATTTTAATGTTACTGTAAGATTTGAATGGAGAAAGCTGCTTTTCTTTCGATCCTATCAGTATCGACATATGTCTAATGATGCACTTTGCGAATGTTCTCCTCGTGCTTGTTTGGGAAACACTCTTAAAAAGTTGCTTCGTAAATAAGGATGCATCTGGTACGATCATTTTACTGCTACAGTTACATCGCAACTGGGAAACAAGGCCTGGATTTGATTGGCCAAAAGACCAATTAGTGGAAAAAGATCAGATTCACGTTGAACCCGAACAGGGAGATTATGTCGGATCTCAAATCTGTATGAGTTAACATTGCTCAACCACATACAAACAATGCATTCTACCTCTAAGTTGTTTTACTGATTATATCTGACCTTACAGTTGACCTTCGTGGCTGTAGAATGTGTGCCATTAAACATGAACTATTTTAACTTTCCTAAGGCCTCTGCGATCTGTTTATCGCCACAGCAGACCTGGGGCCTGTTGCACAAAAGTAGAATTAAGACATCCGGGATAAATGACTCAGCTGAGCTCAATGAAGCCAAAACATGTGCGTCCAGGCTTAATTGGTTGCACAAAGACCAAGCCAGGATGAGCAGACACGGATTCATTAAGCCAGGTGAAACCAATCCTGGATAGGTGCGCGCTCACGGCTCACTCAAATAGACCCCGCCACAGATCACAGATTAACTGATTTACCATGGCAACTAGAGCCGCGTACTTTTCCCCGTCGGAAGCACAAATCCTCATGGAGGCATACGAGGAGGTAAAAGATATAATTAAGAAGAAAGGCAACACCGCCACAGTGATAAAGCAAAGAGAAAAAGCGTGGCAAAGTATTGCAGACCGCCTGAATGCGTAAGTAGTGCACAATTACACACTCACCGCTCCGCTGAAACATCACAATTACAATTCAAATATTTAATTCACATCTCCAAAAATGCAGTTGTACTGTAATTATGAAACGGTTAAATTTTTAATTGAAATGCACTGCAGATATGAGTGAAATTGTGTAAAGTAACTCCATCACACTGTATAAAGCTATGATAAATTTTTTGATATTTTTACTGAAAACAAGACAAAAATACCAAGTAATTTTTTGCAGTGTGACTCCATTAAATGTGTGTGTGTGTGTGTGTGTGTGTGTGTAGATTAAACATGAACGGGCCAAAACGGACATGGCAGCAGGTCAAAATCAAATACAAGAACATTCTGCAGAATGGTATGGTCCCTGACTAATATTTAACAAAGCACAAGCATATATTGTACCCAGAAGGTGCCTGCTCACACATTGTCTGTACTGTTTTAGCAGTGAAAAAGAATACCCACAGACAAGGCACGGGTGGTGGGTCACCAAAGGCTGACCTTACCCCAGCAGAGGACATGGCCTTGGAGCTAAATAAAGGCAGGCCCGTCTTAGAGGGGATCCCTGGGGGGAAAGAGACGAGCATAGGTTCCTCCCAAGATGCCACCCGCTTCATTCAAGGTATGTCCTTCCATCTCTACATGGGATACAACCACATTCATATTGAATCAATTTGGACTGTCTGACTTTGGTTTACCTATTGCCTTGCAGTGTCTGGCAGCACTGTGTTCCTGTTAGAGCCACCAGCACAAGCACCAGACGATGCTGATCCAGTGAGTACTCCATCAAAGGCATACTGTAGGCCTGGCATGTCTTGTCTACTAGCTTCAATATGAATCCGATTAAATGTGATAGGGTGAAGGCCCCAGTGCAGCAGCAACAGCACATGATGGAGACGATGATGAGGAGGAGACCATCTCTCTGGATTCCAGAAGGCATGAGGTATCATGTTAAGACTGTGAAAGTACTATTTACTCTACAATGGTGAGGAGTCCTCATCAAAATCAAAAAATCTAATTTCTTTTACAGGACCCAGATGCTATACAGTGGGAAAACCAGCCTGGCAACATAGTGCGTATTAATAAAAGGACACCACATCCTGCCAAATTCCAGCTGCGCTAATTGTATTGTGTTCACAGAGCTCACAAGCTATCAGAAAGTTGTATGGCAACCACCTCCGGTGCCAAATAGAACTGGCAGACATAGACATTCAGTACAAGAAGAAAAAGATGGAAAATCTTGCACTGGAGTCCGAAATAAAAAAGAGGACAATTAGGAAACTGGACCTTGAAATAAAAAAACTTGAGAGGGAGGTGAGATATGCCTTCAATGTACACTGTATGCTAACTGTAACACAAATGTATTAATCATTATTTTTCTTTCCTCCCCCAGCTCCAAGAAGATGACACAGCTCAAAATAAAAATTAGGTATATTCTCGTAAAGTCAAGTGAGGCATGACATATGAGCTCTTATTGTGAGCACACAGGACGGTGGCATCTTTCTAAGGTTTTTTTTATTTTCCCAGCAATCAGTACAACCAAGTCATCGTTATAAGGCATCGCCCTCTTTTGCCCACCCCCCCAGCACCAGGTGTGGCCACTAGCCTATATGAAGGCCCAAAATTGTGTGTTCCTTTCTGCTCTGACAATGGCATGCCCATTCGTGCGAGATGTGGTGGATGAAGAAGCACTTGTGCTGAGGAGAGCCTTCAGGCGAGAAAGGGTCTTCAGGGACCGGTTGGACCCACTGGCCTTCCCTGATGACCATCTATATGAAAGATACAGATTTTCTGCAGATGGCATCAGGTATCTATGCAGACTACTGGGTCCCAGGATTAAGCACCGCACTGCACGGAGCCATGCACTGAGTGTGGAGCAAATGGTTTGTGTGGCCTTGCGCTTTTTTGCTAGTGGAGCCTTCCTGTACTCAGTGGGGGATGCAGAACAGCTGAACAAGGCCACAATTTGCCGCACAATAAGGAGTGTGTGTCTGGCTATCAAAGCATTAGCAGATGTCTTCATCTCCTTCCCTGGCCACAGAAGACTCTGTGACATCAAAGAGGAGTTCTATAGGATTGCAGGTAAGAGGATCTACAAATTACAGGACAACTGTTAACACATAGTAGGATACTCATTACTTTGTGTGACAGGTTTCCCCAATGTCATTGGTGCAGTGGACTGCACACACATAAGGATAAAAGCCCCCTCAGGTGCCCATGAGGCCGATTTTGTGAATAGGAAATCCTTTCACAGCATTAATGTTCAGGTGAACATAACTTTTTGATATTGTCCATTGACGAACACTCTGCATTGCCAGTGATGTGCATTGATTGGTGTAATATTCCTCATCTTATGATTTCAGATGGTCTGCAATGCTGACTGTGTGATCAGCAATGTTGTGGCAAAATGGCCTGGCTCAGTCCATGACTCCAGAATCTTTCGGGCCTCTGAAATCTATCAGTGCCTATCACAAGGTAAGCCACACAACCCCTATTTATAACCATCATGGCTGTGTCAAGAATATCACTGTGTTTATGAGGTAGTAATGATGAGATTTTGTGTTGACAGGTGAATTCTCTGGTGTGTTGCTGGGAGACAGGGGGTATGGCTGCCAGCCTTTTCTCCTGACACCTTTCACAGACCCCCAGGAAGCACAGCAGGCCTACAACCATGCCCATGCCAGGACCAGGGCCAGAGTTGAAATGACCTTTGGCCTCCTGAAGGCACGCTTTCACTGCCTTCACAAATTAAGGGTCAGCCCTGTTAGGGCATGTGATATTACTGTGGCTTGTGCTGTCCTCCACAATGTGGCCTGCCTGAGGAAGGAGAGGGCCCCCAGAGTGCCACCAGCCATGGACTGGGACAATCCGGCAATCTTCCCTGATGACGACAGTGGTCGGCTGCTGAGGGACCAATATGTGTTGAATTATTTTAGTTAGTATGTGTGCTTTCAATTTTGGTTAAATATGTCCTGCGGTGGCAGAGGAATTTGGTTTTTTTTGGGTTCGTTTTTTGACGAATTTGGCCTCTTATGATGTTTGTGCGGTATACTGTGTGTAATACAAGGCTGCAGGGAGGCTACTGCATCCATTCATTTGTCTGTTCAGTTGATGTGTATGGATTTGTCCTGCATTTATTTTAGTGTGCAGACATGCAGGGTGTGTTATATACAGACCTTTGAATGTGTATGTATCATTTTGTATAATATGCTTGGATTCTGTGCTTTCCATCTTGTAGAGTCACTGTGACTTCAGTTTCGAAAGGAGCTGATGGTTTACCTGCTTTGTTTTGTCCTTATTCAATAAAGGAACATAATGTTACACATTGTGTTTTTATATTCATATGGAATGTGTATTTGTTTATATGACAGAGTACTAGGGCCACACTGAAGAAAAAGGATAAAGTCATAAATTTATGAGGCTGGTTCTTTCTGCAGAAAAGCTACATATTGTTTTTACAGTTTTGATACTTATGACAATGTGATACTTAATATTCTGGCACATCAGCATGTCTTTGTTTATGAAACCATACTGAAGTACAATTTCACGAAATGCCCCACATCTGTCATTTTAACAACTGTCCTCCTTTAAAACAACTGGTTACAATATTATGACTTGTGTTTTTTTCCCCTCTGTGGCCCTAATATTCTATCATTTTATATATAGCCTTATAGTCTATGGGAAACTGTAAATTATCTAATGATAGCAACATCATCTAAAAATCATTTTTTATCCAAAATCATTGAAATTAATGATCACAAACGTTTAAATAATAACAGTGGGTCTAGTTATATGTGATAACAATGTATAGTGAGCAGTGAAATAACTATTGGTTTCCATTTGTGGTGACTGCTGACTGACATTAGGGATGAGATTAAATAGATCCTGGAATTTAGCCTGGTCTGGAGCAGGCTAGCTCCACAGAATAAATCTCCATGGTAATTTATACCATAACATATCCTCCTGCCCCCTATCCATCTTTAGTGCAACCGGATTACGGATCAATTGAGCCAGGATCACCAAGATATCCTGGCTTAATCCCTTATCCTAGTTTTGTGCAACAGGCCCCAGGGTTCAAATACCATTCGAAATGATTTCAAATACTTGAGCTGTGCTTGATTGAGCATGCCTGGCACAATAGAACCAATTGGATAGTCAAAAATGTGTAACCCCTCCCACTCTGGCATTCCTGGCAGGCTAAAGCAAATGCTAAAAGTATTTGAAAGATTAAAAATAGTATTCAACCCAGAGACGTAATTGCATTTTATGGTGTTTTTTTGCTGGCAGCCAGACAACCCCAGTGGATTTTTTCAGTTCAGTTATATCAATGCCATACCATGGACCATGAAATACTGTTAGACTGACGTTTGTGGGCTTCAGTGGATGGGCAGTTCATAATTTTTATAAGGGGTTAAGGTAGCAGACAGTAACTCTACACAGTCTCTTGAACCAGGGTCAATCTCAAACTTTGTTGCACAGTGGTGCATTGTGGACAGAGAGTGGCAAGGCAGCCACATAGACTACTATATCTGTATTTATGTCAATCAAAGACAGAAACACCTTCTAGTCAGGAAACATACCGGTTCAAAAAAAGGAAACCTATGGAACTCAACTCACAAGAAGCTAGATGGTTAGATGTTGATTTGATTTTGATTTGATTTGATTCAGATAAACCAACTAAAATAACATGTTTTTCTCAACCAAATGTGGGAATTGAATGCTCTAAATGTGTTATGGTTCCTCCTGGCACCAGAGAGCGGCAGAGACCGCCCTAGAGACTTTTTATGGTACTCAAGTGTGTCTTATCATTTCATTATTGTTTCCCCTTTAATGAGAGGTGTGCTTTCTGTTTCCCTTTGTTAGCTCTTGAATTTAGCTCCCTGTATGTTTCCCCCACGTGAGTTTTCGAGTGTTGGTGTTTGTTGTTTCGAGTTTTTTGTTTCCCTGTGTTGTTATGTTCTCCATTTTAACCTCCGCCAAGGGGCCAGACCAGTGGCTGACTTCGCCATTGAATTCTGCACCCTCGCCGCCGAGAGTGGTTGAAATACGGAGGCACTGGTTACCGCTTTCCACCAGGGACTGTCTAACTCCATCATGGATGAACTTGCCGCTCGGGAACTGGGAAAGGATCTCGAGTCCATGATAACGCTGTCAATCAGGATTGGCAACCGCATCCGAGAATGGGTGAGACGGCGCCCTTTTGACACCACTCCAGCATTCCGGTTTCCTGAGCACCCCAAGCCCACCGAGTCCAGCATGGATAATCCCATGCAGCTGGGTTGCACACGTCTGAGCCCACAGGAGCGTGACAGGCGCATGTGCGAAAGCTGCTGCGTCTACTGCGGAGGTCTCGGCCATCTCCGTGCTACATGCCCAGAGCTGACGGGAAACGCCAGAGCTCACCAGGACTGGGAGAGACCCTGACGAGCTGTGCAGTTACCTCCTGGCAACCCAGTCACCGTCTGTCACTACCCGCAACCCTCCACTGGGACAACCATCAGCACCAGAATCAAGCCTTTGTGGACTCCGGGGCCGCAGATAATTTCATGAATCAAGACTTCACCAGAGATTTACAGGGTGAACCACTGTGAGACTCTTTTTTAAAAGTTGTGGATCAGCTTTAATATTGCAGATAGATTGTTGCTTCCATCAATGTAATTGTCTGCATCTTTTCTAATGCCCCATATATTTTTGGGGTAAATATACATGAATACAGTTGAAGTCGGAAGTTTACATGCACTTAGGTTGGAGTCATTGAAACTCGGTTTTCAACCACTCCAGAAATTTCTTGTTAACAAACTATAGTTTTGGCAAGTCGGTTAGGACATCTACTTTGTGCATGACACAAGTCATTTTCCCAACAATTGTTTACAGACAGATTATTTCACTTAAAATTCACTGTATCCCAATTCTAGTGGTCAGAAGTTTAGATACACTAAGTTGACTGTGCCTTTAAACAGCTTGGAAAATTCCAGAAAATTATGTCATGGCTTTAGAAGCTTCTGATAGGCTAACTGACATAATTTGAGTCAATTGGAGGTGTACCTGTGGATGTATTTCAAGGTCTGCCTTCAAACTCACTGCCTCTTTGCTTGACATCATGGGAAAATCAAAAGAAAGCGGACAAGACTTCAGAAAAAAAATTGTAGACCTCCACAAGTCTGGTTCATCCTTGGGAGCAATTTCCAAACGCCTGAAGGTACCACGCTCATCTGTACAAACAATAGTATGCAAGTATTAACACCATGGGACCACGCAGCCATCATACCACTCAGGAAGGAGACACCTCCTGTCTCCTAGAGATGAACGTACTTTGGTGCAAAAAGTGCAAATCAATCCCAGAACAACAGCAAAGGACCTTGTGAAGATGCTGGAGGAAACGGGTACAAAAGTATCTATATCCACAGTAAAACGAGTCCTATATCGACATAACCTGAAAGGCCGCTCAACAAGGAAGAAGACACTGCTCCAAAACCTCCATAAAAAAGCCAGACTACGATTTGCAACTGCACATGGGGACAAAGATTGTACTTTTTGGAGAAATGTCCTCTAGTCTGATGAAACAAGAATAGAACTGTTTGGCAGTAATGACCATTGTTATGCTTGGAGGGAAAAGGGGGAGGCTTGCAAGCCGAACAACACCATCCCAACCGTGAAGCAAGGGGATGGCAGCATCATGTTGTGGGGGTGCTTTGCTGCAGGAAGGACTGGTGCACTTCACAAAATAGATGGCATCATGAGTCGGGAAAAGTATGTGGATATATTGAAGCAGCATCTCAAGACATCAGTCAGGAAGTTAAAGCTTGGTCGCAAATGGTCTTCCAAATGGACAATGACCCCAATCATACTTCCAAAGTTGTGGCAAACTGGCTTAAGAACAACAAAGTCAAGGTATTGGAGTGGCCTTCACAAAGCCCTGACCTCAATCCCAAAGAACATTTGTGGGCAGAACTGAAAAAGCATCTGTAAGCAAGGAGGCCTACAAACCTGACTCAGTTACCCCAGGTCTGTCGGGAGGAATGGGACAAAATTCACCCAACTTATTGTGGGAAGCTTGTGGAGGCTACCCGAGTGTCATCAGGCTACCCCCCCCCCCCCCCCAAGAGGCCGAAGCAGAGGTGCCATCAGCCTAGGCGTTCATGCGACGATGTCGCCGAACTTGGTCAGAGCGCGATCCTTCTTACTCCGCTCTTCTGCTCGTCATCAGCATCAGGCAACCCGGCACCGAACACCTCTTCGGCTCCTCCAACTGGGTCAACAAGTGTAGCTGACCACCCGTGATCTTCCCTTAAAGGTGGATTCGCGGAAACTTGCTCCTCTACATAGTACCATTCAAGATCCTGAGTCACATCAACCCGGTCACCTATCTTCTCCAGCTTCGCAGGTCCATGGTGGTCTGTCCGTCCTTCCATGTCTCCCGTCTCAAGCTGGTAAGGACCAGTCCCTTCTCTCCCCCCACACCTGCTCCTCCACCCCCTCAACTTGTGGATGGCCGCCCAGCCTACACTGTCCGGTGTCTGTTGGAGGCTCGTCGGTTCCGAGGGACCCTGCAGTACCTGGTGGACAGAGGGCTACGGTCCCGAGGAACGGGCGTGGGTGCCTGCCCGGGACATCCTGGATCCGGGTCTTGTTAGAAACCTCAACCGACTATGTGGTGGTCGTCATGGCTCCGCGGCTGAAGCTGCTCCTAGGAGGGGGGGTTCGTCATGGTTCCTCCTGGCACCAGAGGGCGGCAGAGACTGCCCTAGATACTTTATGTTACTCAGGTGTGTCTTATCATTTCATTATTTCCCCTTTAAGAGAGGTTTGTTTTCTGTTTCCCTTTGTTAGCTCTTGAATTCAGTTCCCTGTATGTTTCCCCTACATTAGTGTTTGTTGTTTTGAGTTTTGAGTTTTCCTGTATTGTCACGTTCTCAAGTATTTAAGTTTTTTCCAAGTCGCTGATTCCTGGTCTGGTTCATTCTCTGCTCTTGGGTTCACTCTACCATGTCACAAAATGTCTTTCTTTGTGTGGTGTGGCTCTATTGATTGTATTACCACTTAATATTGCACCAAAGAACAAGAAACTATCAGATTGCTTTACTCTAAAGTGTTAAAGTTCCAGTCTAGTCTTTAATAATGTTGTGGCATGGCCACTGAGTTCTTGTTCTAATTGTTCACTTGTGTTTTGTCTGCTTGAAGTGCGTATGTGAAGGCAAATCATATTATTCAATTGCCATTTAATTGTAAGAATGTTGGCCAAAAGCCTCAGGCCTTGTGGATAACCATTTTAGGAGGGAATCTCCCTTATTTTTTTTTAGCTTGAAGTCATTTGAGTTTAATGACAACTCAAATACTCAGGTAGAGTTTTACCTGGTCAGGTCGCATGGACAAGAAAAGCTCTATCGTAGTATTTGAGGTGAACTCGTATAACTAATGTCAAGCAGTAAGCAAGTGAGATTCTCTACTAACAAGGACGACCTTAAAGATGATGATTATCATACGATTGTTGTCATTATGCGTGACTAACAAGGGTTTCCTGAAATGGTTGATTCTATCACACCAAAGGTTGAGGTGACAGATCTAGTACAATCAGTTAGAGTTGAGTGTAGGAGTTGAATGAAGGACCTACTAGATAGTTACCCTTAATGGAATGCACTTGAGACAAATATCAAAGGTGGGGGGAATACGTCAGGGTTCTCTTGTAGGATGCACCTGTTTGATAGAGATCAAGAGAGATCTAAATACAACAGTCACAGCTCATATTTGCTCACGGTGGACCTTATTGCATTTTACAAAGAGGAGTACCTAGCCATTAGTGGATCGGTTAGGCTATTGTTCACTGTTAAAATAGAAAGACTCAAAACACCATCATTGTGTAGACAAACCATGAAAAGTAGTGCACCTAAGCTGAGATCTGGTGTTTGAATGTAAGGGTGTTTTAATGTAAAATGAGAGCTGGTGTTTGGAAGGTGTTTGAATGTAAGTGTTATGATATGCAGAAAGTGTTTAAAAAAGAAACCCAACTTCGTTCTTCAATCTGATAAGTTGTGTTTTTAAGATTTTTCTTTTTTAGTGCATGTAAAATACTGGTTTGGCAGACTAGGTCTCTTACAATGAAATGGTTTTAAATTGACAATGGTTTAAGATGTAAATATTGATTGATGATGATTTTCAGTCAATATTGTGATTAACATTTTAAAGAGGTTAGGGTAGAAGATGCCACTAATTATAGGCTAGAGTTGCAGGCCCATTGTGAGATCATATATAATGTTACAGTAGAAATGTTTAGGGCTATGCAAGTTATAGCGGAGGTAACGTATAAAGTGGGCTTTCATGTGAGAGGTGGATGTAAACCCTGGTCTCCCACTTGTGAAAAATATGCCTTAGTCTACTCGGCCAGTGTTCAAGACTGAACTGTTGTGCTCAACCAGCCTTGTAAAACTGAGCAAATGGAGCCCGATTCAGACTTGAGATATGTAGACTTAAACAGGGACTCAATGAAGCATAGACTTAAGTAAAAGCATTTGTAAAGTCTATATTAAATTAACTTATCGCAAGTCTGAATAGGGCTAAGGAGAATATTTTTCTGTAAAATTCCACCTTTATTTTTTCAGTGCTTTGTTTAGACAGATAAGAAACAGAGAAGGAATGAAAGTTGGATGTGGGAATTGAAACCCAGACTGCTGGAGCAGGAAGTAAGATGGCACATTTCTTCAGAATTGTAACCCCTTCAACCACAGCCACATGCCGTATGAAGAATGTGGGCCCCCGTATCAGAAGACAAATGTTTAGATCATAGGAAACATGTGAACTTCAAACATTGTGCTGCGGTACTGTTCAGAATTACCCCAGTCTGAGGCACGGAGGTGGTATAGTATAAAACAAGTTTGCAGACACCTCCCCTCTGCTTGGGATCTTCCAGAACTCATACAGGTGAGAGCCCCAACCGCTCAGACGAAACTCTCCAAAGCAATCCAAGAAATGACGCGTAAAATAAAACGTGTGCTAATAGTCGAAGTCAAACGAACACTTTGATTCATTGATCCGTTTTCTTGATGCTACGTGTAGTTGTTAATTGACACATGTCATTGTTTGCGCCTTTCGTGCACTTGTTTTTTATGCAAATGTAGCTATTTAGTTAAAAGTGCTGGTTTGTTCGCCTACTAACTGTATAAGCTTCACCTAGTGTTGATGATGTATGCCACACATGCTGTATGGTACACTAAACAGCCACTACCAACTTAGCCTGCTCTAGCTTTGGTCTTGCAATGTATTCATATTATACAAGTTAATAACCTAATTATGCATTGATATACTATAATTATTGCTTGTTATTATTTGCTATTTCTCTGTCTCCCTGTAGAAAAACATGCATACAAACTATGTTACACACGGGCTGGCCAATTCTAACCAAAGCCAATCAGAACAATAATCAGACTGTCAACTGCACTGTCAACTGTCAATCATATAATCTAACTCAACTGTACTGGGATTCAATCCATCAGAACAACCTTCCATGCCATGTACCCTCTTCTGAATATAAAGACTCTTTTCCGGGTTAGTGCTCCCAGTCTCTGGCAAGGTGTTGCACAACTCTCTATTAAGTGCTGTTACAACCAGTGGAGGCTTGTCAGAGGAGGAAGGGGAGGATCATCCTCCTCAGTGAATTTCATAAAAATAAAAATTGCTAAACATTTTAAAAGTTATCCTTTTTAGATAAAACTATACTAAATATAATCTCATGTCACCAAATAATTGATTAAAACACACTGTTTTGCATTGAAGGTCTAGAGTAGCCTCAACAGCACTCTGTAGGGTAGCAACATGGTGTAGACGGAGGACAGCAAGCTTCCGTCCTCCTCTGGGTACATTGACTTCAATATATGGTTCTCCCTTCCATAGACTTGCACAGTAATTATGACAACTTCCGGAGGACGTCCTCCAACCTATCAGAGCTCTTGCAGCATCAACTGACATGTTGTCCACCCAATCAAAGGATCAGAGAATTAATCTAGTACTGAAAGTGTAAACTACAGTTAGCTAGCACTGCAGTGCATACAATGTTGTGAGTAGCTGACTCAAAGAAAGAGCGAGACAATAGTTGACAAAATGAATTTCTTCCAAAATGAAGGACAAGCAAGATAGAGAGATTTCATATATTTTTTCACTTTTAGTTTAACTTACTTAGCTAGCAAATGCAGCTAGCTAGTTTAGCCTGCTCAAACAGAGGCATGATATGTCAGCTAGCTGGCTATGACTATCCAACACAACATTGGAACTCTTCCAAGTCAAGGTAAGCTTTTGGTTTTACTAATTTATTGCCACCAGGGCCCGCCGGTGTAAGTGCTAAATTGCTTACTGGCTGAACACTAACGTTACTGCATGATTGTAGCTGGTTTACTAACACAGTAGTTATATTAGCTATGTTGACTATGGCATTACTTTAGCTAATATGGGGACAACGATGTAGGCTGTGTGTAGCGGTTATGATATGATTTGGCTTGGAAAGGTTTTTTCGCCTGGTCTCATACAGCTGATGTGTTATGCATTGAAGTCCACAATCGAAGGGAAAAGGTGAGGAGGAGAGTGCATTGATGCGAGAAGGAATAACATGCGGCTGTTATGAAAGTGAACTGTGTTTACGCTTGATCAGGGGTGTATTCATTCCGTCGAATCTGTTGAACAACTTTTCTTAAACGGAAGCAAACGTAACAGGGACAAACATACCTGAATTTTTCCAATAGAAACTCTCATTTGCAACTGTTGGACTAATGATTACACCCTAGATCAGCTAGATGCAGGAGAGTGTGTCACTGTATTGAATGTGTGACTGTCTGTCACTTCAAATCTTTCTCTCGACCTGTGTGCACCTACTTTGTCAACTTTAATTCGTAGGCTAGGTTGTAGCAACCTCATGATGGGTATAGGGAAAATGTGAGTTTCATGTAGTAGCTTAAACCTATCCCTGTTACATTGAAATGGGCGAATGTAATATGAATGACAGTCATCCAATATGCTGTAATAGAAATAAGGTCATGAAAAAATGTTTTGTCCTCCATCATCTTAAACAGCACCGACCACCACTGTTTAAAACACACCTTGTCATGTTTCAGAACACCTCAGGATGAATGTTTCAGTACACCTTAAATCTGTCCCACTACCCTCACACCCATATGTTTCAATACTCCAGCAAAATTAAGGTTTTGTCTCCCTTAATTAAGGTGGTGGCAGCTCAGTTGCCACTCGTTTTAGTGGTTCAAAGCACCTCATTATTACATTGTGGTAAGTTATGGTATTTGTGGGACAGAATAATGCCCAATCAAGTGAAGCAGTCTCATGCATATGGAACAAACCCTGATGGATAATCCAATACAGCCTAAATATATGGCCTGCCTAAATGTATTGGCGAATTAGATTATTGAGTTGGGCATGTTTGGCTCCTAAATTAAATTTGGTTTACTCTACGCCATAAAAAATGGGCTGATACTTCAATGGCAAAGAGGAAAAGAGGGACTGCCTCAGATATAGATCTTCATGCATGTTCCTCTGCCTCACACTTTTCGCGCGACTCGACGAAGGAGGGCTGACAAGAGCGCAGCGCGCACTGACTGTCCGCGGGAACAACGAGGAGAGGCTGACTGCTTGATGGTCACTATGGATTTAAATTCTCTGTAAACCTTCTCAGCAGGTTGGACCGGAGGCTTTTTATTTCATCCACTGCAGGTATAAAGTTGCTGATACATCTCTGTATAATGTTTTTCAGTTGGTATGGCAATGTGGGGATGGTGAAACAATGACAAGACATTGTCACATTGTCACAGCAAACTATTATATTTTGTGTTTAAATGCATTTTTCAAAATTATACATGTCAACTCAATTTCTCACGCAGGACAATAACACCCTTTAATTTGCATGCGTAATAACGATGTAATAAACATACAAAGAGACGTGTATCTATTTTTCGATTGTTTTGTGAATTGATACAATGGTGTAATTATGAGTGTGATAGAAAATGCAGTGATTTAATTATTTACTTTGGTCTTTTGCATCTTTAACTTGAACTGTAAAGAGAGCTGGTTAACCTGCAGCGCTTTGCATAGGTCGGACTCCGCTAGATGAAAGGGAATTCAAGCAGCGAGAGCAGGAGATAATCGTTATATTTTTGAGTCTGAGCAAACGTTAAAAAAGTTTTGTTATACAGACACAGACATGAAACTAGGCTTCAGTATGTATCTGTACAAAATGTTAGTATATGATTTGGTATACAAACATTCGGCAATCCCATTGACAGTTTAAAATAAGGAGCTACAAAGGTCTGATTTGGAGCGCATTGTTTCGGCCAAAGCATTTATAAAAAAATCTTTATTTAACTAGTGAAGTCAGTTAAGAATATATTCTTCTTTACAATGACGGCCTACCCCCGGCCAAACCCTAACGACGCTGGGCCAATTGTGCGCCGCCCTATGGGACTTCCAATCACGGCCAGTTGTGATACAGCTTGGAATTGAACCACGGGCTGTAGTGACGCTTCTAGCACTGAAATGCACTCAGAAGCAGGAACATCCACTTGTACCTTTCCTATTGTTTGGATGTGATTTAGTGACAGTCGAGCTCGAGGAGGGGAAGCCAATTCCTATTCTATGGTGTCAGGTGTACAAACTAATCCAGGAGTATGACGATCATGTTGTGAGAGAGGAGTTTTTCCTGTCGCAAAACCCTCACCTGTCTTTGTCAGTCAGGTCGGTGTGCACTGTGCAAGGCTGTCAGAAGGTCATATTGTCGATGCTGCATGCATTGCGTGTTCAGTCATTACACACTGTAAGACTTTTCTGTAATTTCAACAGTAAAACACTGTAGAACATACAGTAAAATACTTTATAGGTTTTACAGAATTAAATTGCATTGCATTATGGGTAAAATGCAGAAAAATACTATTATTGGTAGCCTATTATTGGTAGCCTCTTGTGAAAATTACTTTAACATACTGCATTTCAGGGATGGGCCCTCTGATCAATTTCCACCAGGGGTCTCAACTTACTGTTACAAGTTAGAATAGTAGAATAAACAAGGTGCAATATGTAAACTTGGTTGTGGATCAGCAGTTCTCTTGTTTTGTCAGTCACTGATAGTCAGTCAATTAGCCTGTCAGCTAACATTTTTTAGATGGGATTTTGATCTCCACCCTATTGCAAAATGTGTATAATTGGAGGAAATGAGCTGAAATGTGTTGTACAATCTTCTCTCCGCCCCATGGCAAAATATGTAGAATTGCAGAAAACTTGCTTTAAAACTGCAACATTTTCTCTACACCCCATGGCAAAATGTGTAGAATTGCACGAAATTGACTCTAAAACTAAGTTTTACTGTCTAAAACTAATCTCTACTGTCAAGAGGGGGGGGCACAATTTTTTTTCTTGCAATTGGGGACAGGGGCGGATATGGATATTAGCAATTGCGGCCCCTCATGATAAGTTCAGGTTTTTGGTGGCCCCCACCCCATCAAAGATTCCCATCTCTGTATTGCTTTACAGTAATAGCTTATGTATACTGTAGACAAAAAAAAGTCAGTTTCATGCTGTCAGGTGAGACGCATGAAGCACAGACCATTTTTTGAAGCAGCGGTGAAGTGGACAAATATTTTCAGCACCTTCTGTGTACACTGTTAAAATATCTTGTTATTTTTACAGTATTATCCAATACAACTAACATGTGATTTTAGGTGGAACTCGTCAATTATACCTTAAATTCCAATGAAACATTGGTTTAACAGTATATATTTCTGTAAAGATCTACTGTATTTCAAATGGTACTCTAGTTATAACCGACAGAAAACAGTACCCTACCGTATTTTTGGTGGGTGCATAGTATTGTTATTTCTGGCTCATGAACATATTTTGAGGTGTGCCTTGCAAGAGGCTACATCTGTTGTACCCGTGAGTGAGAGTGCTGTACCAATTTAACTGATATGTGCTAGTAGTGTCCCAACAATGAAATGTGTATAGGGGGCATAGTAGAGGAGCAGCAAGTCTCAAACCTTTAATGGTTGAATGTTTGCCATGCCCTTGGTCTGTTTTGTCCTGTAGTCACTGCAGGTTTGGAAGCCTTTGTTAAGGCCTCTAGAAGTGCAAGTGATATTAAAAACCAAATATTGATATACACTGAGTGTACAAAACATTAGGACCTGCGTTGCAGTTCTTGACACAAGCCGCCTGGCATCTACCATCATACCCCATCCAATGACACTTACACATTTTGTCTTGCCCATTCACCCTCTGTCTTCTCCCGTTAATCTATAGTGATAATCTAAACTGATTGAAGTGGATTTAACAAGTGACATCAATAAGGGATCATAGCTTTCACCTGGATTCACCTGGTCAGTCTATTCCATGGAAAGAGCAGGTGTTCTTAATGTTTACATTTCATATGCTGTATATGTAAACACATTACCTGGCAGCCAACCTGCTTGCACCAATCCCATGCAATTACAGTAAAACTGTAAATTGCAAACCCAGCCTCCCCTCAATGAATTTCATCCATCCATTAATGAATTAATTCATTAAATACAATTACCGAAAAGACTACAATAAGAGTATTAGTACTGTAAAACTGGTTTCGGTAACATGCTGTACTGTAAATTGACAGCATTATACTGGCATCAGAGTTGCCATCATATTACTGTAACTGTATAACTGTATTAGACGGCACAATTGTTTTTACTGTATAACATTATACAGCATCCCTGCTGTAAAGCAAATTACAGTACTTACCTGGCAACTCTGCTGCCAGTATAATGCTGTAAATTATGAGAGAAAAGTTTTACAGTGCAGCCTATCAAGTTCGTATTGTAGGTTGCGGCTATCCACACTGTAAGTGAGAGACTTGAGAAACGTGTAACTGATAAATGTGTTTGGTTTATCATGTAAGACAACAAGACTGTTCTTCTTTTCAATATTTCCTGGACAATTTGTCTAATATGTACTCACACATTACACATTTTCTTAAACTCAAGGGCCCCCCTCAAATCTGAAGTGTCATTAGGTCTGGGCCCTATGTGCTGTCAATGTGCATGTGATACATTTTGGTTTGGTTACATTGGGATTGTTACATATGTTCAGTCCAATTACTTAAAAATGCACTGTGTCTTAATCACAACAAATTTATAAGATATCGCACGAATTGGAACATAATTTATACCATATCACACAAATTGGAAAATTCGCATCAGATCAAAATCAAATCAAATGTGATTTATTGGTCGTGTACACATATTTAGCAGATATTATCGCAGGTGTAGTGAAATGCTTATGTTCCTAGCTCCAACAGTGCAGCAATACCTGACAATACAAAACAATACACGGAAATCCCAAAAAGAAAAAGAAAGGAATTAAGAAATATATACATTTTTTGAACGAGCAATGTCAGAGTCCGGAATATAAATATAATGTACAAGTATTTGATGGTGTGTATAGACATTATGGACAGTATATGAATAGAAAAGATGTGTACAGCCGTAGTAACAGTTGAAGTCGGAAGTTTACATACACTTAGGTTGGATTCATTAAAACTCGACCACTCCACAAATTTCTTGTTAACAAACTATAGTTTTGGCAAGTCGGTTAGGACATCTACTTTGTGCATGACACAAGTAATTTTCCAAACAATTTCACTTATAATTCACTGTATCACAATTACAGTGGGTCAGAAGTTTACATACAGTAAGTTGAATGTGCCTTTAAACAGCTTGGAAAATTCCATAAAATAATGTCATGGCTTTAAAAGCTTCTGATAGGCTATTTGACATCATTTGAGTCAATTGGAGGTGTACCTGTGGATGTATTTCAATGCCTACCTTCAAACTCAGTGCCTCTGCTTGACATCATGGGAAAATCAAAAGAAATCAGCCAAGACCTCAGAAAAAAATTGTAGACCTCCACAAGTCTGGTTCATCCTTGGGAGCAATTTCCAAACGCCTGAAGGTACCACGCTCATCTGTACAAACAATAGTGTGCAAGTATTAACACCATGGGACCACGCAACCGTCATACCACTCAGGAAGGAGACGCGTTATGTCTCCTAGAGATGAACGTACTTTGGTGTGAAAAGTGCAAATTAATCTCAGAACAACAGCAAAGGACCTTGTTTCCGCCAGCATCTTCACAGGTACAAAAGTATCTATATCCACAGTGAAATGAGTCTTATATCGACATAACCTGAAAGGCCGCTCAGGAAGGAAGAAGCCACTGCTCCAAAAACCGCCATAAAAAAAGCCAGACTACGGTTTGCAACTGCACATGGGGACAAAGATTGTACTTTTTGGTGAAATGTCCTCTGGCCTGATGAAACAAAAATATAACTATTTGGCCATAATGACCATCGTTATGCTTGGAGGAAAAGGGGGACGCTTGCAAGCCGAAGAACACCATCCCAACCGTGAAGCACGGGGGTGGCAGCATCATGTTGTGGGGGTGCTTTGCTGCAGGAGGGACTGGTGCACTTCACAAAATAGATGGCATCATGAGTCGGCAAAAGTATGTGGATATATTGAAGCAATTTCTCAAGACATCAGTCAGGAAGTTAAAGCTTGGATCTTCCAAATTAACAATGACCCAAAAGATACTTCCAAAGTTATGGCAAAATGGCTTAAGGACAACAAAGTCAAGGTATTGGAGTGGCCATCACAAAGCCCTGACCTCAATCCTATAGAAAATGTGTGGGCAGAACTGAAAAAGCGTGTGCGAGCAAGGAGGCCTACAAACCTGACTCAGTTCCACCAGCTCTGTCAGGAGGAATGGGCCAAAATTCACCCAACTTATTGTGGGAAGCTTGTGGAAGGCTACCCGAAATGTTTGACCCAAGTTATACAATTTAAAGGCAATGCTACCAAATACTAATTGACTATATGTAAACTTCTGACCCACTGGGAATGTGATGAAAGAAATAAAAGCTGAAATAAATCATTCTCTCTACTATTATTCTGACATTTCATATTCTTAAAATAAAGTGGTGATCCTAACTGACATAAGACGGGGAATTTTAATAGGATTAAATGTCAGGAATTGTGAAAAACTGAGTTTAAATGTATTTTGCTAAGGTGTATGTAAACTTCCGACTTCAACTGTATGTAGGATGATCCTTGACTAGAATACAGTATATACATATTAAGTAGGTAAAACAGTATGTGAACATTATTAAACTGACCAGTGGTCAATGACTACAGTATGTACATAGGGCAGCAATCTCTTAGGTGCAGGGTCGAGTACCGGGTGGTTGCTGGCTAGTAACAGTGACTAATGTTCAGGGCAGTGTACAGGGCGGAGGCCGGCTAGTTGTGACTATTTAACAGTCTGATGGCCTGGAGCTAGAAAGTTAGTTTTTCAGTCTCTCGGTCCCAGCTTTGTGGCATCTGTACTGTCTCCATCTACAAGATGGTAGCGGGGTGAACAGGCCATGGCTCATGTGGCTGAGGTCCTTGATGATCTTCTTGGCCTTTCTGTGACACCGGGTGCTGTAGATGTGCTGGAGGGCAGACAGTGTGCCCCCGGTGATGCGCTGGGCTGACCGCACCACCCTCTTGAGAGCCCTGCGGTTGTGGATGGTGCAGTTGTCGTACCAGGTGCTCTCAATCGTGCATCTGTAGAAGTTTGTGAGGGTCTTAAGGGCCAAATGGAATTTGTTTAGCCTCCTGAGGTCTTCTTCACCACACCCTTGCTTAGTGAAGTTTTTCATCCTCTCCATTGCGGCCCCGTTGATGTGGATGGGGGCGTGCTCCTTCTGCTGTCTCCTCAAGTCCCTCACCTCCTCCCTGTAGGCTGTCTCGTTGTTGTTGGTAATCAGGCCTACCTACCACTGTTGTGTCAAACTTGATGATTGAGTTGGAGACATGCGTGGCCACGCAGTCCTGGGTCAACAGGCAGTACAGGAGGGGGCTGAGCATGCACCCTTGTGGAGCCCCAGTGTTGATGATCGGCGTAGCGGGTTTGGTCCCATCAGGAAATCCAGGACTTAGCGAGCCTAGCGGTGTTAGTACCCAGGGCACCGAGCTTAGTGATGAGCTTGGAGTGCACTATGGTGTTGAAGGCTGAGCTGTAGTCAATAAACAGCATTCTTACATAGGTATTCCTCTTTTCCAGATGGGATAGGGCAGTGTGCAGTGTGATGGCAATTGCATCATTCATGGATCTGTTGGGGCGGCATGCAAATTGTACTGAATCTAGGGTGATATCATATAAATTGCTAAATGTGTAACATATCACATGAAATGGATGACCTAGTGTACAACTGGATGACACAGTAAACAAAAAACAGGGACCCGTTTTGGCTCGTGAGCACCACTTTCAAAACAACTGTTTGAAATGATACATAGGTTAGAGACTGCGTCGTTAACTCAATATCTGCTTTGGAATTACTATGTGTTTACACACATCACATGCTAGTTTAACTGTAGGGCCCCTGAAACCCTGCAATGTCATTAGCTCAGGGTCTCCAGAAAGATTCGCTGCTACACCACCCTTCCACTTCCTGCCTTGGGGACCGTCATGTGGCAGATGCTTTTTGGGATGTGGGATGAAATGCAGTGTCCTTGTAGTGTCAACACACCGTGGTCACTTTCACTTGCTAGGTTGTCTTATGACCTATGGTGTCCCATCGAATCATTCAATCAATCAATAAATCAATCAATCAATCAATCAATCAAATGTATAAAACCCTTTTTGCGTCAGCAGTTGTCATAAAGTGCTTTTACAGTAACATAGATCACAACATATTTCTAGAAGGAAGTCCTGGAGAGGAACCAGGCTCTTCTGGCTGCACCATTACGGCAGTAGGCATATTATGCAATAGTCATGTAAACACCTTACTGTGCTTATCTTAATTGAAGCCGATTTAAACACCTTGTTTTCTGAGCAATCATTCAAATTATTAGGCCGTGTAAACACCTTAATTGGCGTTTCAGCTCTGTATTTGATCTGCGCATGTCCTCCCCCCAGCCGAGTGAGTCTCTGTCTTTAGCGCTAGCGAAGTGAGTTCGGGACAACTGAATGTATGCGTCTTAGAAATAGTTTTCACGTATAAACTTTATATGTCCGAACTCAGAATCAAATACACTTCCCAAAAATAACATGGTCGGGTGCCTCCCGAGTGGCGCAGCGGCCTAAGGAACTGCATCGCAGTGATTAAGGCGTCATTACAGACCTGGGTTCGATCCAAGGCTGTGTTGCAGCCGGCCACGATCGGGAGACACAAGGCGGCGCACAATTGGTCCAGTGTCGTCCGGGTTACGGGAGGTTTTGTCTGGCTAGGATTTCCTTGTCCCATCTCGCTCTAGCGACTCCTTGTGGCTGGCCGGGCGCATGCCCGCTGACTTTGGTCACAAGTTGTACGGTGTTTCCTCTGACACATTGGTGCGGCTGGCTTCCGGGTTAAGCGAGCATGTATCACGAAGCAGTGCGGCTTGTCAGGGTCGTGTTTCGGAGGACACATGGCTCTCGACCTTCAACTCTCCCGAGTCTGTACGAAAGTTGCAGAAATGGGACAAGACTGTAACTACCAATTGGATATCATGAAAAAGGAGTACAAAAATAAGGTATGCGTAATGATGATGGCAGGTGTGCGTAATGATGATAGCAGGAGTGCAACATAGTGTTTTGCAACAAAACCCATTTTAACACACATCTAAAATTCTATGAATTAAACATCTGAGAACAGTAATATTTTACACACAAATTAAGGTACCGATGACCAATAATTTCTGATAAAAAAAACACAAATGTGAACAATTTGTGGATATAGCGTTTTGGAACTAAACTCTTCATATGTTTGTCAAACTGGAAGAGTCACGAACATTGACCTCAGGACTGATTAGGCATTTGGCTCTCAGTCAACACCTGCTTTAATAACGAAAATATATGCATAAAACATATTTGATTACCCCACTAGCCCATGATGTCATCATCTCTGGTCCTATATGGATCCTATACATCCCCTTCCATTGTCTTATAGGGACTGGGATGTAGCTAGACACACACTTTGAGTAGGGTTTGGTGTTGGATTACAATTTGGTTTGTGGTGGAAGGATAACCTGATTCTGTGTCTAGTACTGTGTGTGTCTAGTGAGATTGTTGTTGACTTTGCAAGGTTGTTCTAATTGGAGTACCATCGGGTCTGGTCTGGTCTGGGAGATCTAACAGTGCACCTCTGTTGAGAGTCTACTGATTTCTGCTGAATAAGCATGCCTTTTGTTTAAAAAAAAATGTATAACCTTTTCTCTCTCTATGAATAACTTAGTGTCAAACTTTTTCAAAGCAGGTCAAAGAGAAATCTGGCAATGTTTAAGGACTTTTCTTTTAGGACTGGGATTTAGAACTTTACTTTCGAGTTGAGTGTTTCAGTTTGAGTTGAAGAGATACTGTCGTTCTTAGAGTTTTAGAGTTCAAGAAGAACAGAATGGATGAGAATGGGACTGGACACAACAACAAAGGAAATGTTAAGGATGAATGATGAGAATGAATTTACACATTATATTAGTACGAATATTTGTCAGTGTAGTCCATTGTTCATTTAAAGGCATGTTTAATATGTTTTAGATAACCTATAACATCATGACATTATCATAACAAAACCACCCTTCAGCAATATTTAACCATTTATTAAGTTCACTTGGATACAATCTATAGGACTTTAGATGTGTGGGTGTGTTTGTGGACCCATTATGGATATCATTATATCTCCTTTATTCTGATTTATAAATGTAATATTAAATGTATTTCATTTTCATTAGGTTATTGAACAGAAATTGTGAATTCACAGCACTTTGGTTTCTCTTTTATTCAACATTTTTGTAGTATCCTGTGTGGAACGATTGACCTATGGTCAAATTTATATTAATTGAAGTGTAGCTTGTCCAAATTCCACAGAGACCATTCTAATATTAGAACGAGAGGAAGTTATTTTTTTTCCTTTTTCTTTTCCTCTTCATTCTTAAAAAAAAAAAAAAAAATGATTCCCACGGAGACTCCTTCTAATCCTCGGGTCTGCTTATTTAAACGGCCAAACACACAACTGGGTGGAAGCCCAATGTTTTGAAGCGAACAGATAATTCATGTTGCAGAGAAGTGAGCCCTGAGTCAGAGATAGTCAGGGACTTGATGGAGACCAGCTGGACAGTAGCTTATGTTAGTGAAGATGCACGCACATCTTCCCTTTGAGTTGAGGAGAAGCACCATCCGGGTGAGGTTCAACAGAGGTCCAAGGAGCCATTCACATAGTGCAGTATGTCTGAAAAATAAACACCGCTCAGCTGCAAACTCTCAGATGTCATCTGAGTCGGACCCTGGCCTGCCTGGGCAGCTAGCGGGAGATTGAGAGGGATGATTTCACAGATATAAATGTTGCTTTTGGATGCGTTAGTTATGGATGAACATGAAAAACAAACAATAGCACTTTACACTTTAATAACCGTTTTGTTATTGCATAGATTATTAAGCAAAGGAATTACACAAGGGGGATGAAAAAGCTTTTGATATTTCATATTATTTAGCCAGTATATCCTTATTTTATATTATTTAGCCAGTATAGCCTTATTTTATATTATTTAGCCAGTATAGCCTTATTTTATATTATTTAGCCAGTATATCCTTACTTTATATTATTTAGCCAGTATATCCTTATTTGATATTCATGCACATCCAGTTAGAGTTGGAACAATTGATTTAATTGTCACTCCGCAATGATATAATAATACAAAATAAAGATTTTTAAAAACCACATTGTGGACCACTCAAATTGGTGTTTAAAACACTAAAAACAATTATATAGCCAAACATCCATGAGCTAGATCATTTCTGTGATATGGCCCACTATATGTACAGTACATCTGCTGCTTGCTGTCAGTGTTGCATGTGATAACTCACAGTTGTAACGTTGAAACATGGCCTGAACTAGATGGGAACATGCATAAAGAATGCCTGAAGGTATGCTCCTACAATTTTAGCACCGGAAGCATATCATGGACACATACTCTACATTATATGCGCCTATACATTTGAACTCATGTAGGCCTATTTTATAGCCTACAGAAAAGCTTATTCATCATGTATGGTACTTTACAACCAACCCAGAATTTATGTGTTGAGACTTGAGAGGTGCACCTTGCTGTTTGTCTCCCCAGGTAAAGCCCACCTGACCCAGGACCCGGACCCGTCAGGAGAGCCCCAAGAGACTGGCCAGCAGTTTGGGGAAGCCATGGAGAAGAATGAGAGGTCCACCACCATCCCTGGCAAAGAGAAAGAGGTGGATATCATCAATATCAAGGGCATCGAGGACATAGGCTATGTCCAGCCGGATTCCATAGTAAGCCACCTTTACTTTTCAGCAACTGGCAAATCACAGTCCACAGCACATAGTAGCTAGCACATAGCAACATCTGATTCCTGGAAAGAACATCCAGCACAGTAAAACTAGTGTTGACAGTGTAGAACACCCTTGGAAGACTAATTGGTTGGTTTGACCGATGAAAAGTTGAGATTACAGTGGGGATACCTCATTCCTGCATTGTTTGTTTCCTTTTGTATTGATGGCCTTTTTATTAACTGACTATTTGTCAATTGTTGTACACTATATATACAAAACCATGGGGACACCCCTTCAAATTAGTGGATTCGGCTATTTCAGCCACACACTTTGCTGACAGGTGTGCAAAATCGAGCACACAACCATGCAATCTCCATAGACAAACATTGGCGGTAGAATGGCGTTACTCAAGAGCTCAGTGACTTTCAACGTGGCACCGTCATAGGATGCCACCTTTCAAACATGTCAGTTCGTCACATTTCTGCTCTGCTAGAGCTGCCCTGGTTAACTGTAAGTGCTGTTATTGTGAAGTGGAAACGTGTAGGAGCAACAATGGCTCAGCCACGAAGTGGTAGGCCATACAAGCTCACAGAATGGGACCGCTGAGTGTGTAAAAATCGTCTGTCCTCAGTTGCAACACTCACTACCGAGTTCCAAACTGCCTCTGGAAGCAACGTCAGCACAATAACTTTTCGGAGCTTCATGAAATGGTTTTGCATGGCCGAGCAGCCGCACACAAGCCTAAGATCACCATGCGCAATGCCAAGTGTTGGCTGGAGTGGTGTTAAACTCGCCGCCATTGGACTCTGGAGCAGTGGAAACATTCTCTGGAGTGATGAATCACGCTTCACCATCTGGCAGTCTGACGGACGAATCTGGGTTTGGCAGATTCCAGGAGAACGCTTCCTGCCCCGAAGCATAGTGCCAACTGTAAAGTGTGCTGGAGGAGAAATAATGTTCTGGGGCTGTTTTTCATGGTTTGGGCTATGCTTCTTAGTTAAAGTGAAGGGAAATATTAACGCTACAGCATTCAATGAAATTCTAGATGATTCTGTGCTTCCAAATTCGTGGTAACAGTTTGGGGAAGGCCCTTTCCTGTTTCAGCATGACAATGCCTCCGTGCACAAAGTGAGGTCCATACAGAAATGGTTGTTTGCTTTTGTCTTGATGGCCTTTTCCATTAACCGACTTCATCTGTCAATTGTTGTATGTCACAGATGTACGTACGACAAGTCACGAGATGTCTGTCTTAGCTAAATAAATGATCTTAGTGTTACATATTTTTCTCCTCTATCTGCATATGTCCTACTCAACACTGTGACAAGAGTTTGGACTGGACTGACTGATACTGTATAATGTAAACCGATGTCTGCTATGTGTTGGATATTTTGGGTCTATGTAGACACGGAACAGTTCCGTAACAAGCCGTTTGGGAAATGCTGGCTGAAGAATTGAATGAAGGTT
Source organism: Salvelinus alpinus (assembly GCF_045679555.1). Taxonomy (NCBI): domain Eukaryota; kingdom Metazoa; phylum Chordata; class Actinopteri; order Salmoniformes; family Salmonidae; genus Salvelinus; species Salvelinus alpinus. Next base: position 53,699,769 of record NC_092100.1, read on the forward strand.
GAATTTACATTTGGAGATTTACATGTATCCCTCTGGTGGCCGAGTTGACCCATTTTAAGAAATGCCATTGGTTTCTGGAGAAAAAATATAATATTTTAATAGGATGATGAGGAATTTCTTGCAGGAAATATTCACTGCCACCTGTTGAGGTTAGCATAGGGCTAACATGTGCCATGTTATCTGATGGGACCAGCTACAATGTAGCGTTCTATCACGTGACACTACGTCGATGATTTTAATTGGCTGATGCTTAAACCATTTTCTGATGTGTTTAATGACCTCTTGTTCAATACTGCGTATCCATTGCCACATCTGAAGCGGTGATCCATTTCTGTGTTGCGATGAGAAATTATGTCACCGAGGACCCTCTCAGGGGAATGTTTGTACTGGTTGGGCAAAGGCCGGCGGAAAACGTGTGGTCAGGCGGCATTTGCCACAGCACTTTTCGATGATTTGTCAACTTGCGAAGAATTTCTTTGTCCTTCACATCAGAGTGCTGTTGCAGGCCGTTTGCGTGTCTTGGCAAATCAGATTCACGGAAATCGCCGGTCATGCGCACTCTCCGCTTTCCTCCGGTATTTATTTAGCAACCATGATAACACATCACTCCGACAGACACAAGCAAAAACTCTTCAATAAATGTAGCAGCCTATACACCTTAACATTAGCGAACTTGCATGCTGTATTGCATGGACAAAAGAAAACATTTCTGATCTGTAGGCTGCTAACAGCAGCTCTATGTGTCCTGTCCCTCTGGCCAGTGTAAACAAAGCGGTAACATTGTGTATTTATAGCCCATTTGTGAGAAAATGTGAGCGGGATCAAATTTGTTTTATATTAAAACTTGGGCTACCTAGACTTTTTCAATCCAAAATGATTAACTGAAATGAATCAATAAGCAGGACTAGGCGACGCAAACCTGCAGAACGCAAGCTCAGCCCTGTGAGTTTTATTGTCCAATCATGTTGCTTTCTCTGTGTCTGTGTAAAGGTACCACCTCTAGGCCTTCTTTAAAATATAATGCATGTGAACAAGTACAAGGCTGCTGCAGTTTGACAGGGTTTTCATCCTCCCCAAGGCTTTTTTAAAAACCAACCTGATTAGAAAAACTCTGGTCCCATCATAGCCTCATAGCCCATATTAAACCTTGTTACAACAGATTAATCACACCATACCGTATTAGGTCAGTTTTAACTGGTTAGGTTACCAGATCAGGAAACATTACGGCTCCAGAATTGTTTTTCTACCAAACCACCCTGGGACCTGTGGAGTCGCCTCTGGGTTGGGCCAATGTTTACATTCTAATTAAGCAATAAAGCACGAGGGGGTGTGGTATATGGCCAATATAACACGGCTATGGGCTGTTCTTAGGCAGACGCAATGCGGAGTGCCTGGATACAGCCCTTAGCCGTGGTATATTGGCCATATATCCCTAACCTCCAGGGTGCCTTATTGCTATTGTAAACTGGTTACTAACGTAATTAGAGCAGTAAAAATACTTATTTTGTCACACGGCCATTCAGGGCTCAAACCACCCAGTTTATAATTAAATGTATTGCGGCTTAACCTTGACCTCCGAATGATTAGCAGCCCCTGAAATAATGCAGAATATCTGTTATGGCTTCTATATGTAATGAGGGATTGAGATAGGAGAGGGCACCTTGTCGCGTTCACATCAAGGCTAATATTAGCTACTTGGCGTCTCAGACTCTTCTCAAGTAACAAGTTGTGGGTCTTGTAGCAGAGAGGCGTCGGGCTTGTTCACCCCTGTGGACGGTGACAGAGAAAGCTGGAGAGAGAACGAGAGAGCGAGGGAAAGGGAGAGAGAGAGCTCTGTTTAATAGCAGTAGTCAGCGGTGGCGCTCGCCTAGTGATGGGAAGATGGCAGAAGAAACACCAGAGAGCTCAGGGACTTCACTGCTTCATAACTCAGCAGCCACAGCTAGCAAGCCCAGGCACTTCTTAAAGGATGTGGTTTTTCATGGCAAATTTCAAGTGAGTGGAATGGCGAAGATACAGCGTGTGTGGATTTACATCACGTGTTAACGTACTAGTACTTCAGTCGAGACTGAGACTAACTATCTCATGGGGACTGCTGTTTTGTTACAGCTTGGTATTTGGTTTTTAAAGTGAAGATTCATTTGGCAGTTATTTCACTTTGCTTATGATTTGAAACTTTGATTTGTTGGAAAATAATACTGTAGGTGGAAGTCAGACGTATGATTGTTTTGTGGAAATTTCCACTTCAACTTGGTTAAGTAATGAGTACATTCATTTTGTCTGTTGTAATCCTTTTTTAGTAACTATAGTGCCAGGATTTTTTTATTGTTTTATCTCAATATAGTTGAGAGATGGCTTGACCTGGTTTGACAGCTTGCAGAGAGAAAATTATCACGTAGCCTAAATTAGAGAACAAGTATCTACCGTACACGTCTGACACTTTTTAATGTCTGTCTCGTTCCACATTACACATGAAGCTCTGTGAAGACTTGTACTATACAAGAGAGGGGTGTGTGTGTGTGAAATGAGTGAAATGTACTGTATATATACGATAACGTCATCACTCATCACTCTTTTTCAACTCCCTTATCATGTTGCGGTCTGTGACCATGTCTATGTAGTTTTACACATAACGTTCGGCTAGTAGCGAGTGGTTCCTAAAACCGTCTCAACCAGTGTTGCAAATAGAACAGTGTATTCGGTTTTCCTTGCAGTCATGTCAGGGTAGAATGTGGAATTGTCAAATGAGGTCAAAATGATTGTATGAAGTGTATGTGGGGCGGGCCACAATCCACTTTTTAAATATTGTGATTAAAAATAGAAAATCAGTTGGGTCAGTCAGTGCTATTAAAATAGTTCGCTGGAATATTGGACAATATTATTCCAACTGATAAGTCACACAATTTGAAGTATGCTGGTATGGTCAATGGGCTGGACACTGTGAACAGCAGCTTGTAGTTAGCTGGACCCAACCAATCCAGACCTCTCAAGATCATCAGTATATGCTCAGCATGTAGTCTTGTGTGCACCCAAACACCCAGATGTCTACACACACACAAACAATCATCAACCATTTTGGCACGCTTACCTGAAGTAAAATAGTTCAAGGGTGTCGTGAAGGTGCCCCATGCAACGGCCTTTAAGGTAAACAATACTATATTGATAGTGGCACACAGAATACCGGTATGTGCAGTTCTTCATCGGTCTACCAAAACAAATGTATTTTCTGTCTTTGAATAGTTACTGATTTTTGAGAGACGAGACTGTTGGATGTCTCTAATGATAATATCAACTATTGCTACAATAAAAGGCCACCAGATCAGGAATAATGTGTTTCGGAGTCATCCAAACTTTCCTGGTCAAATAAGCTTGTTGTCCGATGGCAGTTGTTGACTCGCCGATCCCTCTGAAAACTCCATGGAAATGTCCAACTATAACCGGATCAAACATATATCATCAACCTAGAATTGTGACACGAATATTCAGGTGGACGTATAGCAAACTTAGAGTAGAGAAATCACAGGAATTTGAATGATCTACCGTGTAAACAATGTAAAGACGATATAATAAACCTATTGTGCTAAAACATTACAGACTAGATTTCAGTTTGTTGGAAAGAAGAGCTTTCTCTCAAAGATGGACTCTATACTGGTTGGCAGGCCGACAGTAAATGAGAAATCTGGAATATTACAATATTATCATATTACAATAATGTCATATTACAATAATGTCATATTACAATACTTTCATATTACAATACTGTCATATTACAATACTAAAATCCAAAATGTTTTTTTTTTAAAGGTGTTTATGATTCTGTAGTGTATTTCCACTGTTGTGATAGATGTTCAGCAAAGCCTATTGAAGTTTGTACAATAAGATATTATAATATCATACCTATAGATGCCATTCATATAAATGAATGATATATCATAAAATAAAGAATCAGGTATGTTTGGTTAATCGTTTGTACGCACGCATACAGAGTAGCAACACAAGCCTTTTAGTTGGATGCAAAAAAATGTTTTAAACTTGTTGTTTACTAAATAATTCTCAGTACTGCTTGCCTTGCAAACCAGCATTCAGAGTCACTAAGTGGTCACTTCTCCCAAGGGGAACCAGAAATCCACAGGAACCCCATTGGGACGAGGTGACTCTCCCAACTAGACACCTGTAGTCTAACAGGCTCACTGACCAGTTGAATGGCAAAAGCCTCACCGCACACACACATGAACATGGTCCAGATAGGTAACTAGCCCTCTCTAATGCACAGCCCTCCCCTCTCTCCCCAGTTCCTGAACTCCCTGACACCTGAGGAGAATACCCAATGCCAGCACGGCCTATACTTCCAGGATGGAGAGAGGCGGGTGGACTACATCCTCACCTACCACATCAAAAAGCCCAGCAGTTCCCGCTCTAACCGACAGTCCTCCCGCTTCACCGACAATGCCTTCACACGGAGCCTCCGCCGCGGGACGGCCAGGCTGGGACGACCCCCGCCCCCGCAGCCCAGAGGTGACCCGGAGGTGGCCTCTCAGGACCACAGCATGGACTACCACGAGGACGACAAGCGCTACCGCCGGGAAGAGTTTGAGGGCAACCTGAGGGATATGGGCCTGGAGCTGGAGAAGGATGAGGATGTGAGTTGCTTCTCTATGGCTTCTCTGTTCTGTTCTTTTTGACAGCCCCAAACCCACCCGATATTATTACCTATGTCCAGCCAGGTCTAGCATGAGCTCAAATCAAATCAAATCAAATTGTATTTGTCACATACACATGGTTAGCAGATGTTAATGCGAGTGTAGCGAAATGCTTGTGCTTCTAGTATAACTTGTGCTTGTGCTTCTAGCTAGTGTTAGCCGAGCGTTAGCTTAGAGAAGATGGGAGAACATCGCGTATAATACTGTTGCCCCTCTAGAGTTTTCCAGCAGGCTGGTGGATCAGGGTTATTCTTGTCCACACCATGCAACATTACACAAAATATACATTGTAGTTTGGCACAGCACCAGCTGAAACCGGCCTATAGAAGGCTAGCGGGACTAGCAGGGGGGTGGGTTAACTGAGGCAACCTGTCTGGCTGCTGTCATTGGTTCGTTTGTTGGAATTATTTCGAATCGCATCACGGAACCAACTGCATCGTCAGTCTGTTTTCTGAAGCGGGTTCTGTTTCTCACACCTGACAATGTGTGGCCGTCTTTGAAAATGCCACGCTAGACGTCAGAATCCTCAGTCATTTCAATGTAATCTTATTTTTCGTCATTCAAAGCCAACGCATTTTGAAATCCAAATCACTGATCAGGATCAAGAGATTCATCAAATCAACTTTTTGGACTAGATGTCATAAGAGTGAATGAAAAAAAGGGAAAACCCTGTGCACTTCTAGTGATAGCCTTCAGGAGGCTCGTGGTGTGTTGACCAACTGTAATCTGTAGTAGAGAGTAAGAGGGACATGAGGGAGAAGTCTCAGTAATCTGAGACTATCAAGTTGGTCCGAGTGCTGATGATGGCAAGATGACAGCTGCCATGGTGGATCTCTTTACCCAGACAGGGCAGGGCAGGATAGGACAGGACAGGGATGGCCCAGTGGAAGGATCACACCATGCCCATACACACACACACACACACACACACACACACACACACACACACACACACACACACACACACACACACACACACACACACACACACACACACACACACACACACACACACACACACACGCACACACACACACACGCACATACGCACACACACACACACACACACACACACACACACACACACACACACACACACACACACACACACACACACACACACATGCATACTCCAGGCGAGCAATGTGGCAATGCCAGCTAGAAGATAACACCTTGACTGTACATACACTCTTGCACACTCTCACACACTCTCCCACTTACAAAGGGCACATTTTTCACAAGCTTGTTGTCCTATTGATTTCATTAAAGTAAGTGTGTGAGAAAAAGAGCCGTATGTCGTATGTCAAGTGTTCTTTGGGACTTTGTGACAGACAGTGTACACGCGAGAATTGGTTCTGGGTGCCAAGATGAATTGTGATTCATCTATAAACCATCCGGTTATAATTTCCACTTTGTCCCCAAATTGCATTCAAGCCACCATTCTATTATTGAAGCTTTTCCCTCATAGATACCGTGGTTATTACATCAAACTGTTTGTGTTCTCTGTGGGGGGAAAACATACTGAATAATCTCTTTCTTATCATGTTAGTGGAGTGGAGAGAAGGGAGTAATGTTTAGGTATTTTATCGTTTCCTCTCATCGACTGTCCATTGTGGAGTTAGTTGATTAAAACAGGCGCCCTAAGTATTATAGATCATTAAAGTGCTGTTGACTTAAACTAATCTGTATATAGAAGACACTTAGTGGATCTAATACTGGGATGGGACTGCAGTGGGAAGGGAGGAAGCGGAGGTGGTAATGGGATGTGGAGGAGTGTGAATGTTTGAGACTGAAACAGTGATGGAAACTTCTGCTAGGAAATCCATTACCTAAATCTGACCACAACCGCTCCAGAATGTTCTAGGTTTCTCAGACTCCTTGAACGAGAATGCAGGGTAATATCTGGCAGCGCAAGACTACATAATACCTGGTTGGACGTCTTTTAGTTCCGCAGGCCTAAACGCATTACTTGTTGAAACATTTATTTCATGTTTCATGAAACATGAATTCCAAGATGGCGTAGCAGTTGGTGTGTTTGTCTTGTCCCGTCTTGTCCTGTGTAAATAAGTCGTTTTTATTTTCATTTTTTCGTGTATATTTTAATCTCACTTTCCATCTACGAACTGAATATACTTTCCTGCAACCTGCCTCACCCAATGTTGTAAGGATCTGCTATTTTGATACTTTATAATCTGGAACCCCCATCAGAATCTAGCCAGCTAACTAGCTACTAGCTAGTAGTCAGTTAGCCACTGCTAGTTGTCTTCTCCGTTAGCTCGGACACCAGCCAGCTTTAGCTCGGTCAATACCTGCCAGTCTGCACAGCGCGATATCAACCCAGAGCATATCAGACTGCTTTTCTCTACTACATCAATGGATTCCTGCCGCAAGCTCTGGACCATTACACCGGATCATCGCAACTAGCTAGCTTCAACCGAGTGGCTATTTGCTGGCTAACGCCTCTGTCCCGAAGCACCAGTTAGCCTTGAGCTAGTCTCAAGCTAGGCCCATCTCCCGGCTAGCCGAAGAGGCATACCAGCTAATTATTGGGCTACAATATCTCTTTTGCCAATTGGACTGGACCCTTTATTGCCGACATGGAGCCCCGCCGATCCATCACGACTGGTCTGCCGACGTAATCGTCCAATGTGGTTTCAACAGGCTTTTCCGTTGCGATGTCGCCGAAGACCCATCTGCTATCCCCGGCCCGCTAGCTTTCTGAACGCCGTGTCTACCGCTCGCCTAGCGTAGTAGTGACTACCGAACGGCTCCCTGTCTCACCTATTGCTGCTCATTGGACCCTATGATCACTCGGCTACACATGCCTCTCCCTAATGTCAATATGCCTTATCTACTGCTGTTTTGGTTAGTTATTATTGTTTTATTTCACTGTAGAGCCCCCAGTCCCACTCAACATGCCTTAGATAGCTCTTTTGTCCCACCCCCCACACATGCGGAGACCTCACCTGGCTTAACTGGTGCCTCCAGAGACACAACCTCTCTCATCGTCACTCAATGCCTAGGTTTACCTCCACTGTACTCACATCCTACCATACCCTTGTCTGTACATTATGCCCTGAATATATTCTACCACGCCCAGAAACCTGCTCCTTTTATTCTCTGTTCCCAATGCACTAGATTACCAATTCTTATAGCCTTTAGCCGTACCCTTATATCCTACTCCGCCTCTGTTCCTCTGGTGATGTAGAGGTTAACCCAGGCCCTGTAGCCCCCAGCACAACTCCCATTCCCCAGGCGCTCTCATTTATTGACTTCTGTACCCGTAAAAGCATTGGTTTCACGCATGTTAACATCAGAAGCCTCCTCCCTAAGTTTGTTTTATTCACTGCTTTAGCACACTCCGCCAACCCTGATGTCCTAGCCGTGTCTGAATCCTGGATTAGGAAGGCCACCAATAATACTGAAATTTCCATCCCTAAATATAACATTTTCCGACAAGATAGGGGGAGGAGTTGCAATCTACTGCAGAGATAGCCTCCAGAGTTCTGTCATACTATCCAGGTCTGTGCCCAAACAGTTTGAGCTTCTACTTTTAAAAATACATCTTTCCAGAAATAAGTCTCTCACTGTTTCCGCTTGGTATAGACCACCTCAGCCCCCAGCTCTGCCCTGGACACCATATGTGAATTGATTGCCCCCATCTATCTTCAGAGTTCATACTGTTGGGTGACCTAAACTGGGAAATGCTTAACACCCCTGCCGTCCTACAATCTAAGATAGATGCCCTCAATCTCACCCAAATTATCAAGGAACCTACCAGATACAACCCTAAATCCGTAAACATGGGCACCCTCATAGATATCATCCTGACCAACTTGCCCTCTAAATACTCCTCTGCTGTCTTCAACCAAGATATCAGCGATCACTGACTCATTGCCTGTGTCCGTAATGGGTCCGCGGTCAAACGACCACCCCTCATCACTGTCAAACGCTCCCTAAAACACTTCAGCGAGCAGGCCTTTCTAATCGACCTGGCAAGGGTATCCTGGAAGGATATTGACCTCCTCCCATCAGTAGAGGGTGCCTGGGTGTTCTTTAAAAGTGCTTTCCTCACCATCTTAAATAAGCATGCCCCATTCAAAAAATGTAGAACTAAGATCAGATATAGCCCTTGGTTCACTCCAGACCTGTCTGCCTTTGACCAGCATTAAAACATCCTGTGGCGTACTGCATTAGCATCGAACAGCCCCCGCGGTATGCAACTTTTCAGGGAAGTCAGGAACCAATATACACAGTCAGTTAGGAAAGCTAAGGCTAGATTTTTCAAACAGAAATGTGCATCCTCTTTTCTTTGTATATATCAATGATGTCACTCTTGCTGCTGGTGATTCTCTGATCCACCTCTACGCGGACGACACCATTCTGTATACATCTGGCCCTTCTTTGGACACTGTGTTAACAAACCTCCAAACGAGCTTCATTGCCATACAACACTCCTTCTGTGGCCTCCAACTGCTCCTAAATGCTAGTAAAACTGAATGCATGCTCTTCAACCGATTGCTGCCTGCATGCCATTCAACTGACCCACCCGCCCGACTAGCATCACTACTCTGGACGGTTCTGACTTAGAATATGTGGACAAATACAAATACCTAGGTGTCTGGTTAGACTGTAAACTCTCCTTCCAGACTCCCATTAAGCATCTCCAATCCAACACTCCAACACCTCCAACACTCTACTCAGCAAATTGGATGTAGTCTATCACAATGCCATCTGTTATGTCACCAAAGCCCCATATACTACCCACCGCTGCGACCTGTATGCTCTCGTTGGCTGGCCCTCTCTAAATATTTGTCGCCAAACCCACTGGCTCCAGGTCATCTATAAGTCTATGTTAGGTAAAGCCCCGCCTTATCTCAGCTCACTGGTCACCATAGCATCACCCACTCACAGCACGAGCTCCAGCAGGTATATTTCACTGGTCATCCCCAAAGCCAACACCTACTTTGGCCGCCTTTCCTTCCAGTTCTCTGCTGCCAACAACGAACGAATTGCAAAAATCACTGAAGCTGGAGATTTATATCTCCCTCTCTAACTTTAAGAATCAGCTGTCTGAGCAGCTTACCGATCACTGTACCTGTACACAGCCCATCTGTAAATACCACACCCAACTACCTCATCCCCATATTGTTATTTTTGTTGTTGTTGCTCTTTTTCACCCCAGTATCTCTACTTGCACATCATCATCTGCACATCTATCACTCCAGTGTTAATGCTAAATTGTAATTATTTCACCACTATGGCCTATTTATTGCCTTACCTCCCTAATCTTACTACATCTTACGACATTTGCACACACTGTACATAGATTTTTCTATTGTGTTATTGACTGTATGTTTGTTTATCCCATGTGTAACTCTGTGCACTGCTTTGCTTTATCTTGGCCAGGTCGCAGTTGTGAATTAGAACTTGTTCTCAGCTGGCAGATCACTTGTTAAGGGGTAGTGTATACACACACGATTGGTCCTCCACAAACCTTTAACTTCTTATGGCTGCAGGGGCAGTATTGAGTAGCTTGGATGAAAGGTGCCCAGAGGTGCCCAGAGTAAACTGTCTGCTCCTCAGTCCCAGTTGCTAATATATGCATATTATTAGTAGTATTGGATAGAAAACACTCTGAAGTTTCTAAAACTGTTTGAATGATGTCTGTGAGTATAACAGAACTCATACGGCAGGCAAAAACCTGAGAAGAAATCCAAACAGGAAGTGGGAAATCTGAGGTTGGTCGATTTTCAACTCATCGCCTATCGAATACACAGTGGGATATGGATCAGTTTACACTTCCTATGGCTTCCACTAGATGTCAACAGTCTGTAGAACCTTGTCTGATGCCTCTACTGTGAAGTGGGGCCGAAGGAGACAGGAATGAGTCAGGTCTAACATGACCTGACCATGCTCTGACCATGCACGTTCACATGAGAGGGAGCTCTGTTCCATCGCACATCTGAAGTCAATGGAATTCTCCGGTTGGAACGTTCTTGAAGGAACGTTATTATCGTTTGACATGTTTCTACTGACTGTTACGGGACTTTTTGACATTTCGTCTGCTTTTAGTGAACGCGCTTCCTAACTTTGGATTTGTTTACCCAACACGCTAACAAAAATAGCTATTTGGACATAAATGATGGACATTACCGAACAAAACAAACATTTCTTGTGGAAGTGGGAGTCCTGGGAGTGCATTCCGACGAAGATCAGCAAAGGTAAGTGAAGATTTATAATGCTATTTATGAGTTTTGTTGACTGCACAATTTGGCGGGTAACTGTATGGCTTCCTTTTGTGGCTGAACGCTGGTCTCAGATTATTGAATATTGTGCTTTTGCTGTAAAGCTTTTTTAAATCTGACACAGCGGTTGCATTAAGAACAAGTGTATCTTTAATTCTATGTAAAACATATATCTTTCATCAAAGTTTATGATGAGTATTTATGTTATTTGACGTGGCTCTGCAATTTCTCCGGATAATTTGGAAGCATTTCTGAACATGGCGCCAATGTAAACTGAGGTTTTTGGATATAAATATGAACTTTATCGAACAAAACATATATGTATTGTGTAACATGAAGTCCTATGAGTGTCATCTGATGAAGATCATCAAAGGTTAGTGATTCATTTTATCTCTATTTCTGCTTTTTTTTTACTCCTGTCTTTGGCTGGAAAAATGGCTGTGTTTTTCTGTGTTTTTGCGGTGACCTAACATAATCGTTTGTGGTGCTTTCGCTGTAAAGCCTTTTTGAAATCGGACACTGTGGTGAGATTAACAAGAAGTGTATCTTTAAAATGGTGTGAAATACTTGTATGCTTGAGGAATTTTAATTATGAGATTTCTGTTGTTTGAATTTGGCGCCCTGCACTTTCACTGGCTGTTGTCATATCGATCCCATTAACGGGATTGCAGGTCAGTTGTAGGATCTTCATTTGATCTGTATTGTAGCAGCAAAAAATCCTGCAGCAACAGGATTTTAATCCATAATGTTGCTTGATCGGTGGTTAGGCTATTAGCAGGTCAAAATGAGGCTACATGAAAAGTGTAATACTGCTAAAATAACCGTATGCTACACTTTTAGAAAAAAAGGGTTCCAACAGGGTTCTTCTGTTGTCCCCATAGGAGAACGTTTTTTGGTTCCAGGTTGAAACCTTTTGGGTTCCATGCAAAACCCTCTGTGGAAAGGGTTCTACATGGGACCCAAAAAGGTTTTACCTGGAACCAAAAAGGGTTCTTCAAAGGGTTCTCCTATGAGGACAGCCGAAGAACCCTTTTAGGTTCGCAGGAAAAGTCTCGGCAACAAAAGTGATCAAATTAAGATCCTATCTGTACACAACTACATTTTGATCCAAGACTGTCTCTATCAAAAGCCCAAATTTTGTCCAGGAGGGGTCTGTATGTTTTGCTATGTGATGGTGGGAACAGGAGACATAATGCAGTCTCACAGACTAGTTTTGCATTCCAAAATCATTCTGGGTCCGAGTACTCCCAGACATACAGCCTTTTGATAACAACGACTCCACCATGTCTTGAGTTGTAGGAAATGTCAATTCCTCATGTTTTAGATAGTGTGACATCTGTGTTTTGACGTACAGAACACAGTACAGAGGCACGTCAAGTCCAAGGTACTTTGACAAGATGTTACACAAAGACCGATGATCTGTATCAAAAACAAAACAAAATGCTGGCTCTGAAATGGAAGGGAACGATATCTTAAGAAGTGACAAAGCTGTTAAGACAGTCAGTTGATCCAGAGTTCGAGATCCAAGTAAGAGACGGTGTTTTGTTTTATGATTATGCGTCCCTTGTTACTAACGATGCTCGTCACAGCTCTACTGGAGACGATATAAACCGACAAAGCCTGTTACAGTTGGTTGTTTAGAATTTGAGATTGAGGTTAAAGGTCATCCCCTGCTGCTGGCGATGGTTGCCTTGTCACAGGAGTTGCACATTGAATCAGATATGCTGTGCTGTACCATGAATGATCATCTCAGTAACCACTGATTCCATGTAAACAAACAGCTAACTAACCACGATATCCTGTGGGTCATAACTGGGTAACTGGGTGACAGCAGCATCGAAGTCTTCACAGTGAATCCCTCCTGTGTGGATGTTCATGAACATACACACAGTGAAATAATATTTGTGTTGGTACTACTTTTCACTTTTTTTTGTCATTGCGTGTTATACGTGCTGCGATCGCTCCCTGACAGGTCGTCATTGTAAATGTATAATCACGTATAGCGGTGAAATAAATTCAAATCAACTTGAAACGCTTACATTGAGAGACTTGTTTGTAATGATAATGATGATGTGTTTCTAAAGAATGGTAGCATATTTCTCTCGTGATTTCCCATGGTGTCTTTCCCTCTGTGTCTCGCATAAGTAGCCTTCCGTTCCCAGACGTTGTTTTGATTGAAGTTACTATAGAGGAGGAGGGATTTGTTTGGAGAGTCCCACTTCTTGTTTACCCAACTGTTATCCGGATGAATGTATTGCTTCCTTAATGACACGAGATAAATGCATGCGTTTCTTTAATCCTTTAATTCGGTCACCTTTTTGCCTCTGATGTTTATCTACGTCTTCATGTCATGTACTGTTTGTTGGTCTAGCACAGAAAGGGTAATATGGGCAACGTGTTGGACACTCAGAAGTGTTTCCTTTTAATAAACCTTAAACGTACATTGTATCGTTTAAAAACAGATGTTGATTTTATGAAATGAATCCGCTCTGTTTATTTCAGACTAAAACTCCAGGTGTGGGTTTTGTGAAGATCCATGCTCCGTGGCATGTGCTCTGTCGAGAGGCCGAGTTTATGAAGCTCAAGATGCCCACGAAAAAAGTGAGTCGACTGTTGAATGATATGTAAAGGTTACCAGCTGTCAAGTCCTTGCTTCCTCCGTCCCTGTTTTCTCCTTTGGACCTTTGAGAGGGAGACGAGGAATCAGAGGAAACAAGGACGGAGGAAGCGAGGCTTTGACAGCTAGTAACCTTTTCAGACACGGACTTCGTGCTCGTCATTTTTGTCACCGATGATCTGTTCTATAGTGCCCTGGTTAACCTCCTGGTGGTTTTCTTATAGGTATATGAAGTGAAACAGTGTAGTGGTGTTGGGGCGAAGATCAACACGCTGGTAAACAAAGCCACTGAACCCCTTCATCCCAACGTGGAAGAGAACAGGGCACAAAACGTTAAGCATCTCTCCTACGCGTTTTCCAGAGAAAAACAACACTTGTGAGTTTATACTGTATGTCTTACGATGATATACAATATACAAGGCTGTATAGACTGTATACATGTACGGTAACATATGGACTTCAATTCCTGCTCCAATCCATCTTGGTTTCAAGGACATTTAATGCACTTTTAATGTATACGTTTAGTGGCATATGGTATGGCATGTGGTGGCATATGCCTGTTGGCACACATTGAGGACAGGCAAGAAAAACAACTAAAGGCTTGTATACGTGAGTATATAAGTATTACGATTATAAATAGAAGATTGTTCTCTAAAGCCCCAATTGCCGCTCCTATCCATCTTTGTTTAATGAGCATTTCATGAACTTCCTGAAATGGACTACTGTAGCGGCATATGGCATACCTATTGCCACACACTGAAGACCGAACAGAAAAATAGAAGGCCTGAAGGTTTGAGGGCTTGAACAACAAGAGACTATCAATATTAACTGTGACACAGTTTAGGAAGAACAAAAAACAAAAAGGCTAGTTATAAATAGTAGCCTAGCAGTTCGGAGCGTTGGGTCAGTAACCGAATGGTTGCTAGGTTGAATCCCAGAGCTGACTAGGGGGGGGGGAAATCTTTTGATGTGGTCTTGAGCAAGGCACTTGACCCTAATTGCTCCTGTAAATCGCTCTGGATGAGAGTGTCTGCTAAATGACAATAAACGTAAAGAGATGGTATGGTGAACAATTTCCTGAAAAGATGGTTACTCTACTGAGAGCTGAAATTGAACCAATTATTCTGTAACTCTTCCAGGAAAGAATTACCAGGAAGGATAGACATACCAGCTCACACATGATCTAGCCCGGAAGCAGAAGTCAAATAAACATGATGTTGATGTTGTGTTTAATGTAAAAAAAAAGAAAAAAAAAAAGCTTTTACTCTTACTCAAACAACACACAACAGTATTTGTCTAAGGGCATAAGCTATAAACAGGGTTATTTCTGCCTGCGGTTGTTGTTGATTTGTTTTGTCTAGAGATTGGGTGGGAGTCTATCGTGAGCTGCTGGCCTACTGCTGGAGGCTATGCTATTCCATCCATGCTATCTGCGCATCTGGTGTGCTGTACCTATGCTAACCAAAACAATCTCCCAATGGGTTATCTATTACAGGTCTGTAAGACCTTTAAAGACCTTTAGGCCCTCTAGTCCCTGGATGGGCAAGCCTGGTCCCAGATCTGTTCCTGCGGTCTTGCCAACTCCACGTCGCGTGACAATAACCATGGGAGTTGGCAAGACAGTAGGAACAGATCTGGGACCAGGCTTTGTCCGGGGTGCCTAACCACTGACATCCTCTCTATAATTGGTTTCATTCCACGTCTGCGTGTAAATCACTTCTGGGAAGGTCTTTATTGTGTGCTGGTACAACATTAGGAAAGAGTGTCTCTCTTTATAATGTGGGTATATGACTTCAAAGACCAACTGCCTATATGTCCCCAGTTAACACAACCGTCTCTGTGTGTTTTCTGTAACAGGTTTGATTTATCAGACAGAGACTCCTTCTTTGACAGTAAAACAAGAGCTTCGATAGTAAGTGTTTCTTCATTGCGCCGGCCAAATCCTCCATTACAGTAGACTCTAGACTGCAGTCATTATGACCGTTAGTCCGATGTTCTCAGTTTATTAATGGGAAACGTAACAGGAATGTGCTGTTCTGTATTCGCTTATTCTTCACTTCTTATCTTATCAGGTTTTTGAAGTATTGAAACGTACAAAATGCACAAAGGCTAAGTATAGTATGGGTAAGTCATAACAGTCTGCCTTGTTTTATATACCCGTTGTCGAGGAGGGGTTTTCCCGTCACTGGTTAGTTGGAGTGTTATATCTGTGCTTATGTAGTACATATGTATCATGCACAGGAACGCAGTAAGTATGCAGAATGTAGACAATAGCCTGTTCTTTGCGCGCGCGCGCGCGTGTGTGTGTGTGTGTGTGTGTGTGTGTGTGTGTGTGTGTGTGTGTGTGTGTGTGTGTGTGTGTGTGTGTGTGTGTGTGTGTGTGTGTGTGTGTGTGTGTGTGTGTGTGTGTGTGTGTGTGTGTGTGTGTGTGTGTGTGTGTGTGTGTGTGTGCGTGTGCCTGCGTGCGTGTGTGTGTGTGTGTGTGTGCTTTATAACCTATATGCCTGAACAAAATGCTGATTCTCAAATTGTCCTTTAGACTGAAATGGTACCTCTGAGTTGTCACTAGTACCAGAGGTGCAACCCCTTTTAAGGGCATTTGTTCATGTACTTGGATATGCCAAAAGCAGTGACTAAAGATCAACAGAATGACCTGCTATTTCATTTGGATTTGAAACGTTTCCCCCCCCCCCCTGCCTGTAGGGATCACCAGCCTGCTAGGTAGGGGAGTCTACACAGCTGCCTATCCACTACATGATGTGAGTACTCATTGCAATCAGCATGTGTGTTTACAGTAAAACTAGATTGTAGAATTTGTATCTGAAATGTGTCTTTTTGCGGTATTATGTTATTCCCAACCAGCTGGACATCACATATGTTGCTGTTTTAATGACTTTTGAGACATTGGCAGTCAATTCAACTCTTGAGTGCTGACTATATGATACATTTAACTTCCAACTTGACTGTCTATGGATAGGATTGTTCCTATTTGAATAGGCGTTGTTGAGTCCAGTCGAATAGGTCATGCGTTACAGGCCTAGGCTTGCAGTAAATTGAGGTACAGTGGGGTCCGACATTATTGACGCCTTTGATAAAGATGCGCAAAAATGACTGTATAAATAAATGATTCAAATACTGAGCAATATTGTACTTTTTTTTTTTATACTAATACAAATGAAATATATTTTGTTTTATACGTTGTTGTTTTTTATTCTCAAAATGCTAACGGTCAAACTTATTGACACCCCTAAAGATTCTTATAAGTAAAGTAGTCAAAATGTTGTATTTGGTCCCATATTCCTAGCATGCAATGACTACAGCTTGTGGCTCTACAAACTTGTTGAATGCATTTGCAGTTCTTTTTCCTTGAGTTTCAGATTATTTTCTGCCCAATAGAAATGAATGGTTAATAATGTATTGTGTCATTTTGGAGTCACTTTTACTATAAATAAGAATAGAATATGTTTTTAAACACTTCACATTAATGTGGATGCTACCATGATTACCGCTAATCCTGAATGAATCGTGAATAATGATGAGTGAGAAAGGGTCAAAGATCCCCAAGAAATGCTAACCTCTCACTGTTACCAATAAAAAGGGAGGTTAGCATGTCTTGGGGGTGTGATCTTTGACCCTATGTAACTTTCTAATCTGAAACACAACAAAAACGAATGAACTGCAAATGCGTCCGACAAGTTTGTAGAGTCATTGCATACTGGGAATATGGGACCAAATACTACACTTTTGACTACTTTATTTATAAGAATCTTTAGGGTTGTCAATTTTGACCACTACCTTTTTTGAGAAACACAATTATTACTTGTTAAATAAAATCTCTTTCTCTGAGAAATTGTATTAGTATAAAATAATATAATTTCCCAATTTTTGGGGGAGCAAACAATATAGCTCAGTATTTGAATTATTTTCAAATTTTTATCAAGATGTCAGTCACCTAATCTGGACGAATCACAAGACCTCTGTTTTATTTGTCGTGCAGGGAGATGTGGATGGTGAAAACGTGGAGCCCAATGATAGGAAGGTGAGTGACATAAATATGACCACACTGAACTTCTACATTTTTTTAGGAGACACTGATGTTAATATACCACACTGCAGCCATGTTTCTGCTGCTGCGTTAATTGATTGGAGTACAGCTGTGTGTGTTTGTGAAAACCTAAAAGCGCCAACGTATTTCTTTCTTAAAAGTGCCAACATGGGTCATTTTTTTTATCCCAAATTGGTCATGATTGTAAAAAGAGACACTTTAGTTACATAAATTATTGGTTTTAATCCCCCAAAATAAGCATATATTTGAAAATGTTCACACACTTATAGTCAAATTTGATATTTAAAAAATTGACCTTTTTGTATGTTTTTCATGTTTTTAACAGTTGTTTTTGATCAATTTCATCCATAGCAACTTGTCATGAACATGTTTCTGTTTCAGTGTTGATTCTGTGATACTCAGAGTCTGAGAAATTGGCAATTGAGCTGACGTACCGGTACAACCTAAGATGGCCGCCAATATGAGCGTTATGAGCGATATACAGTAGGTGCCAGTGCCATCAGACGTTTAGTGCCATCAGACTCTAACTTTGGAACTCTATGGGCTCCGATTGCATCTGAAATATGAAACTCTCAGCTTAGTATAACGACCTTGACTGGAATCTAAATATGTATTGTGGATTTGGAACAGAGTCCAGCACAGATAAAATATATCAAGTTAAAAAAAAAAAATAGTATTTGAACCCAGTTTTAGTTTAGAGCAGACTCAAGGTTTGTTTGGCTTTTCCTGTTCTTCAGCTCCTTCAGATTTTTTGGTCCTCTGTTCTTAATGGGCTACGTCCTTGAGTTTACACCTCAGGTGTCGTATGGAATTAAGGTCTGGACCGTGCTTTGAGGTCTGGAAATTGGCTAGTCAAGAAGAGTGCTTTGTCTTTACCAATCTGGTAAAGGGCATTTCTGATGCCCTAAAACATAAGAAAGCAAAAAATGCATAATTTTGCCTATAAATGAGTTAAAACAACATGGCAAGTAGGAAATATCCAGCATCTTCATAGCTGTTTAGCCAGGCTGCTGTGTGTGTTAATGGTGGTGTGGTGCTGTATGGGCCATCTGTTGAGTGCTAAAAGGATCCTATTGGCATCCCCATCATTGAAAAAGAGAATAACGGCATGTAATTGAGGAATTCTCTCTGAATGCGGACGTCTCAAAGTCTCTTATCTTCCTCCCCCTGGGAACGATTACAATAAGCTCAGCTTGGCAACAGAGGGAATCTACATAGCTCCTAGTGTGTGCGTGTGTGCGTGTGTGCGTGTGTGCGTGTGTGCGTGCGTGTGTGCGTGCGTGTGTGTGTGTGGGGGGGGGGGGGGGGGGGGGGGGGGCGGTGTGTGCTGCCACATCCTCAGCCAGATGCCTTTTCATGTTTCATCACTTATCACCACCACCATCTGTCTCATCCCCACGATAACCAAAAATGTGTCTAATTATCCAACTGTTTACACTCTTATAGCTAGCATAATCATGCTGATAAAATCAATGCAAGCATAATATAGTTCAAAAAGGATAAGTGTCTCTCAGAAAGGAGAGGAGGAAGAGGGGGGAGGAGGAGGGTAGTTTTGAGTGGTGACAAAACAAGAGAAGAAGCTGCCTGTCTGTAGCCTGCTGATTAACTAGGCTTTGTGGAGAGAGAAGTCTAGTGTGTTATTTTGACATGGCCTCTACAGTATTTCAGTAGGATGGTTTGTGGTGGAAACCCTGCCTGTTAAGGGTGGAGGGTGGAGAGACAGAGAGACCCTGCCTGTAGAGGGGAGAAAGGGAGGCCTCATCACCCTCTTGTGACGCTGGCAGAACATCAGAAGGAGACAGTTCCAACACTCTGAGCCTGCACTGCCACCGGCATGGCCCAGCCAACCGCAGCATGATGTACCCGAGGCAGAGGAGAGGAGACGAGAGGAGCAAGGGGAGGATAACAAAGCCCTGGCACCAAGCATGTGTCACCACACTTCTCTGTCCACATCAGAGAACTGTCAACATCTGAGCACTAGCCAGGGTCTTTGGGCAGAATACGTGGCTGAGAGAGAGAGAGAGAGAGAGGAGAGGAGAGGAGAGGAGAGGAGAGGAGAGGAGAGAGAGAGAGAGAGAGAGAGAGAGAGAGAGAGAGAGAGAGAAAGAGAGAGAGAGAGAGAGAGAGAGAGAGAGAGAGAGAGAGAGAGAGAGAGAGAGAGAGAGAGAGAGAGAGAGAGAGAGAGAGAGAGAGAGAGAGAGAGACTTGTAGGTGAAGACAGTGATGAGACTCTCCCTGAGGCTACTCATTGTTTTCTTCATTAGTTGGATTATCTCTACAGGTATTGTCTGAATGTGGTATAAATGATATGCTGGTCACATGATGGCTTGGTTTCAGAGTACCTTGCCTCACCCATAGTGACACTGAGGTGTTGGGGACGGGAGTGTTAGAAGGAACGTTTATTTGTGTTCTGAGACTTGAAAACTGGGTCGCACGCACACAGATCACTTACTGATGTCTGCATGGCTGTGAGATCCACTATGTGACCCGCCCAGGCACAACCCGATACCAGGGGGCCTCATACATGAGGGCATATACACTACCGGTCAAAAGTTTTAGAACGCCTACTACACCTACTTTCAAGGGTTTTGCACACTCTTGGCGTTCTCTCAACCAGCTTCACGTGGCAGTCACCTGGAATGCATTTAAATTAACAGGCGTGCCATGTTAAAAGTTCATTTGTGGAATTTCTTTCCTTCTTAATGCATTTGAGCCAATCAGTTGTGTTGTGACAAGGTAGGGGTGGCCATACAGGAGATAGCCTTATTTGGTAAAAGACCAAGTCCATATTATGGCAAGAACAGCTCAAATAAGAAAAGGGAAACAACAGTCGATCATTACTTTAAGATATGAAGGTCAGTCATTCTGCAAAAACCATCAAGTGCTATGATGAAACTGGATCTCATGAGGACCGCCACAGGAAAGGAAGACCCAGAGTTACCTCTGCTGCAGAGGATACGTTCATTAGAGTTAACAGCCTCAGAAATTGCAGCCGAAATAAATGCTTCACAGAGTTCAAGTAACACACATTTCAACATCAACTGTTCAGAGGAGACTGTGTGAATCAGGCCTTCATGGTTGAATTGCTGCAAATAAACCACTACGAAAGGGCACCAATAAGGAGAAGAGACTTGCTTGGGCCAAGAAACACGAGCAATGGACATTAGACCAGTGGAAATTTGTCCTTTGGTCTCGTGTCCAAATTGGAGATTTTGGTTCCAGCCGCCGTGTCTTTGTGAGATGCGGTGTGGGTGAACGGATGATTTCCGCAAGTGTATTTCCCATTGTAAAGCATGTGGGGGAGCTTTGCTGGTGACACTGTGTGATTTATTTAGAATTCAAGACACACTTAACCAGCATGGCTACCACAGCATTCTGCAGCGATACGCCATACCATCTGGTTTGGGCTTAGTGGGACTATCATTTGTTTTTCAAAAGGACAATGACCCAACATTCCTCCAGGTTGTGTAAGGGCTATTTGACCAAGAAGAAGAGTGATGGAGTGCTGCATCAGATGACCTGGCCTCCACAATCACCCGACCTCAACCAAATTGAGATGGTTTGGGTTGAGTCGGACTGCAGAGTGAAGGAAAAGCAGCCAACAAGTGCTCAGCGTATGTGGGAACTCCTTCAAGACTGTTGGAAAAGCATTCCAGGTGAAGCTGTTTGAAAGAATGCCAAGAGTGTGCAAAGCTGTCATCCAAGGCAAAGGGTGGCTATTTAAAGAATCTCAAATATAAAATCTATTTGATTTGTTGAACACTTTTTTTTGGTGAGGAGGGGGCTGAGAAAGAGAGAAACAGAGGAGGTCTTCTGGGGACAGCATGTCTTCTTTACTCTAAAGACAGCCTCTCAGATTTACATCAGGAGAACCATTGTTTTTTGGGGTTGATAAAATGATCAAGGATACATAAGAGGCTCGACGAGATTATGAATTAGACGAAAATGAATGAGACATGACGGAGTCAAAAACAAATCAGTCTTTCAGTAGAAAATAATGACATTGTTGCGCTAGGATGTTCAGCTTCACAGTTCTACTCTAGCGCTTGACTAAAGCAGTCACTCAGCGAAACACCAGCATGAAGGGTGTTGATCAGAGACACACAGGCGGATGGATAGGTACTGCGATGGAAAACGAGTGTGTGGTGTCATGGAGAGGAGAGGGAGGACTGTAACACACAGTAACTGTGGTTGATGGAAGGAACACACAGCTGTGTCCCCAACCCCCCCAATACTGTAGACTGTCTTCCAACTCCCTGTCACAACCTTCCCTACTCCCTGTCTCTCCACCCCTGTTCCTCACCATCTCACCCCTCCCCCTCTCTGTCTCACCTACTCCTTGAGCCCTCCCACCTCCCCCTTCACAACCTCACTCGTCTGTACTTTACCACGGTAGCACTGTCTCTCTATTCGTCCCTCCTGTCATCTGTTGTCAGTTGGAGGAAGAAAAAGGAGCTGGCTTCAGACGCCTTTCACGCTCTCTCACCATCTCTCACCCTTTGGCCCGCTGGTCTTTAACTGCAGCTCATGTTAGCCCTCAGAAGTCAAAAGACCCATTCACAGTTCTCACACACTCTCTCCAGCAATCATGCTTAGAGCTGAGACGGATATACTTGTCTGAAAGACTGACGTAAATGCATGTTGGTTTGAAAGCAATATCTCTGACGGTGGACTAACAGCCAAAACATTTCTTCTATACTTGTTTGCCTCTTGAATGAAGAGATCAAGCCAAAAAAAGGACTTTTAAACTCTCTTTTTGAGTCTGGACCCTCTTATGCGTGTGATAGTTTCAAAGTAATCCATCGTGTTGTTCTTTGTTTCAGCTCTTGTATGAGGAGTGGGCGAGTTACAGTGTATTTTACAAATACCAGCCTATCGGGCTAGTGAGGTGAGTTAAAGTTTCATATTCTGAAACTGAACTTGAAAGCTGAGATTGCTCTGTTCTTCCTCAATCTCTGTCTGATTAATGTCTGTTCAGATCGAAACGTCACAATATGTTTTAATCTAAATATTTTTTTTTAAAATATCAAAAATCGGAATGGAGAAAGCGTTGTACCTTACGTTCTAATGCAGCGTGTTGTTCATCATACAGGAAGTACTTTATATGTGTTCTATTCTACTCTATTCTATTCAAAAGCTGAGATTGCTCTGTTCTTCCCATGCAGGAAGTACTTTGGGGAGAAGATAGGGCTGTACTTTGCTTGGCTGGGTCTGTACACCCAGATGCTGATCCCTGCTTCTCTAGTGGGAGTCATCGTGTTCCTGTACGGCTGTGCCACTGTAGACAACAACATTCCCAGGTTAGCAACACAAGGCCCCATACACAGCTTGTCAGAAAACCAAGGAAATAGTCATAGGTTCTATCCGGCAGAATCATAGGGCATGTCTACGTGAGGTTACGATTCACACAATTCATTCACTGTGTGCAAGGGGCCTAAGACCATTGAACTGATTGAAGGTAAACCAAACGGAAAGCCCATAAAGTCATCCCCGGAGACGTAGCTCAAGTAGAGGTATGACCTTACATCCTAATCAGACATCCAATTGAATCGCTTCAAATATTGTGACAGACAGCTTTAGGCTGTAGAGTGGTTAACAGTGGGATGGTGACACACAGTAGAGAGGAACTGTGTCATGGTGACTGACAAGTGCACAACTTGAAGCCAGGCCAAAGATAGAACAAACGGACGACCGAAACGATTTATATTCTAAACTTAATTAAGACAAAGGTTTAACAGTTTATATTTATTACGGTAACGTATAGCAAACAGATAAACGATTTATGTGCAATAGTTTGAAAATACACTGAAACCCATCAATTCTGCGTTCATAGCCGTCACGTTGCTTCCCGCTCAGAATACCTGTCAAGCGCTGTACCTCTGTCTTGTCTTGTCCCTACCTTCCGGCTCGTCATTAACATCTTCAATCATCTTCACTTCCTGCTAGCATGAATAATGCAGTTTAGTAAAGTATTGACAAGATAGACCAGGTCACTTCCTGCTGCCTTAAGCTTAGTCTTGGTTTGTCAGTCCAGAACAATAAAAAGGAAACAAGGAAACGCGTTCCTCCGGAGACAGAAGAGGTGATTTCTAACGACCAACATCTGGTTGATGTTAGAATAGACGACAAGGCGAGCTGAAGCTTCACCCCTGGCTAACGTCTCTCGTCTCAGTCAGGATAATCCCACACTGCTCTCTGTGTCTCAATTCTGTGCCACAGGAGTTCACAGGAACTGAATATACTTGAGTTAGCCTCGAGCTCCAGCGTTCTACTGTGTTGAGAGCCTGGCTCGTGGGACTAGACCTAACTAAACTACACAATCCAGATCCCTGACATTATTGTGTAAATATTTTTCATCAATAGTCGCTTCAGCGAACTCTGGGCAGGTGTAGATTCACCATATTTACAAGGATTTATTCAATACTCACAATAATATTATAATATATTAGATCTATAGAAGTCAAAAGTCCCTGTAGCTTGCGGTGGTTCTCCTAGGATTTCTTTCAGCGGTGGTGGACAAGGTAGCGGGGGAGGGAGGTTGGATGTTGTAGAACGACTATGAGAAGGTCACTTCTGGTGATATTGTTTTAAAGACATTCTACTCCAAAATGCAGGAAAATGGAATTACTGTATGTTGACACCATCTGAAATATAACTAATGCGTGCCACTGCACTGTGCTCTGTTTGTTACAAATATATGTTGTAACTTGTCACTGATCTTAAAGGGATAACGCAAGAGATAATGTTAAATATAATCTTAAAGGGATAATGCAAGATTTTGGCAATTAAGCTATTTTATTACTTTACCCAGAGTCATATGATCTCATGGAGACCATTTGTATCTCTGTGTGCAGTTTGAGGAAGTTCAAGGTAGTTTTCGAGAACCATTGCTAACTAAAGTTAGCGCAATGACTGGATTAGCAATTGCACTAATGCTAGTTAGCTACTTCCTTTGAACTGCATGTAGAGACATAAACGGTGTCCATGAGTATCCATTCTGTGTAAATAGAAAAGGGGATTCATTGCCAAAATCTCGCACTAATCATTTAAAACGAGCATCTCTGCAAAAAGAAAGTATATATATGTAAAAAATACAAATACATATTTTTGGGGGAGTGGCGGCAACGATTTAGCAGTGGCGGGCCACCGCTGCTAAAGGAATATAGGGGAAACACTGGCTTGACAGGCTGGCCTAATAACACTGGTGGTAGTGAGATGAAGAGGGCTGACTGTTTGTCTATCCCCCCCTCCCTCGACACCTCCTTCCCACCATCTTCCCTCTTTACAGCATGGAGATCTGCCACCCCAGGAACAACATCACCATGTGCCCGCTGTGTGACAGAGCTTGTAACTACTGGAAACTGAAGGAAGCCTGCGGGACGGCCCGGGCCAGCCACCTCTTTGACAACCCTGCCACCGTCTTCTTCTCCATCTTCATGGCCCTCTGGGGTAAGAGGCCGAGGCTCGTCCACACAACAGCACAACTTTATTTCTGTATCTGCACGATTTATTTAACAGGGACAATAGTCAATAACCAACAACTCAGATGGTACTGTGAAGCCCGGCGATAGACTAGCATCCTGTCCATGGGGTGTACTTGTACGTCAAGCTGCCGCACACTACAAAAACAGGAAATAGGCTATTGCCCAATGGGCCGTTCTTGCTTGGACAAGACGATACTAAAATGTAACAGTTCCGGACTTAGCTAGACAGTTCATTTTTATCCGTCATCCATCTCAACTTTTGTAATAATAAAAATGATATCGGCCATTTAGCAGATGTGTTTATCCAAAGTGTTCAAACATGGCGGTAGTTGTGTGCTTAGAGGGCACAGTCAGACGGACAGTTTCCTCTGTTCACTTCCCACCTGCGACTAACAGTACAGTGCACATGTGTTTAGTGTGTGTATGTGATCCCTGCAGGAAATGAACCCACGGCCTTGGCGTTGGCAGCGACTGAGCCACACAGGACCGCTCTAAACAATAGGACTGACTCCTTCTTCTCAGCTCCATCTATTTTCTTCTTCCAGATGTTTAGTCTCCCGGTTGTCTTCTTTCTTTCTTTCCTCCGTTCATTTCCCGACCACCTGCATCCACTATTCTCTCTTTCTTTCGCTCCTTCCGGCTCTTTCCTCCATGACTGTCCAAGCAACACTAAGCCCTGTAGACTAGACTGCACAGTGTCTTACTAAGTGAATTAAGCCACATTCACTTTAAAAACGGGACTCTTTGGTGGTGCATTCCTGTGCTCTGTTCAGTGTCACGGTAACGCTGGGCCTGTGAGGCCTGAGACTGAAGGGAGGAAGCAATAGACTGGAGCACTGTATGAGGGCACAGGTACAGCCCTGGGATTTATTTGCTGTTTAATGTGTGTGTGTGTGTTATTTTCACTACTGGGCGTTATCATCTGGTGGTGATATGATAGGCGTGGATGAGGCTTTGTAGTATACAGCACAGTATACAATTCAAGTATTACAGTATGTTGTGTCGTTGTTGTCCAACGAGTGAAAGAGTGGCGTCCCTCACTGTTGGAAGTAGGACGTAGCGCATTACCGATCTACTAGGACTAAAGGTGCCATTATAAAGGGCGTTTCAGACCAACTTAAGTAATTCAATGATACATATTTTTAAATAATTGTCTGTATGCCCTCCCTGCCTCTGTTGTCAGAGTCAATATTGTGAGCAGAAATGTTTGGTTATCCACAAATGTACATACCAGCATCCCTAATGTAGTCAGATACCTGTACACATCCCTAATGTAGTCAGATACCTGTACACATCCCTAATGTAGTCAGATACCTGTACACATCCCTAATGTAGTCAGATACCTGTACACATTCCTAATGTAGTCAGATACCTGTACACATTCCTAATGTAGTCAGATACCTGTACACATCCCTAATGTAGTCAGATACCTGTACACATCCCTAATGTAGTCAGATACCTGTACACATTGTTATACTCCACATAGGGGTTCTTTTTCATTCAATCACTCAACGTCAACTCTATGGGAAACAGTATAGTAGTGGCGTCTCGCTCATCCAGTCTCCTTCATGCAGGGTCACTCATCCAGTCTCTCTCCTCCAGTCTCGCTCATCCAGTCTCCTTCATCCAGGGTCACTCATCCAGTCTCGCTCCTCCAGTCTCGCGTATCCACTCTTGCCAAGACGCTTTCATGGATGAACATGATATGGATGAAATGTAGAGCATGTTATCGCCCCAGGTGCCTGTCTGCATATAGACTGCCACCGCCCTTTTGCTGTTCCACTGGACTAGAAAATACCTACCATCAATCCATGTCATCTCCACACTGAATCACATTGAGTTAGCGACACGTTTAGCCCCTCATCCCACGCACGTGGCAATTGATCATTTTGCTCATTATACATGTAATAATTGATCACTGCAATCTTAATTTTAGCACCTTTATTATGCCACACTAATTATCCTTCTAGTCTGGCTGAGGAACCATAATTGGACTGCCAGAGTCACTGATAATAACTAATACAAATATACCATTTAACAGACACTTTCATCCAAAATAACTTACAGTCCTGCATGCATACATTTTATGTATGGGTGGCCCCGGGAATTGAACCCATAACCTTGCCAGTGCAAGCAGCATGTTCTACCAACTGAGCCATGCAGGACTCCCTTCCACATAATTTTCTGCATAATCTGCACAATGTTGAAAAAACGACTGAATAAAAATGAACGCTTTATGGAGATAGAATTACTTTAGATTTGCATCAAACTGTACAACCTGGGATTTGAAAAACATCAAAACAGCAGCCCCGTCACTTTTTTGGGATACACAGCTGAGGGACGGAGGCTTTGGACGTGTAACCCTTCTCAAATTCATAGACAGCACTCTAGATGGAAGGACTGACAATCTTGTTGATATTGTGGATTATGTTCTTCCTGCGTTCAAGGGGCTCTCAGCGTAACTCTTAACCGCGTCGTGTTTCTGCAGCTGCCATGTTCATGGAGCACTGGAAGAGACGGCAGATGCGGCTCAACTACGAATGGGATCTGACAGGCTTCGAGGAGGAGGAGGTGAGTGCTCTCCTGTTAGTGCCTTGCATTTCACTGCTATTTGTTTGCGAATGGGAGCGCCATATTGTAGACTGACGAAATAACGCCGGGAGTTGTTGTTTGTTTCAAAAATACTGCTATTACTGCCCAGTAATATTTTCTCCACCAATAGTTAATTATTCATAATTCCATCACTAGCCATGGAAAGCGGAATAGAAGAGAAAATGTGGTATAACTACATTTCAGTTGTCTTGTCAGTGTTGTTTTACTTGGAGACAATAATAGTAACTGGCACAATAGACTGTGACATCGTTTTCTTTTTCTTCAAGTCCATTTTCAAAAAGATTTCAAGGTTGAGAGATTTTTGTAACTCTCTTGTCCTCCTCTTTCCCCCGTTGGTACCTACAGGAAGAGCTGAAGGTTTGGAACATTTCATTTTGCACAAATATCCTTTTCCCCCTCGGTCACCATCTGGCTTTGCTACCCCTCACACTGGCTCTTCTTCTTCAGACTGTCCATGGACACCTTCACGCCCTCCTAAAGCACCCACAAACTACCACGACCCATTGAACCACTACTCCTTCTCTGAATGCCATCTAGGGTTACAAAATTCTGCTAACTTCCAACTGGGGTTACTGTATAAAACCTGGGAATTTTACAACCCTCATGGCCACTGCTTCTGGCCTGCTTACGGCACCTGAAACATCCTGTCTCCTTGGAGTCGGATGACAGGTCCAGCTCACCAGCCCACAATCTCCTGGCCTGGCCAGTCCTCTCTCTGTCTCTCTCTGTCTCCCTGACCTGTCCCCCTCTGCAAAGATCCATGCTGCTCCAGACCAGCAGCAACTGCAGCCTTGTCTTTGTGATAATGTCCTACCCATCTCAGTAGAAATAGGTAGAACCTGACTGGGTACCAGCAACTGCAGACAACTGTAGTCTTTGAAAATCTTCTACCTACTTTATACTGTAGAACTTGACTTGACTTTATAACCTCACCTCGACGCAGGGTTTGTTGACCCAGTTGGACGAACAGTCACATCCTTAACGGCTGTATTAAATTCTGCACCTGATGGGAGAATTCTATGTATCCCAGTCAGTCCCCATACAGTGTTAAGTGCTTCTGCCTCTATTACATCCTTAGGACCACCCGAGAGCTGAGTACGAGCTCTGCGTCATGCAGAAGTCCCTGAAGAAAGAACACAAGACACAGAAGGTACTGATTGCTTATTCCTGGGTTTTTACTGTCATCCAACTTCTTCTGTAAATTGATTTGCAGTCTCTTCTTGACTCCTAATGTTTGGAAAAGTGTTTGCCCCTTACATAATGATTAATCCTCTCCTGTGGTAGATTGATGTGACACTCGTACCACACAGGTCTTAGAAGACTACAGTGAGATTGTATGTCTTATAACAGTCTTTACGCCTTTACATGACTAGCGTGTGTTTTGTCTTGTCTTCTTTTACCTCTTTGTCTTGTGGTTTGTTGTGTTTGTGTCCTCTGACTGTATGAAGCCTACAGAGATAGCAGAAGAACCAACAAACAAATGGAAGCAAACTGTTCAATCTGCCATGGCTGGGCTTAAACTGGTACTTTTAGTGTCCTCGCCTCCTCCCACACCTATCCCACACACACTCTGTACTATTCTGTCCAACACAAGCCCAATCCCAGTCAACTCATACATAGACTTCGGTTGGTTCCTAGACAACACACACACACACACACACACACACACACACACACACACACACACACACACACACACACACACACACACACACACACACACACACACACACACACACACACACACACACACACACACACACACACACGCACATACACACACTCTGTCACCGTTTGTCAGAACCAGTGCACTTTCTTCTTTCTTGACTTTCTTGTTCTTTTATTTGTTGTTGTTCGTTTCTGTGTAACTTGAATCTGAATTCTCCATAGCGATAGTGCTTGGATCTCCATAGCGATAGTGCTTGGATCTCCATAGTGATAGTGCTTGGATCGCCATAGTGATAGTGCTTGGATCGCCATAGTGATAGTGCCTGGTGCTTGGTGCATGTTGAAAATGTTCTGGTAATGAGATTGAGACTGTATGGTTTGTTTTCTTGTACTTCCATGGACAGCATGTTAGCCTGTTCTGTTCCAAAATGGCTGCTGGAAGGTGCTGACCTCTTCATTGACTTGGCTCCGTCGCAAACGGCACCCCATCCCATATACTGTGCACTACTTTTGACCGATGCCGTAGGGCTGGTCGAAAATAGTGCACTACTGTATGTAGGGAACAAAGTGCCATTTTAGACCCAGTCGTGTTCTGCCTGAGATTTGCTGCATAGAGAATGGAATGATGAGAACGATGAATGACTAAACGCTTGAAATATAGTGAATAAACTGTTGGAACACTGTCGTCTTGACTTCCAGGCTTGAATAATTCCGTATGAAGCGTTTATTTCGGGGTAATGGTTTGTCAGCATCAAAACACCAGCTTTTCTCCTCTCTCCTCTCCTCCTCCATCGCTGTTTGGATTCTTCTGCTGACTGGCTGTGATATTTCCCACATGCAAACAGTACCAGTACGCTTGGCTAGACCTCTGTAGATCTTAATATTTTCTCCCCTCTTTTAGACTGAAAAAGAAAAGCTGACCTGCAGAGACCGCTTACCAGCATACATGACCAACATAGTCATGATGCTTCTGATGGTGAGTCCAACCCATTTAGCAAAGCACAACTGCCAAGAGGCATTTAAGATTGAACCACATGCATTGTACTGACTACTAATACTGTACATTGTTCATGAAAAAAAACGTGTGCGTCAACAATGACATAATTTTGAATATTGAATAGCTCCCTGTGTGTTTATTCTATAGACTTACCGTTTCTTGTAGTGGCTGCAACTCAATCCCCTCTTTCCGACGATATAAAGTTTGTGCCTATTCCATAACATGGGGCTTGGGAAAGCGGTATTTTTCTACACATGAGAGGATCCAGACAAGAAAATCGTCACAAACTCGTCTGTAAAACCTGAACAGTTTTGAGCTACAAACTAATATGTCACCGCCATCGACAGATGAGACTCTCATGAACAAGTCAGTGTTGGTGGTTTGGCTCTACGACATCCAAAAACTTTACGGCAGTCGTCTGAACTCTCTGTTATGGATGTCCTCATTTCAAAGAGGTTTTCTCACAAAACCGACTCTCCAGACCGAACCGTTGGGGCTACAAACTAATATGTCACCAATATCGAAAGGGGAGACTCTCACAAAGGTGTGGGCTTCAGGGGAGTGGTCTGAAGGTAACACAGTACTGGGCTATAAAAATGGCAAAAAGTGTATAGGGGGTCAAATGTGCCACGAATAACGTGAGTAAACATGGGTCGAAACATTCTTTTTCCTACGTTTTCTTATATCGCTCAGATATGGGACAGACACTTTGAAACCTTATTCCTTGTGATTTATTTTCTGGCTGTCTGTTTTGCCATGCACAAATGTGTTATTCAATGTGTTTCTATGGACTATAGCAGTAAAGGTCCAATTTTCATCAAATATTTTGTATGTATATATTTTTATACCTACAGTGGTCCTAAAATTCTAAATCAAATGGATAAATTATGAATTTTATTACCATCTTAAAACAATTCCATACGTTAGCTTAGTAGATATTTTGATCTAAGGGCTTAGATCTACAATTCCTAAACTGTGTAACAGATGATACTGTACCTAAGCGTTTGACGGCACGCTGGAAAAGATTGACCTTGTCGGGAGGCCTTATCCCTGTTACCTCTTTCCAGATCGGGGTGACCTTTGCTATAGTGTTCGGGGTCATCCTCTACCGGATCTCCATCACGGCAGCGCTGCACATGAGCAACAACCCCACGACGCGATCCAACGTCCGTCTGATGGTAAAAACCACCGCCGCAATCATCAACCTAGTGGTCATTCTGATCCTGGACGAGGTCTACGGAGCCGTCGCCCGCTGGCTCACTGTCCTCGGTACGTCTGACAACTTGTATAGAAGTAGAGCATGCACATCCAGTAACTAGCAAGTACAGTACATGGTATACAAAATCAAGTCATGGAAGAAAGATTCCCTATCTTTGCATGTCCTCGGGATGTCAGCCTGACAACCTAATTCCAATACTGTAATAATAACACATGCATATAGCACATTTAATGTGCTTTTAAAGACTGTTCCAAGCTATCAACAAGGCATTTTGGGTTCTATTTATCAGTGTCCTAGGTCGGTCTGACAACTTGTTTGAACAATTCCTCGGGCAAGACCCATTTACAGAAAGTAAAGTGTGCATTTTGCATTGACAGTCCGCCAACTTCCCGATTAGCTGTGTCACCACTAGCAAGGATTTCTGTTGTTCATTTCTAACAACAGGCCAGTGTACTGCATCACTGTGCTACCTACTTTTCCAACTGAAAATAGCTCCAGAATGTTCTTGCATCTAAGTGACAACAAACGTACCGTCATCTGGTGTGCTGAATGATCTAATCGATCAAATGTATTTGTAAAGCCCTTTCTTTTTTTTTTAAATGTCACAAAGTGCTTATACAGAAACCCTCTATAACACTCCGCTTTCTCTATAGTCCTAGATCTGATCCTACTATACTCTTTCGTGTCAAGTCTCGAGCAGCAGTGGTCTTCTAAGTTATTCACTAACGTCTGTACATCTCCTGCCTGTTTTCTCAGAGGTCCCAAAGACAGACAAGAGCTTTGAGGAGAGGTTGATATTCAAAACTTTCATCCTAAAGTTTGTGAATGCCTTCACCCCCATCATATACATAGCATTCTTCAGAGGCAGGTGAGTCCCCGCAGCTTCTCTCTCTCTACTCTCAATTGTTCTGTATGAGCTTGTAATGTGACGCGGTGGGACGCTATGCAATGCTTTTCTGCTATGCTATGCTACGCTATCTTATGTCATGTCATGTTGTGCTATTTTAATGTCACAGTCTATGTCCGTGAGAGGTCGTAGAACTCCTCTCAGTGTTGCCTCTCCCAACTTCCTTCCTCCTGTCTCCTCATACAGGCTTGTTGGACGACCTGGAAGTTATCTGTATGTGTTTGAGTCGTACCGCATGGAAGAGGTTAAACACTTTTTCACTATAAACCCTCCTCTCAGTCTCTGAGAACTCTGCATCATGAACAGTAATTTTGAGAGTTTTGTTAAAGATTTACCACATTATTTGCCATGTTATACAGGTATATTTAATTTTCATACGTTTTATCATATTGCATAGTGAAGTGTAATGTTATTAACAGCAGATGGCTACGAATTAAACCCTGTTAGTTAACCTAGGAACATAAATTCGGAGTTCACGTATTCAAAATAAATCTGTATGATTCAAGTGCTGCTCTCTTGAAGCTGTCAATCAAAACGCTCACAACAGTGTCAGGCTGGGATTCAATCAAACATGGATAAACGACTACGATTGTCTCTCTTGAGCCGATGTGCAGTGTTTACAGTGAACTTCGACCTCTTTGAATGTCGGGGAAATTGCCTGTGGCTGTGAGGAAGTCGTACATCTGGGTTGGTTTGAATCCCATCCTTAGTACTTGTCTTTTATCGTGTTAGTCTTTCTGTAGTGGAAGTGTTACAGTACGGAAAGGTTTAACTAGTCTTTTTTCCCTCGGCAGTGTGCTCATGGAGGATGTCTGATGGAGTTGTGTATTCAGCTCAGTATCACCATGTTGGGAAAGCAACTCATCCAGAACAATTTGTTTGAAATCGGCATCCCGTGAGTACACACACAAGCGCGCACGCCAGCCTCGTCACACACACACCACAAAACAAAGTCTGTATATCTGACTTGCCTAGTTAAAAAAAAGGTTAAATAAATTCTATAAATAAATATCAAAGATGCAAATGCCAGGCCCATAAGTAGTTTTCTATGCTGATCTGATCCCAAATCATTACTGTGTTCCTGTACCTGTCCCTCCACTGGGACTATGTTCCTGTGCCACTGCCTGCCGTTGGCTCTGACTGTAACTGTGTCCCTGTCTGTGACTGTGTCCCTGTCTGTAACTGTGTCCCTGTCTGTAACTGTGTCCCTGTCTGTGACTGTGTCCCTGTCTGTGACTGTGTCCCTGTCTGTGACTGTGTCCCTGTCTGTGACTGTGTCCCTGTCTGTAACTGCCCTATATGCTGTATGGCGTCTTATGATTGTGTTCCTTTGTGTGCAGGAAGCTGAAGAAGTTGATAAGGTACATCAAGTCTAAGAGAAGGTCCTTCCAGGAAGAGGAGAGGGAGAAGAAGTTACAGCGCTATGAGACGGACCACTTCCTAGAGCCCTTCGCAGGCCTCACGCCAGAGTACATGGAGATGAGTGAGTCTCTCTCTGTGTGGACGTGCGTACGAGTGTGCGTGCTTGTGGGCGTGCGTGCGTGCGTGTGTATATGTGTGCGTTGGTTGAACCATCTGACACTGCTGGAGCTCCCTGTGAGACCTTCGGTAGCAGGACCAATCAGTCAGACAGACCCTATTCTCAAGTATTTGTCTTGAATATAGAATGTAGCCTTTAATTACATTCAATGCCATGCAAATCTTAATCTGGATATGCATGTCTTGTCTACATTGTCCAGTTTATTTAAAAATCCTTTTCTTTCTCTGCTTGTTTTCTCCATTTTCCATGCACCTTGGTTTGAAAGCAAGGTAACAACAGCATTTCTGATTCTCCTTTATGTTCCAATTGAGTTGTGAGGGAACTGTTGCCTGACCTCTAGGTGTGAGGTAACAAAACCCATTCTGCTGCTGCACTGTGACCCGGTACATGTTTTTAGTATGGCAGATATTTCACACTACACACCTCTGCTATGGAAATTCGAGTGGGCATTGGTCCGAAATAGCTGTACTGTACTGTGAAGAAGGTTCCATTCCCATGTTGAATTTAATTTTTATCACATACTAGTGGTACACTCTTAGAGAATTTTTTTTTTTCGGTTGTCCCCATAGAACTGTTTTTGGTTCCAGGTAGAACCCTTTTTTGTTCCAGGTAGAACTATTTTGGGTTCCATGTAGAACCCTCTGGGGAAAGGGTTCTATATAGAACCCAATATGGTTCTACCTGGTACCAAAAGGGTTCTACCTGGAACCAAAAAGGGTTCTTCAGGTGGTTATCCCAAGGGGACAGCCGGAGAACCCTTTCATGTTCTAGATAGCACCCTTTTTTCTAAGAGCGTAGGACAATATCACTGTAATGCTTTAATACATGTTATCCTCCAAAGGTGAAGGAACACTGGTAGCACAATCCACAAGCTGGTTAGTTGGCACCTTCGTTCAAAGACAAGTGTCACAGCAGGTGGAAGAAGGTCCCTTTCAAGGTCAGCAGAATGGTAGCATTCTAGGTAGACTATTTTGCAGTTGCATGACAGATCACGTAGCACCTGGATAGGTGTTTAACAAATCAGCTAACCACATCATATGATCTAGCAATCTGATGCCCGGGTGCCAGACTGAGCAGTCGATGACGTGCCACACAGCCATTGGCGAAATGTGACTGCAGTGTATTCGGCCGGGAACACTGTCACGTCAACAGGAAGTGGCACAGTAAAAGTTGTGGAAACTGTGAGGACTGGGGTCTCTACTGAGTAAACTCAGGGTTTATTTCTGTTGGCCAGAGGACCAGTGAGACCCTGTGATGAATAAAACAAATAGCCTTGTTTTTGTTGTTATGGAGATCTTTAGACGTAACCCCTGTCGTGAGAGAATTCTGATAGGCCTTCATGTTGGTTTAGAAACGATGGTCAATTAATTTCGTCAAACAAGCAAAGCTTTTTAGTCTGTCACTGGCACTGATTTTGGCTCCAGCTTCAAACCGGCGGATGTGAATGGATTGATTAAAGAATTAGATGGAGATGGCTTTTATTTTGTATTGACTTGAATGCTGATGAAACCTCAGGTGGCTGGCTTTAGCAAATGTCAAAGATCGATGCTATTAATGGATGAGAGACCCACAGGCCTTTTTCCTCAGCTAGATAATTAGAGCCCATGTCTTTTGATTAGCTAGTAGAAGATTTGTATGACTTAAATATTTAACAGGGTATTGGATAATGTGTTGCAAAGGCTTTATGGGGGGAAAAAATATGTGATTTTTTTTATTATTCAAATTCTGTATTTGTGTTTACTACTATTGTAAAGTAACATTGATTGAGTAGAATATAGAATATTTAAGACAACATCATTTTTCCTGCACTGTAAGTACGGACAGTTTAGAGTAATTTAAAGTACTCAAAAAAGCAATGTTCAAGTTTCAAGTGCAGTCTTTCTTTCAAGTCGTAAACCTAAAAATGCAGAAATCAATAACAATGTAATACAAAAAATGACATAAAGTAAAACAAAAACACACAAGAAAGTAATGAAGTACACTATATGCAGGGTCAGTCAGTTCCAGTACCATATTTGAAGTGCAGGGTTACTGGAGGCATACTGGAGTGATAGAGGTCAATATGTGACTAGGCATCAGGATACATGATAAAGAGAGTAGCAGCAGCGTATATGATGGTTGTATGCGAGTGGGTGTGCGTGTGTGTAGAGTCACTTGTACAGTGCCTTCGGAAAGTATTCAGACCCCTTGACTTTTTCAAAATGTTGTTAGGTCACGGCCTTATTCTAAAATGGATTAAATTGTTTTATTCCCTCATCAATCTACACACAATACCCCATAATAACAAAGCAAAAACAGTTGTTAGAAATTTTTGCTAAAGGCTTCCCGGGAGGCGCAGTGGTCTAGGGCACCGCAGTGCTAGCTGTGCCACCAGAGACTCTGGGTTCGCGCCCAGGCTCTGTCGCAGCCGGCCGTGACAGGGAGGTCCGTTGGGCGATGCACAATTGGCCTAGCGTAGTCCGGGTTAGGGAGGGTTTGGCCGGTAGGGATATCCTTGTCTCATCGCGCACTAGCGACTCCTGTGGCGGGCCGGGAGCAGTGCGCGCTAACCAGGTCGCCAGGTGCATGGTGTTTCCTCCGACACATTGGTGCGGCTGGCTTCCGGGTTGAATGCGCACTGTGTTAAGAAGCAGTGCGGCTTGGTTGGGTTGTGTTTCGGAGGACGCATGGCTTTCGACCTTCGTCTCTCCCGAGCCCGTACGGGAGTTGTAGCGATGAGACAAGATAGTAACTACTAACAATTGGATACCATGAAATTGGGGAGAAAATGGGGTAAAAAATGAAAGAAATGTTTGCTAATTTATAAAAAATAACAAAAGTATTCAGACCCTTTGCTCAGTACTTTGTTGAAGCACATATGGCAGTGATTACAGCCTTGAGTCTTCTTGGGTATGACGCTACAAGCTTGGCACACCTATATTTGGTGAATTTCTCCCATTCTTCTCTTCAGATCCTCTCAAGCTTTGTCAGGTTGGATGGGGAGCGTTGCTGCACAGCTATTTTCAGGTCTCTCCAGAGATGTTCGATCGGGTTCAAGTCCGGGCTCTGGCTGGGCCACTCAAGGACATTCAGAGACTTGTCCTGAAGTCACTCCTGCGTTGTCTTGGCTGTGTGCTAGGGTCGTTGTCCCATCTCCACAGAGGAACTCTAGAGCTCTGTCAGAGTGACCATCGGGTTCTTGGTCACCTCCCTGACCAAGGACCTTTATCCCCAGATTGCTCAATTTGGCTGGGCGGCCAGCTCTAGGAAGAGTCTTGGTGGTTCCAAAGTTCTTCCTTTTATGAAGAATGGAGACCACTGTGTTCTTGGGGACCTTCAATGCTGCAGAATTTTTGTGGTAACCTTCCCCAAATCTGTGCCTCCACACAATCCTATCTCAGAGCTCTACGTACAATTCCTTCGACCTCATGGCTTGGTTTTTGCTCTGACATGCACTGTCAACTGTGGGACCTTATAAAGACAGTTGTGTGCCTTTCCAAATCATGTCCAATCAATTGAATTTACCACAGGTGGACTCCAATCAAGTTGTAGAAACATCTCAAGGATGATCAATGGAAACAGGATGCACCTGAGCTCAATTTCGAGTCTCATAGCAAAGGGTCTGAATAATTATGTAAATAAGGTATTTCTGAACCTGTTTTTGCTTTGTCATTATGGGGTATTGTGTGAAGAATGCTGAGGGTTAAAAAAATATATATATATTTCAGAATATGGCTATAATGTAACAAAATGTGGAAAAAGTCAAGTGTTTTCAATACTTTCCAAACGCACTTGATGCTCATGTTCATTGAGTGAACCAAGAAGATCTGGAGCAGCAAGATACAGTATCAAAAGAAACATACTTCCTCTTCGTGTGGGAGTTAGACGAATATTGTTTTATTCATCCTGGAAACTCGTTACCGTTTTATAATTGAATTGCTCCTAAGCTAAGCACATAACTAATTGAATGAATTACTTCCTTCCTCTGTACCAAACCTACACCCTGGGCCTTCTCCTCCACGACAGACAGCAGTGTTTTATGCAGATCCTCCTGTTGGCACACACCTCTGCCAGACCCTCCATCAGGCTCTTTTCACAGTGATGTGTCGTTTGTCTTCTGTCCCGTAGTTTAGTCAACATGGCCCTGGTCCTGTGGCCCTCATCTTGCTTTGCCTGTCTTCTTCTCTCTCTTTCTCAAGTGTCTCGATTGCTCCATCTTTCTCTCTATCTTTCTCTCTCTCTCAACTGTCTCGATGCTCCATCTCTCTCTCTGTGTCTTTCTCTCTTTCGCGATCTACAGATGTAGGATCTTATTTTGATAACCCTGTAGCAGGAGAACTTTCCTGCAATACAGGAAATGTAAAATGTGTAGTGTATTTGAGGTTTAAAAAGGCTTCTGAAGTTTGTAATTTCCATTTAGAAATTTCAGACTTGATTTACAGAAAAATGTTTCAACCCTTACCAAAATGCCCATTAATTATAATCTACATAATAAGTAACATTTCCTGTTGCTGCAGGATTATTTTCCTGCTGTAGCAAACTGGTTCAAATTAAGATCCAACATCTGTATCTCTCAGATGATCATATATTTGCAAATCATAGAGGACTGTTTAGACAGACATACATTGTTTGTTCTCTGTCTGCTCTCTGTACTCTTGAGAATGTCTTAAACAACAGAAGACCCCAGTTACAGGGCTTTTTAACTTACGTCACTCTCAGAAGAGGCAGTGACTCTCAGTTAATGCCTGGTGAGTAGGTCTATTCTCAGAGAGTTTAAGACTTAACTTCATTTTCATGGCATCGCATATATTTCACGCTCCCACATTATGGGTATTAAGGGATTGTAAGAGGAATGTTCTTATCCAATGTTCCTAACCTGCAGGCATAGGCCTATTAGTCCAAACCTTCACCAGGCACACCCAAGTTCCACACATTTATTATAGGAGTTGTCAATATTTCACAAAATGCTGCACCTTGTGGTGTTAGATTTCCCCTAGCATGGCTTTTGAAGAGCACCTGCTTCTCAAACACAACTGAGAACTCTCTGTGTGTGTGTGTGTGTGTCTCTGTCTGTCTGTCTGTCTGTCTGTCTGTCTGTCTGTCTGTCTGTCTGTCTGTCTGTCTGTCTGTCTGTCTGTCTGTCTGTCTGTCTGTCTGTCTGTCTGTCTGTCTGTCTGTCTGTCTGTCTGTCTGTCTCTGTGTGTGTGTGTGTGTGTGTGTGTGTGTGTGTGTGTGTGTGTGTGTGTGTGTGTGTGTGTGTGTGTGTGTGTGTGTGTGTGTGTGTGTGTGTGTGTGTGTGTGTGTGTGTGTGTGTGTGTGCGTGCGTGCGTGCGTGTGTGGCTAGAGAGAGAGAGAGAGAGAGAGAACATTTATGCAAAACCTGTCTGAAGTGTACTACTGAGGTTGTGGTGGGACATTACAGAGTACTAGGGGTACAGGGGTAGTACTGGGGTTATGAGAGAGTCACATTCTGGGCTTGGTCATGCGTTGGCTCCATGTCAGTAGAGATTACAGCCTGGGTCTCTGGTCCGATCAGCTTTCCTCTGGCCTGCGTCCCTGTCTGCCCCCTCCCAGGTCCCAGCGTGCTCCCTCTTGTCCCCATCCCTTTTCCATCCCCTCACTGTCTCTTCTCCATGGTAACTGCCCCTCCCTCGTCCCTGACTTGTCCCTGCCTCTCCCTGCCCCTCACCTTCTCCTCCCCCTCCCATGTCCATGCCACTTCCTTCACCGTGTCCTCTCCCTGCCTGCCCCCTCCCTATGTCTCCTCTCTCTGCAAGACCCATGAAGAGTCTCCCTGTTCTGTTCTCTCTAGTCTGGTCCACTCCCATAATTATTTTCAGCTGCTTCAGTAAGTTAACCACTTAGGAGGATGATGTTGCTTTGAATTACCTAAAGGTCAAAGTTGT
The DNA here is from genome assembly GCF_045679555.1 of Salvelinus alpinus. Lineage (NCBI taxonomy): Eukaryota > Metazoa > Chordata > Actinopteri > Salmoniformes > Salmonidae > Salvelinus > Salvelinus alpinus. Next base: position 53,739,713 of record NC_092100.1, read on the forward strand.
TACTACGTAACAAATATTCTTATTTAGTTTATTTATACATTTACAAGGGTCATTCAAGTGTTTCTTGTTATCCTACACGTGTTGAGGGAAGAAACCTTGAACATGAGCATGTTTCAGTGCTAGCTGCAGTGTGATGTGAGGTTCAGATAATCTCTTTTGATTGATTTGTTTAGTCTTGTATAACTAGGCCACTCAGGAACGTTCAATGTCATCTTGGTACTGTAAGCAACTCCAGTGTGTTGTGTTTTAGGTTATTGTCCTGATAAAAGGTGAATTTGTCTCTAAGGAAAGCAGACTGAACCAGGGTTTCCTTTAGGATTTTGCCTTTTCTTAGCTCTATTCCATTTATTTAAATAAAATAAAAACTCCCTAATCCTTGCTGATGGCAAGCATACTCATAACATGATGCAGCCACCATCATACCTCAACATATGAAGAGTGGTTGTCAGTGATGTGTTGTTTTGGATTTGCTCTAAACACAAGGCTTTGTATTCAGGACATGAAGTTAATTTCTTTCCCACATTTTTTGCAGTTTTACTTTGTTGGAAACAGGATGCATGTTTTGGAAGATTTGTATTCTATACAGGTTTCCTTCTTTTGATGCTGTCAATTAGGTTAGTATTGTGGAGTAACTAAAATGCTGTTGATCCATCCTCAGTTTTCTCCTATCACAGCCATTAAACTCAGTAACTGTTTTAAAGTCACCATTGGCCTCATGGTGAAATTCCTGAGAAGTTTCCTTCCTCTGCGGCAGCTGAGTTGCATCTTTGTAACATCTTTGTTGTGACTGGGCGTATTGATACACTATCCAAAGTGTAATTAGTAACTTCACCATGCTCAAAGGGATATACAATGTCTGCTTTTTCTTTACCCATCTACCAATAGGTGCCATTCTTTGCAAGGCATTGGAAAATCTTCTCTTTGTGGTTGAATCTGTGTTTGAAGTTCACTGCTCGACTGAGGGACCTTACAGATAATTGTGTGTGTGGTGTACAGAGATATGAGGTAGTCATTCAAAAATAATGTTAAAACACTACTATTGCACATGGAGTGAGTCCATGCAACTTATTATGTGATTTATTAAGAACATATTTACTCCTCAACTTGTTTGGGCTTTCCATAACGAAGTGGTTGAATACTTAATGACTCAAGACATTTCAGCTTTACATTTTTTATCTATTTGTAAAAATGTCTAAAAACATAATTCCACTTTAACATGATAGATTATTGTGTATAGGCCAGTGACACACAATCTCAATTGAATCCATTTTAAATTCAGGCTGTAACACAACAAAATGTGGAAAAAGTCAAGGAGTGTGAGTACTTTCTGAAGGCGATGTATATCTGTGTCCTTGCAGTAATCCAGTTTGGGTTTGTGACCCTGTTCGTGGCGTCGTTTCCGCTGGCCCCACTGTTCGCCCTGCTCAACAACATCATCGAGATACGCCTGGATGCCAAGAAGTTTGTGGCTGAGCTCAGGAGGCCGGTCGCTGCGAGGGCAAAAGACATTGGTGGGTTTACAGTTCAAACTCTGTCTGCACACAGGTTCTTTTTTATTACACTCCTACATTGATTCCTTTCACAATAATAAACGTAATATTGAAGTCACTCCAATACAAGTGATTTACAAAGAAGAAAAAAAACACTCGTTATCTTTGGGATTCTTCGGGCCCTTGAGTTTTTCCTTACCATGTGACCAGGGCTTTAAAGTGCGACCAATTTGGTGTGCGATATTTTGCTCTTCCCGACCTGTAGTTTGAATTTGGGATGATCATTTTTAAATAATAATTGTTGGAATTTTAAGGATTCGCTGTACTGTTGTTTCACAAGCGCAGTTTCGCTAGCGTCATGCGTGCAGCATTACTACAGCGAAAACGTATTCTTTCTAGCCCAAACAGTTCAAAGGATCTTAACCCATATTATACTGCCGCCAACAAACGTCATTTTTTTAACATTCATAAACCATGTTGTGGGCTGTTCTAAAACTATTTGCGGGCTGTTAACCATTTATTTTACACATTTTTCAGTCATGTATGGTACCTCATTAACTAGCTAGCTAGCTAAGAACCTGATAACTTTACCAGTATATCCAAACATTTGGGAGCACAGAAAGAAAGGAAATTGGATAGCTTCTTCAAGAGATCAATTATCATAGGAATGAATGAATGACAGATGTATAGCACACCGTCACAAACTTGACGCTCTGGAGTGTTAATGTTAAGTGGATGACCATATAAAATGGTCTTATGCTTTAAACTGTTAGAAAACTCAGATTCTTTGCTTTTTTATTGTATTTATTATTTATCAATGATTTGTATGCACTTTTTGCACTAGTATGCACTGCTATAGTAAATAGTATGAAAAATAGTTCATTGCTGATTTCATTTTACAATTGTTTTTAATTGATTACAGAGTATAATAGTGACATATACAGGGTTGCAGATGTAATTACAGGGTACAGTAAAATGATTGTGCTCCTAGCTCCAACAATGCAGGACAATGTTAAATAAAACAATACAAATATAATAAAAATAGATCATAATAAAAATTGAAATAATAATATATACATATTAACAACTGTGGCAATGATAAATATCCATTGGGGTGGTTGCAGGGTAAATGTCGGGGGGGGGGGGGGGGGGCAGGAGAGGGATAGGGGGAGTAGGTACTGTAGCTGACTAGTGGTGGCTATTCAGCAGCCTGGTGGTCTGGGGGTAGAAGCTATTAGCCAGTCTTACAGTTTTTGCCATGATGCTACTCTACTGCCCGCATCTGAGTGATGGAAATGGGGAGAACAGGCCAAGGCTCAGGTGGCTGGGGTCCCTGGTGGTCTTCTTGGGCTTCCTGATACACCTGGTGTTGTAGGTGTCCTGTAGGGCAGGCGGTGTGCTCCGAAAGGTACGTTTTGCTGAGCTTACCACCCTCTGTAGCTCCTTGGGGTCCGCGGCAGTAGAGTTGGCGTACCAGGCTGTGATTCAGCCCGACAGTATGCTCTCGACGGTGCTCTGGTAGAACACTGTCAGGGCCCTCGGAGACAGGCCGAATTTCTTCAGCTTCCTGAGGTTGAAAAGTGTGGTTCGACCGTTTCAGCTCCTCGGAGATGAGTACGCCGAGAACCTTTACATTTTTGACTGTCTCCACGGCGACTCCATTGAGGTGGATGGGGGTGTGCCCAGCCTGGTTCCTCCTGAAGTCCACAATCAGCTCCTTTGTTTTCCTGACGTTGAGGGAGAGGATGTTGACCTGGCACCACGCCGTCAGAGTGCCTACCTCCTCCCTGTAGGCCGTCTCGTTATTGTTGGTATTTGGGCCTACTACTATCGTGTCATCAGCGAATTGTGTGAGGCCACGCAGTTGTGGGTATACAGGGTGTACAGGATGGAACTAAGGACGCACCGTTGCTGGGCCATCATGTTGAGAATCAGTGTCGAGGAGGTAATATTGGCTGCCTTCACCACCCAGGGGGCGGCCCATCAGGAAGTCCAGGACCCAGTTGCATAGGGAGGAATTCAATCCCAGGGCTGTGAGGTTTGTGGTGAGCTTAGAGGCCACTATGGTATTGAAGGCCGAGCTGTAGCCGATGAACAGCATCCTTACATATGCGTTACTTTTGTCCAGGTAGGTGAGGGCAGTGTGCAGTGCCAATGGCGATTGCATGGTACGTGGATCTGTCAGGGCGGTAGGCGAATTTCGTATGCTATGATCAACCTACTCATGAAACATGGGGGAATAGGGCTTGAAACATTTCATCTACATATACTCACGATCAACTTTGAAGTTGACATGATATAAGATTTCAGCTGCCTTAATACTGTAATCATTTTGTATTTAATTAGCGGTAAGGGAAAATCAGACTTATTTTGTGGTGCACTGCTCTTCATCATTGCTGTCTCTAGCCCTGTGAACGAGTTGATTTGTCCTTTTGTGATGACGACAAAGTGGTTTTGTATCTTGCAATTGTGTTCGTTTTTTAATGATTTGTTATTCAATATAAATTGATGTGTGTTTGTCATAGAACGATGGGACTGTTTCTTATCGCTGCAGTAGACGCTCAGCTTTACAGCACTGTGCAGCCTGTGTACCTGTAACGTACCGTTTCGTCACAAATTGACAGACAGTCCAATCAGCAAATGATCATTAAGGCAGGACTCCCGAGCGTCCAATGGCTGTGGATATGTAACCCGATACCCCATAGTCATTCAAGGCCAAGTGTTTTGAAGTAGGGAAGCTGGGCTTTTAGCCAGAACTTCCGTGAAGCCATTTATAAGCAAATTACCTTGATATTCCTTGATAAAACAATTAAATTATAACGGAAATTCCCCCAAAATGGGGGTATTCATATTTAAGATGAACTCAAAGAGAATGATTGTTGAGGAATGGAACCCAATGAATGGAACCCTTTGTGATTGACTGCCTTAATTAACAAATATATTTGTTATAAGATTGTAATATCAATTACCATCAAGAGTTCTAACTCTCATGTGATTCTGCTTCTCTGATTCTAGGTATATGGTACAACCTTCTCCGAGGTGTGGCTAAAGTGGCCGTCATCATAAACGTAAGTCATTCCTGTAATCCCAGCAAAACATAATAGTGACCAAAAAAAAAATTCTTCTGACTTTAACATATACTGTTTTGATTGTTTTGAATGTTCTGCCAAAGGTACTGTTTTTTATTCCATCTTATCCATTCCACAACCCCCTGAACAATAACAAGTCTGCACTTAAAACTAGAACATATTTCATTGAAGCTCAGCCCTGGTCCACACAACATTTACTGAGAATTTATGTCACCACTTTTGGGGGGGTTACTTGTAAAAGCTCATAATAAGGCTTTTAAATGCCTGCCCCTCTGTGCAGAGAAGACCATATTTGGTCAGAAAGAGAGCTAGCTTGGTTCTAAATTCTACACCAGGCTCTCACTTCACTTCCAAAGGGATCACAATCGTCATGGCAATGGCAAGTTGAGATCCAGATCTGGGTTATTTATGACATTCAATCAAGATGGAAGGGAGGGATCTCCTCACCTCTATTCTCTTATTGATAATGTTTTCAACAGTACAGGATGTCAATGTGTTTTTACTTTAAGGCCTTGGATACACTGTAGGTTTATGTGCTGACAAATCACAGAACCCAGAATCAAATATCGCGTGGGTACTGGCCAGCTTCTCAGGTTAGGGTTAGGGTTAGGGCTAACATTTATGTTAACAGTCAGTCACCAAAGACTATGTGCTGACAGGCAGATAGTTGCAGATGAAACAGCAAGATGGCACCGACAGACATGGCAGCTCTGCTTCTAGCAATTAAGCAACTTTGAAGTATTTCGTTTTTTTGTGTGTTACACTATTAGCCCAGAACGTTTTTTGTGTTATTACATACAGCCGGAAATAACTTTTGGATATCAGAGCGGCGGTAACTCACCAGCACTACGACCAGGAACACAACTTCCCGAATTGGATCCTTTGTTTGCACCCCCCAGGGCAACTGAATTTATCCCAGAGGCTGCTCCAAGATGCTGCCGGCGGAGAATAGGTATTTGGAGTGGACTTCTAGTCTGACTCAGGAGGCGGGCAAACCATCCACCGCTTCCGAGTGTATTACTTGTTAATGTTCAGTCTCTGGAGAATAAAGTAGATCCTCGCTCAGGGTGAGGATCTCCTTCCAGAGAGACATCAAGGACTATAACATACTCTGTTTCACGGAATCATGGCTCCTTCTGGATATACTGTCCCCGTCCATTCAACCAGCTGGGTTCTCAGTACATTGCGCAGACAGGAATAAAGGCTTCCGCTTCTGGCGCCTCCAACTCAATCATCAAGTTTGCAGATGACACAACAGTAGTAGGCTTGATTACTAACAATGACGAGACAGCCTACTGGGAGGAGGTGAGGGCCCTGGCGGAGTCGTGCCAGGAAAATAACCTCTCCCTCAATGTCAACAAAACAAAGGAGCATGGACTTCAGGAAATAGCAGAAGGCGCACGCTCCTATCCACATTGACGGAACCGCAGTGAAGGTGGAAAGCGGACATTTCTGGGGGGAATGGCCCTAGCCCTCACCCTCCGATCCAACAGGTCCCAGACGTGCTCAATGCGATTGAGATCCGGGCTCATCGCTGGCCATGGCAGAACACTGACATTCCTGTCTTGCAGGAAATCATGACCAGAACGAGCAGTATCGCTGGTGGCATTGTCATGCTGGAGGGTCATGTCAGGATGAGCCTGCAGGAAAGGTACCACATGAGGGAGGAGGATATCTTCCCTGTAACGCACAGCGTTGAGATTGCCTGCAATGACAACATGCTCAGTCCAATGATGCTGTGACACACCGCCCCAGACCATGACGGACCCTCCACCTCCAAATCGATCCTGCTCCAGAGTACAGGCCTCAGTGTAACGCTCATTCCTTCGACGATAAACGTGAATCCGACCATCACCCCTGGTCAGACAAAACCACGACTTGTCAGTTAAGAGCACTTTTTGCCAGTCCTGTCTGGTCCAGCGACGATGTGTTTGTGCCCATAGGCGACGTTGTTGCCTGTGATGTCTGGTGAGGACCTGCCTTACAACAGGCCTACAAGCCCTCAGTCCAGCCTCTCTCAGCCTATTGCGGACAGTCTGAGCACTGATGGAGGGATTGTGCATTCCTGGTGTAACTCGGGCAGTTGTTGTTGCCATCCTGTACCTGTCCCGCAGGTGTGATGTTCGGATGTACCGATCCTGTGCAGGTGTTGTTACACGTGGTCTGCCACTGCGAGGACGATCATCTGTCCATCCTGTCTCCCTGTAGTGCTGTCTTAGGCGTTTCACAGTACGGACATTGCAATTTATTGCCTTGGCCACATCTGCAGTCCTCATGCCTCCTTGCAGCATGCCTAAGGCACGTTCACGCAGATGACCAGGGACCCTGGGCATCTTTCTTTTGGTGTTTTTCAGAGTCAGTAGAAAGGTCTCTTAAGTGTCCTAAGTTTTCATAACTGTGACCTTAATTGCCTACCATCTGTAAGCTATTAGTGTCTTAACAACCGTTCCACAGGTGCATATTCATTAATTGTTTATGGTTCATTGAACAAGCATGGGAAACAGTGTTTAAACCTTTTACAATGAAGATCTGTGAAGTTATTTGGATTTTTACGAAATATCTTTGAAAGACAGGGAAAAGGGACTTTTCTTTTTTTGCTGAGTTTATCACAAGGCCATCAGAATGTTAAGTAGCAATCACTAGGTTACTATACCCTGCACCTTAGAGGCTGCTGCCCTATATACTGTACATAGACATGGAATCACTGGTCACTTTAATAAATGTTTTTCATACTGCTTTACTCATTTCATATGTATATACTGTATAATGGTATTATATTCTACTGTATTTTAGTCAATGCCACGCCGACTCCTAATATTTATATATTTCTTAATTCCATTATTTTACTTTTAGATTATTGTGAATTGTTAGATATCACTGCACTGTTGGTGCTAGAAACACAAGCATTTCGCTACACCCACAATAACATCTGCTAAATACAGTGAGGGAAAAAAGTATTTGATCCCCTGCTGATTTTGTACGTTTGCCCACTGACAAAGAAATTATCAGTCTATAATTTTAATGGTAGGTTTATTTGAACAGTGAGAGACAGAATATCAACAAAAAAATCCAGAAAAACGCATGTCAAAAATGTTATGAATTGATTTGCATTTTAATGAGGGAAATAAGTATTTGACCCCTCTGCAAAACATGACTTAGTACTTGGTGGCAAAACCCTTGTTGGCAATCACAGAGGTCAGACGTTTCTTGTAGTTGGCCACCAGGTTTGCACACATCTCAGGAGGGATTTTGTCCCACTCCTCTTTGCAGATCTTCTTCAAGTCATTAAGGTTTCGAGGCTGACGTTTGGCAACTCGAACCTTCAGCTCCCTCCACAGATTTTCTATGGGATTAAGGTCTGGAGACTGGCTAGGCCACTCCAGGACCTTAATGTGCTTCTTCTTGAGCCACTCCTTTGTTGCCTTGGCCGTGTGTTTTGGGTCATTGTCATGCTGGAATACCCATCCACGACCCATTTTCAATACCCTGGCTGAGGGAAGGAGGTTTTCACCCAAGATTTGACGGTACATGGCCCCGTCCATCGTCCCTTTGATGCGGTGAAGTTGTCCTGTCCCTTTAGCAGAAAAACACCCCAAAAGCATAATGTTTCCACCTCCATGTTTGACGGTGGGGATGGTTTCTTGGGGTCATAGGCAGCATTCCTCCTCCTCCAAACACGGCAAGTTGGGTTGATGCCAAAGAACTCCATTTTGGTCTCATCTTACCACAACACGTTCACCCAGTTGTCCTCTGAATCATTCAGATGTTCATTGGCAAACTTCAGACGGGCATGTATATGTGCTTTCTTGAGCAGGGGGACCTTGCGGGCGCTGCAGGATTTCAGTCCTTCACGGCATAGTGTGTTACCAATTGTTTTCTTGATGACTATGGTCCCAGCTGCCTTGAGATCATTGACAAGATCCTCCTGTGTAGTTCTGGGCTGATTCCTCACCGTTCTCATGATCATTGCAACTCCACGAGGTGAGATCTTGCATGGAGCCCCAGGCTGAGGGAGATTGACAGTTCTTTTGTGTTTCTTCCATTTGCGAATAATCACAGAAACTGTTGTCACCTTCTCACCAAGCTGCTTGGCGATGGTCTTGTAGCCCATTCCAGCCTTGTGTAGGTCTACAATCTTGTCCCTGACATCCTTGGAGAGCTCTTTGGTCTTGGCCATGGTGGAGAGTTTGGAATCTGATTGATTGATTGCTTCTGTGGACAGGTATCTTTTATACAGGTAATAAACTGAGATTAGGAGCACTCCCTTTAAGAGTGTGCTCCTAATCTCCGTTCGTTACCTGTATGAAAGACACCTGGGAGCCAGAAATCTTTTTTGATTGAGAAGGGGTCAAATACTTATTTCCCTCATTAAAATGCAAATCAATTCATAACATTTTTGACATGCATTTTTCTGGATATTTTTGTTGTTATTCTGTCTCTCACTGTTCAAATAAACCTACCATTAAAATTATAGACTGATAATTTCTTTGTCAGTGGGCAAACGTACAAAATCAGCAGGGGATCAAATACTTTTTCCCCTCACTGTATGTGTATGTGACCAATAAAATGTGATTCGATATTTGTAGATGGTATAAAGCACACTGAAGACAGCGCTCCTTTTGCTGAAGTTGACCCCTATATTCAACCGATATAGCATTACTAGAGCCCTACTGATGAAGCCGTTGACCGATATGAATTGCCGATATTTGCCTTAAACAGAAAAATGTGTTTCTTTACTCCACAGATAACGAGCAAATATTAAATACAGTACAAGTGAAACGTTTGGACACACCTACTCATTCAAAGGTTTTTCTTTATTTTTGCTATTTTCTACTTTGCAGAATAATAGTGAAGACATCAAAACTATGAAATAACACACATGGAATCCTTTTGTAACCCCCCAAAAAAGGGTTAAATAAATCAAAATATATTTTAGATTTTAGATTCTTCAAAGTAGCCACCCTTTGCGTTGATGACAGCTTTGCACACTCTTGGCATTCTCTCAACCAGCTTCACCTTGTCACGGATCCCTCCGGAACTTTCATTACGCACACCTGGTGTCACGACTTCAACCGAGGCAGGCTCTCCTTCCCGTTCGGGTGGCGCTCGGCGGTCGTCGTCACCGGCCTATTAGCTGCCACTGACTCTTTTTCCTCCCCCTCCTTATGTGTTTATTTGTATCACCTGTGTTCAGTTAAGTTGTTAATTAGTGTGGCTTTATTAGTCAGCCAGCCCGTAGGCTTCTTTGTGCGGGATTGTTCGTCTGTAGCTGTGGATTTCGGGAGTGGTTTATTGCATTGTATACTGGGTTTGTCTCCCGTGTTTGTAGACAGGTGTTTATGACACCCAGTAAGTCCGTGTTGGACATTTTGGTTTGCCGGTTGGGAATTAAAAATCACCGTATTGAAGCTCTGCTGTTCCTGCGTCTGATTTCACACCCCCCCGACACTCAGGTCGTTACACCTGGCCCCTATTGATTAGTAATTGTATAAGTGTGCCCTTTCTTCACCAGTGTCCTGTCGATTATTGTTACAGTGTCTGTTGGTTCGTGTGAGTACCTGTGCTATGTTGTTTTGGCTTTCGTGCCACGTATATTATGCAGATGATTACGGTTCTCGTCCCGTGTGATAATCATTGTGCGATTGTGTATTTAGTCGAGGTACTCCTCGCTCTTTTGTTTTGGTTTCTACACTGTGTTTTGTATATCTGTTTGTATGGTCTTCACCCCTGTGCCTTTACACGGCACGCTGTAATTTGGGAAATAAACATCCCTATTACGCATTCCTGCGCCTGTCTCCCAACCCATTTATACCAACGTGACACACCTAGAATGCTTTTCCAACAGTTTTGAAGTAGTTCCCACATATGCTGAGCACCTGTTGGCTGCTTTTCCTTCACTCTGCGGTCCAACTCATCCCAAGCCATCTCAATTGGGTTGGGATCGGGTGATTGTGAAGGCCAGGTCATCTGATGCAGCACTCCATCACTCTCCTTCTTGGTCAAAGAACCACACATGTGGTCGTCCGTTCACCTACTTTGCGTCTCACAAAGACACGGCGGTTGGAACCAATAATCTAAAATTTGGACTCATCAGATCACAGGACACATTTCCACCGGTCTAATGTCCAGAGCTCGTGTTTCTTGGCCCAAGCAAATACTTTATTCTTATTGGTGTGATTTAATAGTAGTTTCTTTGCAGAAATTTGACCGTGCAGGCCTGATTCATCCAGTCTCCTCTGAAAAGTTAATGTTGAGATGTGAATTTATTTGGGATGCAATTTCTTAACTCTAATGAACTTATCCTTTGATGGGTCTTCCTTTCCTGTGGCGGTCCTCATGAGAGACAGTTTCATCATAGCGCTTGATGGTTTTTGCGACTGCACTTGAAGAATCTTTCAAAGTTCTTGAAGTTTTCCAGATTGACTGACCTTCATGTCCTAAAGTGATGATGGACTGTTGTCTCTCTTTGCTTATTTGAGCTGTTCTTGCCATAAAATGGACTTGGTCTTTTACCAAATAAGGCTATCTTCTGCATACCACCCCTACCTTGTTACCACACAACTGATTGGCTCAAAGGGTGGCTACTTTGAAGAATCTCAAATATAAAACATATTTGGAATTGTTTAACACTTTTTTGGTTACTACATGATTCCATCTGTGTTATTTCATAGTTTTGATGTCTTCACTATCATTCTACAACGTAGAAAATAGGTGTGTCCAAACTTTTGACTGGTACTGTACATAGAATAAACAAATACGTCTGCTCATTTGCGGAAATGTTTTGGTTATGTTCAATGGTTGCCTGAAGAGGGCGCTCTACCAGCAGCTCATTGAACATCATTCAGCCTTAGGTCACAATGTGAGAGAGAGTAGGCATGATGGTTTGACGGTGAGTAGTTTGCCACAGCCAGCATATATGAATAAAAAATGTAATAACGTTCAAATGTGAAGAAGCGACGTGTGACATACGCCCAGTTTCTTGAAACGGGTGACATTTGGAACATCCTTACATGTCTTCAGGTGCTTTCTCATTGATCACTGTCTGTCTCTCGCCAGGCGTTTGTGATCTCCTTCACGTCAGACTTCATCCCGAGGCTCGTCTACCAGTACATGTACAGCCCAGATGGCTCCATGCACGGCTTTGTCAACCACACCATGTCATACTTTAACGTCTCAGACTTCCAGGATGGTAAAGAACCTATGGACCCTCATCATCTGGGTTACCAGGTGGAGATGTGTAGGTGAGATAACGCACAGCACTGGGTCAACAACTTATATTTTTGTGATAAGTAATTACAGTGTAATGACCATGTAATGTCTTAATTTTCTGTACCGTAAAATAAAGTGCTACCAATTTTTGTCATGCGTAAAAATAAATAGTTGTTAATAAATAGTTGTTGCAGTTAAGAACAAATTATTATTTTCAATGACAGCCTAGGAACAGTGGGTTAACTGCCTTGTTCAGGGGCAGAATGACAGATTTGTACCTTGTCAGCTCGGGGATTTGAACTTACAACCTTGCGGTTACTAGTCCTACGCTCTAACCACTAGGCTGCCCTGCTTCAGTCTTTGTAATCAGTTGACTCTTGACTCTAGGTATAAAGACTACAGGGAGCCCCCATGGTCCAACACGCCCTATGTGGTCTCTAAAGAGTTCTGGGCGGTCCTGGCTGCCCGACTGGCCTTCGTCATAGTCTTTCAGGTGAGTGGAGGAGAAGTCTCTTTGTAGTTGGTAACACACTTGTCTGCAAGCACTTCTATATGCCTCCCCACCAGAGACCGGAGTTCGATCCCTGTTTCCACCCTCCCTTCCAACTGTCTCCCCCCTTCATCTTACTCCATCTCAACTTCTGAACTGTCTACATATAACATGAAACATAAAGAAGAATGCAGTTGCTGGAAGTGTACAGTTAGTGCCAGATTCTACAGCTACAGTGTATGTAAATGTAACGTATGTGAAATGGCTAGCTAGTTAGCGGTGGTGCGCGCTAATAGCCTTTCAATCGGTTACGTCACTTGCTCTGAGACCTTGAAGTAGTGGTTCCCCTTTGCTCTGCAAGAGCCGCAGCTTTTGTGGAGCGATGGGTAACGATGCTTCGTGGGTGACTGTTGTTGATGTGTGCAGAGGGTCCCTGGTTCGCGCCCGGGTCGGGGCGAGGGGACGGACTAAAGTTAAACTGTTACATATATGAGGGATTCAAAGACACGCTCATTTTGCTTTGTGAGATTAGTATACAGTAGGGATCATCAACTAGATTTTTTTGTTGAGTGGTCGGGGGGCCGGAACATAATTACAAATCATTTGTAGACTGCAAATTGACCGCAAGATGGCCAAACGGATATAATGTTAGACTAAAATATAATTTTGAATCTTGCTTACATTTGTATATGATCACATGTGTTTCTCTATTATGCGTGGGAATACTTGAGAACAGATCTCCCAAATTAAAATCACTTGGAGAGGATTTGGGGTTTTTACAGTCTTTTTTTCTAACAAGTTTTTGCTCAAAAACTTGGGGGGCCAAATGAAACCACACCCACGGGCCACCAGTTGGGGAACCCTGGTATACAGTATACTTCCTGTTTCCTGCTGGTTGACCAATGACATGCTGTCTCTCCACTCCCTGTAGAATATGGTGATGCTGATGAGGGACTAAGTGGACTGACTATATATGGATTTTCTATATTGATGTCATTAGTGCGTCAATAGAAAATATATTAGCGAACACATTTACAATTATTTGGGGAAACAAAGTGAATATTTGTTAGAGAAAATATATTTAAAATGTTTTACCTCTCTTCCCTCCCTGTAGAACGTGGTGATGCTGATGAGTGACATTGTGGACTGGTTGATCCCAGACATCCCTAAAGACATCAGCCTCCAGATCCACAAGGAGAAGATCCTGATGGTGGAGCTGTTCATGAAGGAGGAACAGGGCAAGATGCAGTTCATAGACAGCATGACTCCTTGTGACGGCAAGCGGCGCAACAACCACGCCCCTATAGCCCGCTCGCGCTCCATCCCACACACACACAGTCACACACACGCCAACAACTTCTAGCAGCTACTGTAAGGTGTAGCCTTGCAAGCTAAGCCAAAGGGTTACTACTCTCTGTGTCTTTATCCTTGTCCAGACATTCCGTAGAAAGGGGGAAGTGTTCCCTTCAAGACGTCGTCGAGGCCGAACTATGAGAAACAGAAACAGCCCGAGTGCACAATGCCTTTCTGTCAAACCATTCAGTGAATAAATAACTAACTAGCTAACTGCCAACCAGTTAACTAACTGCCAACCAGCGGGGTCGTGGTTTTGAGGTTGATCTTAAATGTGGCGGACCATATGCCATATTCAGAGCAGCCAGAGAAGAGAGAAAATGTTTGCTTAACATGTTCTTTACATGCTTTACCTTCCAAGGTTTTTCTATGTTTGCCTCTTTATAAACAGGATGTAGATTATACATCATCCTTTGCTCTTATGACTCAGCCATATCCATGGTGAAACCGTGCAAATAACCACTCTCATAAACGCTACACTTTTTATTCAATTGCTACACAACATTAATGTACAATTATTTTCTTTACCTAGATTTTTTTTATTGTATTTTTAACAACAAAAAAAACGAACTTGGATATCTTGAAATGTATGTGTGTAGAGCAAAGGATATAATCTTAAATGGGTGACAGGTTTTGTATGTCTTTGATTCAAAGATCTCAAATGTTTTTAGCTACCAAGCACACAGTTGAGCATGGTTGATACAACACCTGGTTGTGGGCTCCCATGCTATCATATAGCAAAAGCAGTTAGTAGAGTATTTTATGGCGTTACAGTATACAAGTACAATAGCACTGTATGATGACTAGATGCTGCTAAACATAGTAAAACACCTTTGAATGACTTTAGTTCAGAACATACAACTTAGCAGTGTTGTAAGAATACACCCCTGTTGTAACATGTACAGTTCAGGCAAATCTTTCTCTGCCACAATACATACATTAAACTATGTGACTTCTACGCTTCATAGCCAATCAGGATATTATTTTACATATGGAGTAATAATAATGAAACCTTTCAATTGTACTTCAAATTGTATATTGTTTACACTTACTTCTGTCTACTGGATATACGAAGAAATATAATATTTCTCATTCTTTACTTGCCTTTCTTCAGAGGACAAGGACACTTTGATCCTTTTATATGTCTAACTAATGTCTTCATACAAAATGAGAGTAATTTCATAGCAGCATATTTTACTGTATTGATACTGACTATGTTGTAAATGTATAGGCTGTCTGCCTATTCATTTTGATGTGATGTTGAATAAATAATGCATTAAATTGAATGTAAACAACAATGTGGTATGGCTATTGAGTGTTGTCATGTTCTTAGGCTAGGAAGAGAAATGTATTCCAAAAAGGATTGCGGCCTTTGCAGTAACTTAGAATTGAATAATAGAGTATCGGTATCAAATGCAATAGAATCTATTTGAACCTAGTTTGTTTAAACAGTTTTTTTTAATCCAACATTCAACATAATCCAAGATGGCGTAGCAGTGTAGACGTGTATTTTTTAGTGCTCTCGTGCACATTGTATTTTTTCGTACTTCTTGTATATATTTATTATTTTTTTTCTATCTCTTTTCGATTTTCAATTCGATTATACCTTCCGGTAACCTACCTCACCCAATGTGGTACGGAATCGCTATCATTTTTTATCTTTGGAACACATCCACGAACCCCCAGTAGCTAACCAGCTACAAGCTACCAGCTACAAGCTACTTAGCCATTTTTAACCGATGCTAGCAGCTTTTACTGTTGGAACTGTGGAACACATTCAAGAACCCCCAGTAGCTAACCAGCTACAAGCTACCAGCTACAAGCTACTTAGCCATTTTTAACCGATGCTAGCAGCTTTTACTTTCGGCACAGACACCAGCCCTGTTATTAGCCTGGATATTACTCACCAATTTAACAGCATCGGACTGTCTCTCGACAACAACGCCGGATCCCTGCCGTAATCCCTGAGCCACTACTTCTGATCCTCACAGCTAGCCTGCAGCTAACGCAGCTAGCACAGCTAGTGCCACTGCTACGAAGCTAGCATCAGTTAGCAAACACAATTCTACAATCACAACCTCTCTCTCGCCATCCGGCCTGGATTCTCTGTCGACACGTCCACATCTGGTCTGCAGACGAATACCCCATCCGCTGTACCCTCAACCGGCCTCCGTCTGAGCAGACCCCCTTCGTCTGAGCAGACTCACCCCCCCGGGCTACTAACTTTAAACACCGCGTGCTAGCTTAGCGGCGACTTCCCTGCTCCATCTACGGCTGCCCCCTGGACACTATGATCACCTGGCTACATAGCTGATGCCTGCCGGACTGTCCATTAATTTACGGTACTCCATTCTGTTTACTTGTGTTTTATCTGTCGGCTCTGTGTTTTAACTCAGGCTCTGTGTGTAGTTAATCCGACCCTCTCTGCCTAGTCGTCGCCATTTTTACCTGCTGTTGCTGTGTTAGCTGACTAGCTGCTGTTATCTCACCTGTTGTTTTAGCTAGCTCTCCCAATCAAGACCTGCAATCACTTTATGCCTTACTGTATGTCTCTGCCAAATATCAATATGCCTTGTATACTGTTGTTCAGGCTAGTTATCATAGTTATCATTGTTTTGGTTTGCAATGGACCCCGTAGTTCCACTCTCCATACCTCTGATACCCCCTTCGTCCCACCTCCCACACATGCGGTGACCTCACCCATTGAGACCAGCATGTCCAGAGATACAACCTCTCTTATCATCACCCAGTGCCTGGGCTTGCCTCCGCTGTACCCGTGCCCCACCATACCCCTGTCTGCACATTATGCCCAGAATCTATTCTACCACGGCCATAAATCTGCTCCTTTTATTCCTTGTCTCCAACGCTCTAGGCGACCAGTTTTGATAGCCTTTAGCCGCACCCTCATCCTACTACTCCTCTGTTCCTCGGGTGATGTGGAGGTTAACCCAGGCCCTGCATGTCCCCAGGCACCCTCATTTGTTGACTTCTGTGATCGAAAAAGCCTTGGCCTCATGCATGTCAACATCAGAAGCCTCCTCCCTAAGTTTGTCTTACTCACCGCTTTAGCACACTCTGCCAACCCTGATGTCCTTGCCGTGTCTGAATCCTGGCTTAGGAAGGCCACCAAAAATTCTGAGATTTCCATACCCAACTATAACACTTTCCGTCAAGATAGAACTGCCAAAGGGGGAGGAGTTGCAATCTACTGCAGAGATAGCCTGCAAAGTTCTGTCATACTTTCCAGGTCTATGCCCAAACAGTTCGAACTTCTAATTTTAAAAATTAATCTCTCCAGAAATAAGTCTCTCACTGTTGCCGCCTGCTACCGACCCCCCTCAGCTCCCAGCTGTGCCCTGGACACCATCTGTGAATTGATCGCTCCCCATCTAGCTTCAGAGTTTGTTCTGTTAGGTGACCTAAACTGGGATATGCTTAACACCCCGGCAGTCCTACAATCTAAGCTAGATGCCCTCAATCTCACACAAATCATCAAGGAACCTACCAGGTACAACCCTAAATCCGTCAGCATGGGCACCCTAATAGACATTATCCTGACCAACCTGCCCTCCAAATACACCGCTGCTGTCTTCAATCAAGATCTCAGCGATCACTGCCTCATTGCCTGTATCCGCTGCGGGTCCGCGGTCAAACGACCACCCCTCATCACTATCAAACGCTCCCTAAAACACTTCTGCGAGCAGGCCTTTCTAATCGACCTGGCCCGGGTACCCTGGATGGATATTGACCTCATCCCGTCAGTTGAGGATGCCTGGTCATTCTTTAAAAGTTACTTCCTCACCATATTAGACAAGCATGCTCCGTTCAAAAAATGCAGAACTAAGAACAGATATAGCCCTTGGTTCACTCCAGACCTGACTGCCCTCGACCAGCACAAAAACATCCTGTGGCGAACTGCAATAGCATCGAAGAGCCCACGCGATATGCAACTGTTCAGGGAAGTCAGGAACCAATACACGCAGTCAGTCAGGAAAGCAAAGGCCAGCTTTTTCAAGCAGAAATTTGCATCCTGTAGCTCTAACTCCAAAAAGTTCTGGGATACTGTAAAGTCCATGGAGAACAAGAGCACCTCCTCCCAGCTGCCCACTGCACTGAGGCTAGGTAACACGGTCACCACCGATAAATCCGTGATGATCGAAGACTTCAACAAGCATTTCTCAATGGCTGGCCATGCCTTCCTCCTGGCGACTCCAACCTTGGCCAACAGCCCCCCCCCCCCCCCCCCCCCGCTGCTACTCGCCCAAGCCTCCCCAGCTTCTCCTTTACCCAAATCCAGATAGCAGATGTTCTGAAAGAGCTGGAAAACCTGGACCCATACAAATCAGCTGGGCTTGACAATCTGGACCCCCTATTTCTGAAACTGTCCGCCGCCATTGTCGCACCCCCTATTACCAGCCTGTTCAACCTCTCCTTTGTATCATCTGAGATCCCCAAGGATTGGAAAGCTGCCGCGGTCATCCCCCTCTTCAAAGGGGGAGACACCCTGGACCCAAACTGTTACAGACCTATATCCATCCTGCCCTGCCTATCTAAGGTCTTCGAAAGCCAAGTCAACAAACAGATCACTGACCATCTCGAATCCCACCGTACCTTCTCCGCTGTGCAATCCGGTTTCCGAGCCGGTCACGGGTGCACTTCAGCCACGCTCAAGGTACTAAATGATATCATAACCGGCATCGATAAAAGACAGTACTGTGCTGCCGTCTTCATCGACCTGGCAAAGGCTTTCAACTCTGTCAATCACCATATTCTTATCGGCAGACTCAGTAGCCTCGGTTTTTCTAATGACTGCCTTGCCTGGTTCACCAACTACTTTGCAGACAGAGTTCAGTGCGTCAAATCGGAAGGCATGCTGTCCGGTCCTCTGGCAGTCTCTATGGGGGTACCACAGGGTTCAATTCTCGGGCCGACTCTTTTCTCTGTATATATCAATGATGTTGCTCTTGCTGCGGGCGATTCCCTGATCCACCTCTACGCAGACGACACCATTCTGTATACTTCTGGCCCTTCTTTGGACACTGTGATAACCAACCTCCAAACGAGCTTCAATGCCATTCAACACTCCTTCCGTGGCCTCCAACTGCTCTTAAACGCTAGTAAAACCAAATGCATGCTCTTCAACCGTTCGCTGCCTGCACCCGCACGCCCGACTAGCATCACCACCCTGGACGGTTCTGACCTAGAATATGTGGACATCTATAAGTACCTAGGTGTCTGGCTAGACTGCAAACTCTCCTTCCAGACTCATATCACACATCTCCAATCCAAAATCAGATCTAGAGTCGGCTTTCTATTTCGCAACAGAGCCTCCTTCACTCACGCCGCCAAACTCACCCTAGTGAAACTGACTATCCTACCGATCCTCGACTTCGGCGATGTCATCTACAAAATGGCTTCCAATACTCTACTCAGCAAACTGGATGCAGTTTATCACAGTGCCATCCGTTTTGTTACTAAAGCACCTTATTCGACCCACCACTGCGACCTGTATGCCCTAGTCGGCTGGCCCTCGCTACATGTTCGCCGTCAAACCCACTGGCTCCAGGTCATCTACAAGGCTATGCTAGGTAAAGTGCCGCCTTATCTCAGTTCACTGGTCACGATGGCTACACCCACCCGTAGCACGCGCTCTAGCAGGTGTATCTCACTGATCATCCCTAAAGCCAAAACCTCATTTGGACGCCTTTCCTTCCAGTTCTCTGCTGCCTGCGACTGGAACGAATTGCAAAAATCTCTGAAGTTGGAGACTTTTATCTCCCTCAACAACTTTAAACATCTGCTATCCGAGCAGCTAACCGATCGCTGCAGCTGTACATAGTCCATCGGTATATAGCCCACCCAATTTACCTACCTCACCCTCCCCATACTGCTTTTATTTCCTTTTCTGCTTTTTTTGCACACCAGTATCTCTACTTGCACATGATCATCTGATGATTTACCACTCCAGTGTTAATCTGCTAAATTGTAATTATCTGATTTATTGCCTACCTCCTCATGCCTTTTGCACACATTGTATATAGATTCTCTTTTTTTCTTTTTTTCTACCATGTTATTGACTTGTTTATTGTTTACTCCATGTGTAACTCTGTGTTGTTGTCTGTTCACACTGCTATGCTTTATCTTGGCCAGGTCGCAGTTGCAAATGAGAACTTGTTCTCAACTAGCCTACCTGGTTAAATAAAGGTGAAATAAAATAAAATAAAATAAAATTCAAATACACAACACGGCCAAAAGTATGTGGACACCTGCTCATCGAACATCTCATTCCAAAGTCAAGGGCATTAATATGGAGTTGGTCACCCCTTTGCTGCTATAACAGCTTCCACTATTCTGGGAAGGCGTTCCACTAGATGTTGGAACGTTGCTGCAGGGACTTGCTTCCATTCCGCCACAAGAGATTAGTAAAGGTTGGGCACTGATGTTGGGTGATTAGGCCTGGCTCGCAGTCAGCGTACCAATTCATCCCAAAAGTGTTCGATGGGGTTGACGTCAGGGCTCTGTGCAGACCAGTCAAGTTCTTCCACACTGATCTCGACAAACCATTTCTGTATGGACCTCGCTTTGTGCACGGTGGCATTGTCATGCTGAAACAGGAAAGGGCCTTCACCAAACTGTTGCCACAAAGTTGGAAGCAAAGAATTGTCTAGAATGTCATTGTATGTTGTAGTGTTAAGATTTCCCTTCACTGGAACTAAGGGGCCTAGCCCGAACCATGAAAAACAGCCCCAGACCATTATTCATCCTTCACCAAACTTTACAGTTGGTACTATGCATTAGCCTTCTCCTGGCATCCGCCAAACCCAGATTAGTCCGTCCGACTGCCAGACGGTGAAGCGTGATTCATCACTCCAGAGAACGCGTTTCCACTGCGCCAGAGTCCAATGGCGGCAAGCTTTACAGCACTCCAGGCGACGCTTGGCATTGTGCATAGCGCTCTTAGGCTTGTGTACGGCCATGGAAACCCATTTCATGAAGCGATAAACAGTTCTTGTGCTAACGTTGCTTCCAGAGGCAGTTTGGAAGTTGCTCCTAGACGTTTCCACTTCACAATAACAGCCCTAACAGTTGATCGGTGCAGTTCTAGGAGGGCAGAAATGTGATGAACTGACTTGCTGGAAAGGTGGCATCCTATGATGGTGTTGTGTTGAAAGTGACTGAGCTCATCAGTACAGGCCATTCTACTGCCAATGTTTGTATATGGAGATTGCATGGCTGTGTGCTCGATGTTATACACCTGTCAGCAACGGGTGAAATAGCCGAATCCACTAATTTGAAGGGATTGTCCACATACTTTTGGCCATAGAGTGTACCTACTATATATATAGTAACATTTGTAAATGTAAGAGTGCCGTACATCATTTGGTAACATAATCAAAACGGTGTTTACCAAATCCTATTGTAAAGTCCTATCCTACCAAGCCAAGACAGTCAAGGATCCTAGACACTTTGCAGTGTTCTGGAACCTGTGTTATTTGAGATAGGCCAGGCCTGACTCAGGACAGGACAGATCGTTTTAATGGAGTTTTCAGGAGATGGAACTCAGAGGAAGCACTTCTTGATGTAAATAAAGGGAAATGTTCCATTTCAGCTTACAACGGAACTTCCTCTCCTTGGCTTGATAGCACTCATGACATGTTTTAAGACGAGACAAAAGAAGCAACTTTTACTGTAAATCGTACCCAAAGATCAGAAACGGACTGTGAAGAGATATATATTTTCAGACTTTAGACTAAACTTACTTTTTGGTGGAAAATAGAAAATCTTTTCTGAAATAAAGCAAACTGATAGAATTCTGGATCTTCCCAGAAATTGTTATTTTCAATCACTAGTTAGGTTTCCATCCAATTGGCTTCAGATTTTCCTGTGGATATTCTAAAATCCGCAAAAATCAAATATGCAAATGTTCCATCAAATTGACTTGTTGCGTGATGAGATAGGCTAGTGGACATAAAATTACATTTTGCCGTTAAATTCCCATGTACCAAATAAAAAGTACAAGCTAAATGGGTTTCCATTGCATTTTTTACTATACTGATTGTTTTGTCACATAAAAATGTTGCATTATATAGTGAATGTGCCCACTCTGATATTGGCACATGACGTGCGCTCTAGCTAGCAGCTCGCAGATACAGTGCGGGTATAGCCTAGGGCTAGGCCTACATGATGAGATTGTTATGGACAAAAAAGAGAGATTATTTTAATTTGTCAAATGGCAGCCAAGCATCGATCATGTCACCAGAAAAAGACCCTCATTATTTATTGAAAAGGAGCAGCAAGCTCATCACTTTGCAGTTTCAACACCCTGTGAAGTTCATCATAACATAACATCATCCTGTGTGGCTCAGTTGGTAGAGCATGGCGCTTGCAACGCCAGGGTTGTGGGTTCATTGCCCACGGGGGGACCAGGATGAATATGTATGAACTTTCCAATTTGTAAGTCGCTCTGGATAAGAGCGTCTGCTAAATGACTTAAATGTAAATAACTTACACTCAACAAAAATATAAACGCAACATGTGAAATATTGGTCCCATGTTTCATGAGCTGAAATAAAAGATCCACAGAAATGTTCCATATGCACAAAAAGTTTATTTCTCTAAAATGTTTTGCACAAATTTCATTTAGTGTGCATTTCTGCTGTGCCAAGATAATCCATCCACCTGAAAGCTGTGGCCTATCAAGAAGATGATTAAACAGCATAATCATTACACAGGTGCTGGAAACAATTAAAGGCCACTCTAAAAGGTGCAGTTTTGTCACACAACACAATGCCACAGATGTCTCAAGTTTTGAGGGAGCTTGCAAATGGTATGCTGACTGCAGGAATGTCCACCAGAGCTGTTGACGGAACATTGAATGTTAATTTCTCTACCATAAGCTGCCTCCAACATTGTTTTAGAGAATTTGGCAGTACGTCCAACCGGCCTCACAACCTCAGACCACATGTATAGTGTTGTGTGGGCGAGAGGTTTGCTGATGTCAATGTTGTGAACAGAGTGCCCCATGGTGGCGGTGGGGTTATGGTATGGGCAGACATAAGCTACTGACATCGAACACAATTGCATATTATCGATTGCAATTTGAATGCACAGAGTTACCGTGATGAGATCCTGAGGCCCATTGTCATACCATTCATCTGCCACCATCACCTCATGTTTCAGCATGATAATGCACTGCCCCATGTCACAAAGATCTGTACACAATTTATGGAATCTGAAAATGTCCCAGTTCTTCCATGGCCTGCATACTCATGAGACATTTCACCCATTGAGCATGTTTGGAACGCTCTGGATCTAACTGTACGATAGCGTGTTCTTGTTCCCGCCAATATCCAGCAACTTCACACAGCCATTGAAGAGGAGTGAGATAACATTCCACAGGCCACAATCAACAGCCTGTTCAACTCTATGCAAAGGCAAATGGTGGTCACACCAGATACTGACTGGTTTTCTGATCCACGCTCTTACCTTATTTTAAAAGGTATTCGTGACCAACGGATGCATGTCTGTCTTTCCAGTCATGTGAAATCGATAGATTAGGGCCTAATGAATTGACTTCATGTGACTGATTTCCATATATGAACTGTATCTCTGAAAATATTGCATGTTGCGTTTATATTTTTGTTCAGCATATTTCATATGTAACCTAATGAACTGTATGCTTTCCATAGTCGTAATGGGAGGACCACACGACTCCAGCTTTACTTCGATATGATGAATATTATATCAATATTTCTACCGCAATATCCGGCATAATTAATTGTACCGACACAAAATGATCTCACCTTGTCTAGCGTATATATGTCTAGTAGACATTTGGAAAGTTTATTGACAAATTTGTTATTTCCATCAGGCCTGTTGTAACATTTTTTATTACATTTACATTTACATTTAAGTCATTTAGCAGACGCTCTTATCCAGAGCGACTTACAAATTGGTGCATTCACCTTATGATATCCAGTGGAACAACCACTTTACAATAGTGCATCTAACTCTTTTAAGGGGGGGGGGGGTTAGAAGGATTACTTTATCCTATCCTAGGTATTCCTTAAAGAGGTGGGGTTTCAGGTGTCTCCGGAAGGTGGTGATTGACTCCGCTGACCTGGCGTCGTGAGGGAGTTTGTTCCACCATTGGGGTGCCAGAGCAGCGAACAGTTTTGACTGGGCTGAGCGGGAACTGTACTTCCTTTTATCCAACATGTACTTTACAGCAATGAAAAATTTGGATGGGAACCTGCTAATGCTAATTTAGCTCCAAAATATTTCTGCTTTCAAGTGTTTTTGTCAAAACCTAATGCTCAGTCTTATGGTATAGTAAAAGTCATCTTTGATTGAAAGCAAATACTTCTTTGCTTGTGTGTGTGCTTCTTACATTCTTTCAATATTCCTGCACCCATGTGATATGTTAGGGTGGCTTATCGAACTCACTATGGCCAAGTGTCTGGATGTTACACTACCTGTTCCTCTGTGCACAGCTGCTTTATTCTTTATAACCACTAGATGGTAACAGTGGTCTTTATACAGTAATCTCTTCATCATTGCCAGTGTGGGGCATACAGGTAACTGCCAAAATAAAGGAAACACCAACATAAAGTGTCTTAATTGAGCGTTGGGTTACCACAATCCCAGAACAACTTCACTGCCCTTGGCATAGATTCTACAAGTGTCTAGAACTATATTGGAGGGATGCGACGCCATTCTTCCACAAGAAATTCCATAATTTGGTGTTTTGTTGATGGTGGTGGAAAACCGTTGCTCCAGAATCTCCCAGTATTCAATTGGGTTGAGATCTGGTTACGGAAGCCCCGTTTATACCTGGTTCTAACTTGCATCCTTTGTCCTGATCTCGTCCACATTCTGATTGTGCCCACGTCTTTTGACAGATGTAGATAATCAAAAGACACATTGTGATCTGATTGTGATCTGATTCTGATCAAATCCTCCTGCCCACCTCCGGATGTAGTCAGACACACATTGTGTCTGGATGTCTTACGAGTGTAGACAGAGAAACCATTTAAATCCTCCTTATTCTGCACTCTAAAATCATATGTGTCTAACAATAAATAAATAAATCACTTTTTTTTAAGAATAGCTGTGAAATAATTTGCATAAAGGAAGGGACCAGGAAATCTGGTCACAATGCAGACACAGTGGACGGATAACAGACACATGTTAATACCATGTGTAGACACATTTCTGGAAATGTGGGCACAATCAGAATGTAGACAAGTTCAGGACAGAGGACCCATGTCAGCACCCGGTGTGAACGGGGCTTAAGTCACAGAGATCTCTTCTTCTAGCCATGGTAGCCAAAATAATGGTCAACTGGACATTTTTATACAAGCCCCTTAATTGCTTAATTACCTCAGGAACCACACCTGTTTGGAAGCACCTGCTTTCAATGTACTTTGTATCCCTCATTTACTCAAGTGTTTCCTTTATTTTGGCAGTTACCTGTATGTCTATGTGTTGGAATCTGAGCCATGGTTTAGCATTCTGAAAAGGCCTATGTATATCTCTAGTTCTGTTTAGGATTATTGCATCATTTACTATGCAAATATTTTCTTAGGTATTGTCACCATATTTCATTGAATAAAGTACAGTTGAAACTCTATAGTTCTGTCGCTGAACAGATTTATAACAGTGTCGTAACAGGAAACTGCCTTCACCTATTTTACCACTAGGGGTCCTCATCCAATCATCCTACAAAGCATCCAGGTAGATGCCCCTTGGTTAATCGAAGAGGCTTGTTGTGCCTCCTCATGGGAATCTCCAGGAGGGCTGAGTACTCCCTTCCTTGCAGAGAATCCCTCCTTGGACCCCCCCATAGCCCCCCCAAACACACACACCACCCACGCACACACACCTATACCCAATACATCATCCAGCACCCACAGAGAGAGAAAGCCCCTCTGAAGATATACCAGTGGGGGAAAACTTGGCCTGGGTGACCAAATGGGGCCTGGATGGGGCCTCTTCAGATCAGGGGTGACAAGCTGCCATGGTGGGGATACCCCCAGCCGGTGCTCCTCGCTGGCCTCCTGGGTGGTTCTCTGCATCTCATAGTGAGGCGCAACCCTGGCCTCCGGCCCCTGCCTCCGCTCTGTTGATGACACAGAGGGAGTTCTGATGCAGAGCACGTAGGGACTTGTGTTTATGACAACATAGGGAGACCTGAGACTGAGCATGCAAGTAGGTTTGGGAGTCCTTGGAATGACAAGGTTGGAGTTCCCTGTGTGAGCATGTAGTGAGTCTTCAGAGTCCTGGGAGCACACAGGGAGTTCTTTGACTCCTTTAGGGAGTACAGAGACAGCGCAAAGGCAGGCAGTCGTGTTTTGACCAGATAGGAAGTCCTCAGTGAAAGCACAAAGGAGTCCGTTTATTGACCATGTAGGTAGGGAGTCTTGGAGGGGAAGACCTCGGGAGTCCTATGACTGAGAAGGTAGGTAAGGTAAGTCCTGTGTATGATAACAAAGGAGTCCTGACTGCGTAACTAGGACGTTTTACTGGAGAAGACCTTGGAGTCTCGTGTGAGAAAATGTAGGCCAGTATGTCTCCCTAGGGAGTCAATGGAGGGGTGGGTTCAGATCCCACCGCTGCCACCAATTATTGTAAGTGGAAATGTGGAGTTGTGGGGTAGTGTTGGATCTGGTCAGGCTAGTTTTCCATTCGGGAGTTATCCAAAGATTCCCTCTAAACCATGTGAAGAGCATAACAAATGCCATTTAGCAGACACTTTTAAGTCCTGAACCCACTACCCTGACGTTACAAGCACCATGCTCTACCAACTGATCTACAAAGGACCACTTCCAATCCATTGTGTCCAGTGCATGGATTATAGAAAACAATATTACACAAAGCATCGGCATTCTCGGATCACAATCTCCAAAGAAACGGCTAGAGCTGTGGATCCTCATCAGAGGAGGAAGGGGAGGACCAGTGAATTTCATAAAAATAAAAATGGCAAAACATGTCAAAAGATATCCTTTTTAGATAAAACTATACTAAATATATTCACGTCACAAAATAATTGATTGAAACACACTGTTTTGCAATGAAGGCCAACAGTAGCCGCAACAGCATTCTGTAGAGTAGCCCCATGGTGTAGCCGGAGGACAGCTATCTTCCGCCCTCCTCTGGGTACATTGACTTCAATACAAAATCTAGGAAGCTCATGTTTCTCACCCCCTTCCATAGACTTACACAGTAATTATGACAACTTCCGGAGGACGTCCTCTAAACTATCCGAGCTCTTGCAGCATGAACTGACATGTTGTCCACCCAATCAAAGGATCAGAGAATGAATATAGTAGTGAAAACATAAGTTACAGCTAGCTAGCACTGCAGTGCATAAAATGTGGTGAGTACTTAACTCAAAGAGAGAGAAAGACAATAGTTGAACAGTTTTGAACAAATTAATTTCTTCCAAAATGAAGGAGAAGCAAGATAGAGAGATTTCATCATTTCTTTTCACTTTTAGTTTCACTTACTTAGCTAGCAAATGCAGCTAGATAGTTTAGTCTTCTCAAACAACCTGCTCAAACAGAGGGATGCTATGTTAGCTAGCTGGCTATGACTATCCAACACAACACTGGAATTGTCTAATAGAAACTCATTTTCAACTGTTGGACTAATGATTACACCCTAGATCAGCTAGATGCAGGCAAGAGTGTGCAAGGCGGCATTGAATGTGTCACTGTGTCACCTCAAATTTTTCTCTCGGCTTATTTGCACCTACGTTGTAAACTTTCAATCATAGGCTAGGATGTAACAACCTGATGATGGGGACAGGGAAATTTTGAGTATCATGTAGTAGCCTAAACCTATCGTTATTACATTGAGCTGGGTGAATGTAACATGAATGACAGTCATCCAATATGCTGTAATAGAAATAAGGCCATTCTCATTAAAAAATAAATCGTCCTCCCTCATCTTAAACAGCACCGACCGCCACTGGGCTAGAGATATACTTAGCGTCTAGATCCGTAATATTGACGACCACCACTTCGGTACAATAGCCCATACTGATCCAGTTACAGTAGAACTCTGGTTTTCATTCTTCCCCTCTAATCAGGGACTGATTTAGACCTGGGACACCAGGTGAGTGTAATTAACAATCAGATAGAAACAAAAACCAGAAGTGTTCCAACCCTCCAGCACCCTAATTGAACGTCCCTGCTATACTGTGTATACAATATCAATGTCTAAAACTGAGCAACTTTTTCTTCCTCAACTATTTTCCGTTCTTTGAAACCGAGTGACTGTGAATGACTAACTATGTCCTATAACATGGGCCCTGTGGCTGTATTGAGTCTGTTCGAGCATACGTATTTCCACCAACAAATTGAGTCAGACAAATAAATATATGCACCGGGAGGAGGGAGAGACTGATTTTCCCAGACATGGGCTGCGTCAGAGAGGGGTAAAGAGCAGCGGTAGGTCCTCACATCTCCCTAGGACTTCCATTTTAAGGCTGACATGGGAGGGCTGGTCCTCCTGAGCGGGTCGACAGCATCAGGATGGGAACTGTGTTATAACATCAAACAGATCAGGCCAGCCTGTCACTGTAAATAATCATGTGTTCTTAACTGACTTGCCGAGCTAAATAAAGGTTAAATAAATCAAATAAAGACCAGAGAGATGATAAGGACAGACACCAACAGGGGGAGATCCCGCTGAGGCTGAAGCTGTCCTAATATGGACACTGTAGATAAGGTTTTGGTGACGATCGAAGCTGCTGGGGCTTTCGTAAACACTTTCCCCCTACAGACTCACGTCACTCCAGTGTAAACAAAGCCACTGGTCTTATGTAACAGGTCAACATGATCACGGACAAACTGACCGAACACTAAACCTGCTTGTTAGGTTTGATCATATTGCATTCGTGATGCATGTTAAATCGATTGATTGCAGGTAAAGATATCCATAGAAATGTAACGGTAAAAAAAATAAAAAAATAAATGCAAATGTTTTATTGAAATAATGCGCAAATCTAAGAAAGATAATATAATTCATACAAAACGGTGACATTCTTCACACTCACACACCTATGCACGTACTCAAGAGACATTTACTCATATACAGACATTTAGTGCTAAAGCATTGGTACATATTCAGAGCACATGGAGGGTGACTAATGCCCAACACTGGTTGGTGGTGAGTCACTAGTCCCACAGCACAGCTTTACGTTCTCCTCTCCTCACACATATACGTACACCACGGAAGCACACGCAGCCACCGTCAGCCACCCTGGTGCACTGACCTATACAAAATGGTGGCAGACCAGAGTGGCTTGGCCAACCGACCAGTCCTAATGCCAGCAGAGTGGACATGGAGCGCCCTGAGGCTCTCTGTAACCCGCTGAGGTCATTTCCTGCCATTTCCTCCAATGTAGTGCTGCAGCCTGAACTGCCCAGGGTTCCAGACTTGGGTTCAAATATTCTTTTTTATTTTACTTTGAGCCATCTGATTAAGCCTGTCTGTTTGAATACTTTTTGAACCCAGGTCTGCAGGTTCATTCCCCTTTCACAGTGTCTCTGAGCCGCAGGTAATACCGCCTCATACAGAGACAGGGCTAAAGGTGTTAAAATGATTCACTGCTGACATTTCAAAAAATATCAGGGACCAAATTGATGCGCTGCAACATTCTCACCAGACTCATTTCAAATTGTGTTGTACGTCATCACGTTTCTGAAGCATCCTGTGCTCATCGAACTAGCACATTCTCGAACTATAATTGCACTTTGTAAAATGACTACACATCGCCAAAAGTGTAAATGACAGCAGTGAACGCTACGGTGTCACAATGCGAGGCCGTCGTTGCAAATAAGAACTTAACTGACTTGCCTGGCTAAATAAAGGTTAAATAAATAAATAAAGTAAAATGAGGTCCACTTTAAGACACATACAGCCAACGGCTCATGACTCATAAGCGCTCTATTGTTAGAGTGCATTGACCAATCACATTACCTGTCCTGTGCACTGAGGGAATATGTTAGCAAAGTCTTCTCCCCTAAACTGACCTAAATAACACCATCACAAACTGCAGAAAGACTTCAAACTAACATAAAACCTCTACTGAACATGTTGTACTTGATGGGATGGTGGGGCATCCAGATGGAATGGCTGCCGTTTTATGGGCTCTTAACCAACCATACTATTTTGTTAGTTTTTCACGTTGTTTTGTTAACTTATTTTGTACACAATGTTGCTGCTACCATCTCTTATGACCCAAAAGAAATTCTGGATATCAGAACAGCGATTACTCACCTCGAATTGGGTGAAGAATTTTTCTTCATTGAGTTGGACGAGAGGGATTTACTCCAGACACCCAAACAGGCCCTCATCCCCGTCATTCGCAGGAGAAAGAGACGGCGGTTTCGCGGAAGGAGATCGGGGTGCCTTGTGAGGATCCGGCGACGAGTGGCTAATCTGCCTTTGCCATCGGTACTATTGGCCAACGTACAGTCGCTGGATAATAAAGTGGACGAACTGAAAACATGTATATCCTACCAACGGGACAGTAAAAACTGTAATATCTTATGTCTCACCGAGTCGTGGCTGAACGACGACATGCATAACATACAGCTGGCGGGTTATACACTGTATCGGCAGGATAGAACAGCAGCATCTGGTAAGACAAGGGGTGGCGGTCTATATATATTTGTAAACAACAGCTGGTGCACAATATCTAAGGAAGTCTCGAGGTTTTGCTCGCCTGAGTCAGAGTATCTCATGAAAAGCTGTAGACCACACTACCTACCTAGAGCATTTTCATCTATATTCTTCGTAACTGTCTATTTACCACCACAAATCGATGCTGGCACTAAGACCGCACTCAATGAGCTGTATGCCGCCATAAGCAAACAGGAAAACACTCACCCAGAGGCGGCGCTCCTAGTGACCGGGAGCTTTAATGCAGGAAAACTTAAATCAGTTTTACCTAATTTCTACCAGCATGTTAAATGTGCAACCAGAGGGAAAAAAACTCTAGACCACCTTTACTCCACACACAGACACATACAAAGCTCTCCCTCACCCTCCATTTGGAAGATTTGACCATAATTCTATCCTACTGATTCCTGCTTACAAGCAAAAATTTAAGCAGGAAGCACAAGTGACTCGGTCAATAAAAAAGTGTTCAGATGAAGCAGATGCTAAGCTACAGGACTGTTTTGCTAGCACAGACTGGAATATGTTCCGTGATTCTTCCGATGGCATTGAGGAGTACGCCACATCAGTCATTGGCTTCATCAATAAGTGCATCGATGATGTCATCCCCACAGTGACCGTATGTACATACCCCAACCAGAAAATGTGTTTTCCAGTTTATTAGGCACGCCGCCCCGTTCACGAAAATGGTTTGCTTCTACAGATAGTGAGTCACGTGGCCATGGCTAGATAATACAGGCAGACAGGCATTCAGTTACTGTTCGATTGAACGTTAGAATAGGCAAAACGAGTGACCTAAGTGACTTTGAGCATGGTATGATCGTCAGTGTCAGGCGAGCTGGTTCCAGTATCTCAGAAACGTCCGGCCTGGTGACATCGCCAGGCGATATAAGTTAATAGACCAATAACAACGAGTGTTTTCCCTCTTCTCTGCCAATAACAGCTAGTTTTTCAGGTTACACATGCCTCCCATTAGGCTCCTCCAATTAGACGCCTCTCTCAGACCACTCCCAAACAGTCCTAGCAAAAATGTTGCTTGAGAAATCGCATTTGCTAAGAAGCTATTTTTGTTGATTTTTGACCATTTCAATTTAAAACAATCACAGTAAGGTACTTAATTGTTACCCAGCAATGATTTTATATTGAGCTAAAAATGGCTGCATTTGACCTTTAAGATGAACTCTTAATGTAACCTTTTGAGACGGGAAAATATGTCTTTCCTCAAGTTGAACATGTGCTCTTTATGAATTAGGTGAAATAAAATGTATTTTTTTTTTAACCAAATGACACAACCCAAAGGGTACTATATTGGTGGAATGACCCAACTAGCCATGTAAGAGACCCAATTATCCGGTGCTTTATAATCCATAGAGATGCTGGTGGTCATAAACATGATTCTGTGAATGTGGAATAAATGTAAGATGTGAGGAGCAGACAACAGTTTGACTGCAGTACATGAAGGGGAGCCATACTTTCACTCAAACACAACAATGGTTTGACTCCCACTGCCCAAGCCCAGGGCTACATCTGGGGCAGGGCCGCACCGGGCAGAGCTGTATCAGGACAACAGTATCAGACCTCCAAAAGGACCAGCCAGACCTTGGTACCCATTCAAAATCATTCAAATACTTTGATCCTTTGCTTTAGTCTTCCTGGAGTGCCAGTTGAATGGGTTTTGTGAAGTTGTAGGACCATTCTATAGGTTCATTAAGCCAGGCAAGGTCAACCAAGCACAAATAAAGAGTTTAAATTATTTTAAATAGTATTTGAACCCAGGTCTGCCCTGGGACAAGGATAGTGCTTTTGCCACCTTTCCTGGTTTACACATGATGCATCAGCTTGACAAATGTTATTGGGTATACAAAATAAAGAGTGCCTTAGATGTCAATTATACATCTTATAGTAATAACATGAGTATAACATTTAATAGATGTCAAAGCACTGCATCTGAAGCCACCCTGAATATCTTTATGAAGATTTCCAGTACACCATAGATAGTGTTCTTCATAGGAAGTTCCATCGTATTGCAATTGCTTTGCAGGCTGTCCTTGTTGTGAGGGAAAATGGCTCAAGATGGAACCGTACTGGATTGCCGCCATTTTACAAGCTCCAACCCAACTTTGCTATTTTGTGACTATTTTGTGGTTTATTTTTACTTTCGTTTCATGAAATGTATACGCTAATACTTTTTACAACTGACAACAACTTTTGAACATTAGATCGGCAGTTGCCCCAATTCCGACTTCTACTTAGACTTTGACTCGTCTCCCCTTGGCTCTCTCTGCAATTCCGAACCAATTTTTGGCCTACCCAAGAGGAAACGCTGGCATTACAGAGGCAAGAGCGGGGGGATCCTGGAGAGATTAAGGCGAAGGGAAATCCGGCCACCTCTTCCCTCCATTCACTTCCCTCCATTCACTTGATAATAAGACAGCCGATCGCAGATTTGCTACCAACGGGACTCTCGGAACTGCACTATTCTTTGCTTTTCAGAAACATGGCTCTCGGACGGCTATCCAACCCGAAAGATTGTCCGTTCACCGGGCGGACAGGACAGTGGAGTCGGGGAAATCGAGGGGGGGGAAGGGTCTTCCTCTTCGTCAACACCAACTGGTGTGCTAATTCCAGCTCGGTGGAAGTGTCAACCCACTGTTCACCTGTCTTGTAATACCTGATGATCAAATGCCGACCCTTCTACCTCCCGAGGGAGTTTTCAGCTGTTATTGTGACTGCTGTATACATTCCACCTCAAGACAGTAAAAAAAAAGAAGCTTGCGCTTAAAAACTGTATAAGACTATAAACAAGCAGGAAGAACCTACACCCAGAGGCTGACTTCTGGTTGCCAACTTCCATCAACACATCTCCAACGTCACAATGACTACCGCCCCCACTAAAGTCCTAGACCACTGCTATTCTACCCACAAGCAAGCATACAATGCTCTCCCTCGTCCGTCGTTAGGTA
The DNA here is from genome assembly GCF_045679555.1 of Salvelinus alpinus. Classification (NCBI taxonomy): domain Eukaryota; kingdom Metazoa; phylum Chordata; class Actinopteri; order Salmoniformes; family Salmonidae; genus Salvelinus; species Salvelinus alpinus. Next base: position 53,772,996 of record NC_092100.1, read on the forward strand.
AATCAGATCATGACTCCATTCTCTTGCTTCCTGTTTAAAAGCAGAAGCTGAAACAGGAAGTACCCGTGATTGGCTCAGTTGAGAAATGGTCAACAGAATCAGAGGTTATGCTACAGGACTGCTTTGCTAGTGCTGATTGGTATATGTTTCAAGACTCCGCTGATAACATTGACGAGCTAACCACCTCCGTCACCGGCTTCATTAGACAATGCATAGGCGATGTTGTAGCCTCGGTGACGGTTCGCTGCTTCCCCAATCAAAAGCCCTGGATTAACACAGAGGATGGCACTAAAGTAAAGAACAGGGCTACCGCACACAGAGATATCTTAGACAACCCTGATGCCACAGCCAAGGACAGGAATAAGTACAATTAGTTCTGCTATGACCTCCGCAGAGTCATCAAACGAGCATAAGGACAATATAGGGATAAGGTGGAATCATATTACACAGGCTCCAATGGCAGCCGCATGTGGTAATGTGGCCCAACCGTGATCTGTCCGCATGTGGCCCAACCGTGATCGTCTCTACCAGACGAACTCAAGTCATTTTATGCACGCTTTCACAACAACAACATCGAGCCTGGGGTGTGAGGGCCGTCACCGACCAAGAGGATTGAATGATCTCGCTCTCTGAGGTCAACGTGAGAAGAGTTTTTAATCAGGTCAACACACGCAAGGCAACTGCAGTACTCCAGGGCGCGTTCTCAGAGCATGCGCAGAACAGCTGGCAGGCATATTTTCACCCTCTCCTTGTCCCAGTCTGTAATCCCCACATGTTTTAAGATGACCACAATCATTCCTTCTCCTAAGAACTCTAAGGCTTCACGCCACAATGACTACCGCCCTGGAACACTCACTTCTGTAATCATGAAGTGCTTTTAGAGGCTGGTTATGGCACACATTAACTCCACCATCCCAGCCACCCTAGACCCACTGCAATTTGCATACCGCCCCAACAGATCATAGACAACGCAATCTCAATTGCTCTCCACACTACCCTCACCCACCTAGATAAGAGGAATACCTATGTGAGAATGCTGTTCATTGATTACAGCTCAGCGTTCAACACCATTGTCCCCTCCAATCTCGTTATCGAGCTTAGTACTCTGGGTCTGAACACCTCCCTCCGCAACTGGATCCTGGACTTCCTGACAGGCCGACCCCAGGTGGTGAGGGTGGGCAACATCACCTCTGCCACGCTGACCCATAACATAGGGGTCGCTCAGGGGTGTGTGCTTAGTCCCCTCCTGTACTCCTTGTTCACCCACGACTGCATGGCCACGCACGACTCCAACACCATCATCACGTTCGCTGACGATACGAGGGTGGTACGCCTGATCACCGGAGACAATGAGTCAGCCTAAAGGGAGGAGGCAAGTGACCAGGCAGTGTGGTGCCGGACCAACAACCTCTCCCTCAACGTCAGCAAGACCAAAGAGCTGATAGGGACATACAGGAAATGGGGGGGGCGAGAACGCCCCCATCCAAATCGACGGTGCGGCAGTGGAGCAGGTAGACAGCGTCAAGTTCCTCTGTGTCCAAATCTCTAAAGACTTAAAATTGTCCAAACATACACACGCAGTCGTGAAGAAGGCGGGACAGTGCCAGGCTGAAAAAGTTTGGCATGGGCCCTCAAAACCTCAAAAGGTTCTACAGCACTACCATTGAGAGCACATTGACTGACTGGTCAATGCTTGGTATGGCAATAGCACCGCCCTCGATTGCATCGCTCTACAGGGGGTTGCGTGGACAGCCCAGTACATCACTGGGGCAGAGCTACTTGCCATCCAGGACCTCTGTATCAGCCGGTGTAAAAAGAAGGCCCCAAAAATTGTTAAAGACTCCAGCCACCCAGTTCAAAGACTATTTTCTCTGCTGCCGCACGGCAAGAGGTACCGCTTCATCAAGCCTGACAGGCTCTGGAACAGCTTCTATCCCCAAGCAATACGACTGATAAATAGTTAACAAAATAGCTACATGGACTATCTGAGTTAACATTGTATCTTTATTGACCTTTTATTGCCATTTTCGCACTGTCTCTATGCACACTCACAGGGCCCTACACACTCACACACACTGTCACTCCAACGCACACACAAACAAGCCCTCATTTGCTCACTTGCTCATAATATGCACATGCATGTATACTGACTCTACACACCTGCACACCCACTGACATACAAGCTGCTATTTCTACTCTGTGTATCTTACATCCTGTGGCCTAGTCCCCTTACCCCTCTACATACAGTATCTACCTCCATCACTCCAGCATCCCTGCACATTGTACATATGGTATTGGAACTGACTTTAAAAAACTATTTCCTGTATATAGTATGCTTACTTACTTACTTTATTGTGTATTCCATATTTCTTATTATTATTTCTCATGTGTTTTTTTTCTAGTAATACATTGTTACTGATTATTGCATTGTTGGGTTTTGAGTTTGCAAGAAAGGCATTTCACTGTACTTGTGCACGTGACATTAAAACGTGAAACTTGAAATGTAAAATGTGTGCGCTGTTAGTGTGATGAGTAATAAATAACACGAGTGGATAAACATCTGTCAGTGGATACAGGGTGCCTGGGGCTTCCTGCACACTTTATCACACACAGGGAGAGAGAGAGGGAGAGAGGTCTGCTTCTGAAGATGTAGCCAAGAATCAAACCAATAACACATTAAGACTCTGTGTACAGGGACGTCTCTCTCTGTTTTCCCCTCTCTCACTCTCTCTCCATAGCAATGGCAGACACTAGAGAGCAGTTCTGGAATATTTGAGAGGCAATTGGTTTTAAAGGGATAGCTCACCCAATTCGTAAACCTGCCTCGTATTATGGACACCTAGAAAGTAGTCTTCCCGAAGACTCAGAAATCCAATATTTCGTGCTTTTTTGTTGCTAAGCCACATGTTGGCTACCCGGACTATTTGCATTGTGTGCCCCTATTTTACGCTGACTGCAGTAAAGATTTAGATTAAGTTTTCAGTCGTCAACATTCCTTAATACGAAATGTGCTAGAATACGGTAATGAAGGAGCATACAGTAAACTACAGTCGTATGTACGGGAGTATGAAGCAGCATGTCGAGTATGAAATGTGCCATCTCACAAGAAAACCAAATTATTTAACAGCTGGATTCTAGAATGAGTACTGTCTCTATTACCCTGACAAGAAAGGGCAGCAATCCAAAAGACTCCCTACGCTGTTGTTGACATTTTCTAAATATGGTCCGTATTATTCTCTATCGTTGTTTATGTTCGATTTCTGCCAACCATTTGTGGAATCCGAGGCAGAGTGAAATAAAACCATAATACTTCAAACTGCAGAATGGTAGACCTTAGCACACTGTTGTGAAATGTGGTTTCCTTTGAAAGCTACGAACAATTTCTGGCATGCGTACTTGTATTCAACCTCCTCTTCTTTCAGTGTAGCCAAGAGGGTCATTCTCTCTCTTACTGAGCAGAGCGACTGTGTGAGACATATTGTCCCAACTATTATGAAGTGGCTGTTGTAAACCAACCAGAAACCATTGTAGGTGGCTCCGTATAGAATTCCCCGTAGGTGGCTCAGTATTCTCAGCAGACTGAAAGAGCAAACCACCTGGGCACACCACGTAATTTCAATGTGGATAATTGGGTAATATTTGGTTGAGACGTTGACCAATGAGATTAAAACCTATATTCACCCACTCAAAAAGACAGCCAAAAGTTAGTTTCATTTCCAATGTGTTATCACTGTGCTTTCAACCATTTAAAAGCACAACAAAGTTCAAATGGGAATCCAATGTCCGATATTTAGTTTATTTACACAGCAGATCTAATGACATGGACTGCAGTTGAGATTACATTCGAAATACATGGTTCAAGTGATCAATGCTGTTCGAGATTCTGCACAGATTATTACAACAATTGCAAAGATCTCCACAGACCTGCAACGACCTATGCATGCTATCTTGAACATGCACCCTTTATATGATTACATAAGAATACATGTATAGTTACAGTGATCTCAAAATGTGGCCATGGATGTGTTACTCATTTTAAGGTTGAATGTCACATAGTTTGTAACATTACGCTACGTTACGCTATTTACTGTATTTACAAAAGTAATATTAAATTATGTTCGGTTAACAACACAACCAAATATCAACATTTAAAGGAGCTGTATCTACAGCTTGGATAGTTTCATCTGAGACACTGGCTTAATCCCATTCTTTAACTTAATTTATTTTGTTAAAGGATGGGAGACGTGAATCCAAACATGTCATTTGTTACAGTAATATTCCTAATGTTCTCTGACTCATGATATATGGCCGGCTTGTATGGATATTTTACTATATGCTGGTTATTTAGAGTCTAGACTACCTGTGTTGCTCACGTGCACCTCCCGACTGAAGAAGGGAAGGAGTTGGGCTGGAGGGTCGTAGATGCAGCTGCTCGTCTCTTTCTGCCTCTCTCTCCTGCACGTAGGCTATCAGCCATAATCAAAATTAAGACATCAATGGGAAGCTACAAAATGCTTTAAAAATATCAGTGAATGGGGTAATTAAGATTGGGCAGGGCTCTGTAGTAAGTATGAACACCGGATCTCTATTGAGCTGATAAGTAGAGCCTCTCCACACTTAGGTTGCATCCCAAATAGTGCCCGATGCCCTATATAGTGCACTACTTGTTACCAGAGCCCATATGGAGTAGGGTTCCATTTGGGACATTGCCTTTGTCTCCATAGTCAGGGATGTGTCTTTGTAAAGCTGGAGTGGATGATAATGTACTGTGTATGCAGTACTTAAGCCTGCTTGGTTGGCATGTGAATTAATACTGTTTGAACATTGAGTGATCTTAATTGCATTGAGAATGGAGGGGTTCGGTGCACTACGTACCAATTACGTCTATGGGGGGTGCCGGGTGGGGAGGTACTTTGCCCCTGAGGGCCACTGTGGAGGCGATAGTTATCCCGACTGTATCATGGCTATGCTATGTTTACTGATGACTTCAAGAGACAAAAATCAAGGAGGTATAATACCATGTATGAGTAGTGAACCTGATGACAAACCCCCTTTCGGTCATACTCCTATCTGTGATACCAAAGGTCCCCCCCCCCCTGAAATGATTTATATCGCACTGTTGCGATTTGTGAGACAATCTGTTAGAATTCTCACTTCCAAAACCATTATAATGTTCTGATAATACTGTAGGGACACAAGGATGTGTCATAATTTCTACTTTCCAGATGATGTTCAGAGAGAGGAGCCAGCCAACTGGTTGAGAGAACACAGAGCATCAAAATATAACACTTCCTAAATTACAGATTAGAAAGCATCTGGTTCATTGAACAACGTTCTGCTTCTTATTTACTGTCAGTCCTCCCCCATGCTGGGTGCATGCTCCCTGCATTCTCCCTGCTGCTCAGATCAGATCTGCCTGAAGGAGCATACCAGATGGATATGATCATTTACCACATTCAAATCAACCGTCTCTATATGAGCTGTGTACAGGTTTGTTGATTGTTTCACAACTTTTTTCCAAAGCAGAGGTGTTAGTCTATAAGCAATAAGGATTCATATTGGTAATCTGTTTAAATATATGGATCTTCACATCATATTAAAATGTATAAATGGAAGCATTTTATGTAAGATATACTAATAATTTGATCCAGGGTCAAAGGCCAAATATCTATGAATAATTTGTCATAATCAATAGACCTGAAGATGAACAAAGCTAAACTTCTCAGGCAACAAAGAGCTCATAGACCATTTCAGAGCCATTTATCGCAAATCAAATCAAATTGTGTTTGTCACACGCGAATACAACAGGTGTAGATCTTACCGTGAAATGCTTACTTACAAGCCCTTAACCAACAACGCAGTTCAAGAAATAGAGTTGAGAAAATATTTACGAAACAAACGAAAGTAAAAAATAATATTAAAGTAACTCAATAAAATAACAATAACGAGGCTGCAGGTTAGTTGAGGTAAGTTGTTCATGTAAGTAGGGGTAAAGTGTCTGTGCATAGATAATAAACAGCAAGTAGCAGCAGTGTAAAAACAAAAGGGGGCCAAGGGGGTCAATGTAAATAGTCTGGGTGGTCATTTGGTTAACTGTTCAGCAGTCTCATGGCTTGGGGGTAGAAGCTGTTAAGGAGCCTTTTGGACCTAGACTTGGCACTCGGGTACCGCTTGCCATGCGATAGCAGAGAGAACAGTCTATGACTTGGGTGACTGGAGTCATTGACAATTTTTGGGGCCTTCCTCTGACACCGCCTGGTATAGAGGTCCTGGATGGCAGGAAGCTTGGCCCCAGTGATGTACTGGGCTATACTTGTAGAGTTTCCTGCTCCTTAAGATAATTGTCACTGTGCCCTGAGGGTGGTGATTATTTTCAGCTAGATAACCTGCAAGATCGGTGATTTGCCTGTATGTGCATTGCATGGATTTATTATTGAGTCATTAGCCTACTATTTTCCTAAATAGGGGTGTTATTCTCTGAGACAATATAGGGAATAATTTTATATCATTTTTTTGGGATATTCGGAACATCTCTATTTTGGACAAAGTTGATGACTACGCAAGATGTATACTAATCATTAGATCCAGGGCCAAGGGCCGAAGCTCTATAACAAGCTAACAACATTTAACCCTTTAACCCTGGAGGTGTTGTGTTTCCACAGCCTGCCTGCAGTTTATATTCATACATAGACCAGTTCAGAACCATTTATCTCAGGTGATTTCCTACTCCTAGTGATAATTGTCGCTGTGCCCTGAGGGTGGTAAGTATTTTCAGCTAGCTAATCTGTGAGGTCGGCGATCTCTACCAACAAGTGTTTATCTCTTGCAATCTGGAACTCGTTAAAACAATTCAACACGACGTAAACACTTTGACTTCTCTATCAAGAATAATCTCCAAAGACAGACTTCAGTAAAGGAGAAAAATATTGTTTTGTCTCGTCATCCGGACTGACCAGATGAATAACACAGAAAACGGCAAAGAAATGACATTGCTCTCTTTCAAAGACAGACAACAGTCCTAGCTCAATAGCCAGAAGGGCTTACAACTCTATAGCCTTCCAACCCTACAGCCTCACAACCTTCCAACCCTGAAGCCCAACAACCCTGATTCTCCAACCCTAACCGGGCCCTCAGATCAAAAATACTTCAAAGTGCCTCATCTAACTATACTCTCAGTCCCACCACATCAGACAGACACAGTCACCAGCAAAAACATGAGACGGTAGTCAGTTTTTAAGGCCTATGAGCTAAACAGTGGAACAAACTACACAACAGATTTCCCTGGTAAACTGTGGCCAGCAGGCATTCTATAAAGGACCGGGCAAATTATCGACACCATCCAGTGAGTACGCTCTGTGCAATATGCCATGGATCTATGGCTTTATGAGCAAGCGCCCCACTCTCACATAACGCCTAGGGCATGATGCATATGTAGCTTAACGATGGGGGTGCTAATTATCAAGATTGTAACCACAACGCTGTCGAGATGGAAGCAATTTTAGCAGGAGTAATTTGCGGGTTCAAATCTTGGCTTCAGCAAACTTCAATATTTTATGGTGAACTAGGATAGTGTGAGAAAGAATGGAGAGAACAATCTTCTGTCTAACGTCCAAGTGAGGTGAATGGACAGTAACAATGAGCCTTGCGGTTAGTGAAACAGGCCAGTAAGCAGAGGGTTGCCAGTTCAAGTCCCAGTGCTGACTGGACATATTTGGTGGGAATGAGCTGCTAACTGAATCTGCCATCAGTATAAATCTGACTATATCAGGTGCCACCAACTACAATTGTGCCCTGAAGCAAAGCACTTAACTTGCTTCAGGGATGTTGCTCTGTGGCTGATCATGTGTTGCCTTGTCCTGGTGACCAGGGACAGTCTTAGTAACACTGGCAGATGGGGATCTGTGAAACTCAAGCCTCACCCTGAGCTGTCTCCACTTGCGATGCTTGATAGATAGCTTTTTCGCGGAGCGACTGGGTAAGACTCTTCAGGTGGGTGGTCAGATGTGTTTGAGAGGCAGAGATCCTGTGTTCAAGCCTCAGTATGAGCCGAATCAGGAGGAAGCAGCGTGAGGTCCTTTACACTTGCAGTCTAAATCGCATCAGTGGCGTATATTCATGCACGCCAACGGAAGCCAGGCTTCCCACAAAAGAATACAAGAAAACAAACAATAATAACATAAATCATTTATCTTTCATCTCTCTGTGTTTCATCATTTTCCTTCAATTCGCAAGAGGATGAATGTATCTCACAGGAGAAAGCATCCGAGCAGCACCCCTCTGTCTCTCTACTGTGTAGGCCGTCTATCTGATACTGTCTGGTCCAAACAAGTATGACATTGTTTCCGCCTGTAGCGTTGAATGCAAGGGAAGCCAGCATTTTGCCACCCTTGACAAAAAAAGTATAAAAAATGTGCCAATCTGTGTTGAGTTGAACTGAGCGAGCTCAACTGTGAATGGTCCTGGAGGGGGAAATAAAAGTGTCATGGGAAGCCCGCGTTTGGCGTTACTCCTATCAAATCGCTTTGAGAGCATACATCATTAACAGAAACAACTTGAATTGTTGCATCTCGTTGTTGTTGTTGCTAGCTAGCCGGCTAGCTAAAATTGTCCCTTTCCCGAAATTAGCCATGGACAGAGATAGAGATTTGGACTTGTGGTTTTACTTAATTCTCCATACTGGCCAATGGTTATAATAGCAATTCTGATCCAACCATGAATTCATACGTCGTGGTGCCCCTGGCCTGAGAGGATTTAAGTTCAATGTGTACAGTAGCTGGATGTACAGTAGCAGACTAATGTTAACTAGGGTTTCTAGTGAGCAAGCATTTCAGAAAGGTAGCCTAGGACACATAAAAATAAAGGTGTGTACTGCTTGTACTGTATGGCATAGTGATAGATGTTTCCTCCACATGAAAGCAAGGAGGATGACATTGGCGGTTCTCTACAAGTAGGGTGAGTCAACGTGTTTTTTCTACTTGCAGGAACGCGCGCGCGCGCACGCATGCACACACACGCAAGGAGAAATCAGAACCATGGACAGCCACATCCTATTTAGCTTACGTTGATTGAACAAAATTGTTTTTGGTATCTTTTAGTTTCACTGTATTAGACTAAGCAGAGGTGATTTGGTGATGCCGAAATGTTGAAGTTGCTGGAATAGTTGAGGCAGCTGCTGTTTTCTTTGCAACTTGCGGTAACACTCTATGTGAATATATGAATACATCAATGGTTGTTTGGTGGCCCGAAAATGTCGGAAACAACTGTCTGGTACATGCAATATGCATCGTGGACTTCACCGGAGAGAGGTTGCTATCCGTTTTTTTGTGATAAAACAAAGGTGTGGTTGAATTTATTCTGCCACTGTCTTATTATTGTCTTTGCCTTTAGGCCTATACTGTATATCATGGTCGCAAGGAATATGAATTAACAGCAAACACCGCACTGGCTTCCCCAGTGATTTTACCCACGCACCGTTACTGCATGGCATAACCCATAACTCTACTCTATACATCCAACTCTTCAAAATATACATTTGTTATTCAGTCAGGTGTACTTTGACAATGAAAAACAAGCAGACAGACATCAGTCATTACATTTACCAATTTCTTGTTAGGGGTCTTTGTATGAACACTTGATGTAACAATACCTATATATTTTGTATTACTATGTCTGCCCTCTAAATAACGTTTTAATGTCTAGCTGTTTAGAATATGAAACGATTTGTGCCATCTTCGCAGTCGATGTCTTCGTTTTAGCTTTTTCTCACCAAGTGGCCAAGAATGGAATTGACCAGGGGAATATTTATGCCGAAACCCAGTGTCTAATTTGGGAATGTCTAATTGGCGTTTTGGATCCATCAAAAGTAAAGCTGAGAGGAGAGCCCTGCCCTTAGATGCCTGGCTCGCCCTTTGTGATGCGGCTTTCAGCAATGAGCCTCTGTGTGTAATGTCATGTAATTTTATCCATCCATAGCCTAGCATACTGCACACATAGCTCACACAAAACGGTACCTTGCCTTGAATGATGATTATTTAATTTTTGTGCGCAACTTGGACATTCTCTCGTGCGCGCTATATTTGTCACGAGAGGCTGTTTCAATCAATCCTAACTTCCGTTTGTAAAAAGTAGATGTTTGAAGAGTACCCATTTTTTCGGGGTGGATTAATCAATGGACCTAATAAGACTTCGATGGAACCTATTGATTCCGATTTTGGCACTCATGGAAAAGGACTAAAATACTATTTTCGGCCATGCCATAATGGTTATAATACTGGTTTTGTTATTGTTGAATTTGATGCATCCCAGTCACCAAAAGCCCCGTTCTTCTATGGCGATTAGGACATCAACTCCACAGCAGCAGAGCTTTAACTCGAGGCAGCGCAGGGATGCTGCGGGGCGTGGAGGAGTGTACGAGCACCTTGGGGGAGCACCGAGACACAGAAAGTTGTACTGTGCCACAAAGTATCACTTACAAATACATCCCAATGGGAGAATAGACGGGACCCTGGAGGAGAATAACCCTTTCAGTGAGTACAATATAACTTATTCTCGTATATTTATGCTTTGTTATATGCTATGCATATGAAGTTTATGTTCAGCCACTATATAGACTATAGCCGAATAAGAATAGCCTATACAGAAACACTTTTAAAGTAGTCCTAGATAGATCATGAAAAAGAGAACACTTCTTACCAATTGCGCACGTTATTATGCTGTTCATTTTTCTGCCCGTCACGAATGCATTGGTAAATTGGAGTGATCAGAAGGCAACTTCAAAAAGTGAAGACAGAAGCATACTGGTTGTAGAGACACTACAACAGTAGTGTCTCTACATTATCATAGCGTCGTTATTACATTGCCATTACGTTTGGTGTCGCAGGAAATGAGAATTAATAAATGTTTCCATCCAGGCATATTGGAGATAGCAGCAGTGGATGTGGGAGTGGTGGTTATTAAAGGACTGTTCTCTGATAGATATCTGGCCATGAACGAAAAAGGAGGACTATATGCATCGGTAAATGTCGCATGATCTCTGAGGTCTCTCTCTCTCTCTCTCTCTCTCTCTCTCTCTCTCTCTCTCTCTCTCTCTCTCTCTCTCTCTCTCTCTCTCTCTCTCTCTCTCTCTCTCTCTCTCTCTCTCTCTCTCTCTCTCTCTCTCTCTCTCTCTCTCTCTCTCTCTCTCTCTCTCTCTCTCTCTCTCTCTCTCTCTCTCTCTCTCTCTCTCTAATAATTGGATAATTGACTACCATTCATGTTCAGTCTCATTTTAATATAACATGGTCATAAAGCTTTCGTTGTAATGCATTTGGTTTCAACTAAATGTCTCTTTTCTCAGGCTGCCTTCAACCGGGAGTGTGAGTTCATGGAGCGGATCCATGAGTTAGGCTACAACACTTACGCCTCCCGCAACTACCAGACAACCACTCCCTCCACCTCAACAGGAAGCAGCAGCAGGCGAAGGGCGAGTGCTGAGAGGCTGTGGTACGTGTCGATCAACGGAAAGGGCCGGCCAAAGCGTGGCCTGAAGACTCGCAGGACAGAGAAGGCCTCCCTCTTCCTGCCCAGGGTCCTTGGCCACAAGGACCATGACATGGTTCACCTGTTGTTCAACAGTAGTCTAGGGTACAGACAGACTGCCCTCAGACTTACAGGAAAGACAGGGCAAAGGAGATAGAGACATGTTTCCATATCCAGGCAGTTTGATGACTAGTCTGACTCATGTCATTCCACGCTGCCCACAGCCTGACTACCTACCTGGTGACTGAGAGACACCAGCACACCTTTCCCTCCTTTAAACTGGCATAATGATACTGTTGGAATAATGTACAACCTTATATAGAAAATGCATGCATCATACTGTCTTATGAATAAAGTGGTCAATGTCTTGAATGTATCTTTGTACTGTTATTGTTAACTCACATTATCGTAAATAGATGCAGATAATGTCCTGTGTAATTATTCTGGAGGACCATTCCATACAAAAAAATATATAAATATAAAAATATATAATATATATTATATATAAAAAAAAATATATATATAATTTTTTGCTAATTTAATAACAGAAATACCTTATTTTATTTAAATAATTATTCAGACCCTTAACTATGAGACTCGAAATTGAGCTCAGGTGCATCCTGTTTCCATTGATCATCCTTTAGATGATTCTACAACTTGATTGGAGTCCACCTGTGGTAAATTCAATTGAATGGACATGATTTGGAAAGGCACACACCTGTCTATATAAGGTCCCACAGTTGACAGTGCATGTCAGAGCAAAAACCAAGCCATGAGGTCAAAGGAATTGTACGTAGAGCTCCGAGACAGGACTATGTAGAGGCACAGATCTGGGGAAGGGTACCAAAGAATGTCTGCAGCATTGAAGGTTCCCAAGAACACAGTGGCCTCCATCATTCTTAAATAGAAGAAGTTTGGAACCATCAAGACTCTTCCTAGAGCTGGCCGCCCAGCCAAACTGAGCAATCGGGGGACAAGGGCCTTGGTCAGGGAGGTGACCAAGAACCCGATGGTCAAGAACCTGAGTTCTTCTGTGGAGATGGGAGAACCTTCCAGTAGGACACCCATCGCTGCAGCACTCCATCAATCAGGCCTTTATAGTAGAGTGGCCAGACAGAAGCCACTCATTAGTAAAAGGCACATGACAGCTCGCTTGGAGTTTTCCAAAAGGCACCTAAAGACCTCAGACCTTGACAAACATGATTCTCTGGTCTGATGAAATGCCAAGGGCAAAGTACAGAGATCCTTGATGAAAACCTGCTCCGGAGTGCTCTATCACGCCTCAGATTGGGGCGAAGGTTCACCTTCCAACAGGACAACGACCCCAAGCACACAGCCAAGACAACGCAGGAGTGGCTTTGGGACAAGTCTCTGAATGTCCTTGAGTGGCCCAGCCAGAGCCCGTACATCTCTAGAGAGACTTGAAAATAGCTGTGCAGCGACGCTCCCCATACAACCTGACAGAGCTTGAGAGGATCTGCAGAGAAGAAAGGGAGAATGTACCAAACTTGTAGCATCATACCCAAGAAGACTTTAGGCTGTAATCGCTTCCAAATGTAAACATGATATTTCAGTATTTATTACTTTTTTTGCTAAAATTGATAAAAACCTGTTTTGTTGCCATTATGGTGTATTGTGTGTAGATTGATGAGGAAAGAAAAAAAATTAATCTATTTGAATAAGGTTGTAACCTAACAAAATGTGGGAAACGTAAAGGGGTCTGAATACTTTCCAAATGCACTGTATATAGATTGCCATTGTGTTGTTAATTTATTTATTTGCCTCCATTACTTGTTATATCATAAACAAGTTTTCTGTGTATTTTTAATGTTGTTTTTTTTAGTCTATGAAACTCAAGTGTCATTACTCATGGTACTGTAGTCTCCCGATGTATTTAAGCCTACATTTTTGAAGAATTCTCTTAAAATAAATAGTAAATATATCTATAAAACAATTGAATAATAAAGACTACCAGACTGTAAGTGTTGGGATATGCAGTGTTGAGATTTTTCTGAACACTGGGCTACTGCTAGCATGTTGTGTCAGTTATCATTGGGTTCCATTGGCATGTGGTCTGTGTGATTTCGGAGTTAAGCATAGGATTGGTTCTGTTCTGTTCCTTTGTAGACACTGCACTCTAGAGGCAGCAAGTCAAACATCTTCTCTCTCTTCAGAGGTTCTGTACCCAAGAAATGACATTCCATGAGAGCGACATTACTTTTATCTAAAACTATTGTTCCCTAATGACACCAAAAGCATAAAGGTAATGATACTGTAAGAAAGTTGTAGGGCCTGTTCATCTGTTCATCTCAGTAAGGTATTCTCACTTAAAACATGTAACAAGGACGTCACTGATGCAGCACCTTGGCCAGCACAGTGAGGTGATGAAAACGCAAAACCACGTGACTGAAATGCAGCACCTTGGAGAGCGGCTGAGAACACGTAGTCTGGCCTACATGAGAAAACTCTGACGATACTATCAGGAATTCAATAGCCTAGCTTAAATTATTATTGCGATATTGGCCCTTCATTGATACAAAAGAGGGGTAGGTTACTGTCAACAAACGCTATAGAATATTTATGATAATGTATTAATTTTAGTCTACTTGAGAGTGTAGAAGTTAGATTTTATTGAAAAATATATATATATAAGTATTCAACTTTCAGCCTCAAATAATAACGATTGTTGTGAATCCATTGAATAAAAAATGTCATAATTTGAAACATCAAATGAATGAAGACGTTGATAATATTTGCCACACAAATTCCGAAATGGTTAGTTTTAGGTATAATTTAACAACAATTAGCCGCATTGTTTCCACCAGTAATTCCCCAGTTCGAAAGAATAGAATAAACTTGTGAGCAGGTGCAAAAGTCGTTGCTCCTTGCGTGTCACTTGATACCTCTATGTCATCTCGGTTGGTGGTTGTGTATTACACTGGCTAAGTGGCAATAGGCTTTCTATGGTGTGGATGGTCACACTTGGGGTTCAAATCTCGAGCGAACCTTTGATATGGGGGTTTTACGCATGGGTACTTAACTCACCATGGGCCAGAAGTTCAGTCTAATAACGGACATTTTCAACATCCTATGCATAACGGCTTAGTAGCCTACATTGTACATAAGTGCTTGGTACAGTCTACGGGTATTACATTGTGTTCAGTTGATCAGATAGGCAAAAGAGAACTGTATCCGATTAATTTAGATACCTCATCCTCATGGTACAGTAGGAGGCTTGGGTTGAGGCCACTTAACTGTTTTAAGATGAAAAGTATTTTGCCTTCCATCAACATGTTACACGTTTTGTTTATATTGTAATCTTGAGATACTTACAAAATATTATATTTTGTCTGATGATTATATTCTGTACAAGAGAAGCCCATCCATTATTTTCGGTAGTCAAAAAGTAGAAATTCATATTAAGAAAGCGGTTGATTTGCTTTTATGGATTCATTTATAGAACTGTCTCCTGTGTAACAGTCTGTTGGCTTTTCAGCTTCCTTTTCTGCATCCTGCAATACATTATTTATTTGACTTCAGTCGATATTGGAGGAAGTTTTAGACAAAGATCTCACGCGTAATCCTCCATGTCGCTTGGACACATCTTGAGAAGTCTGAGAAGTTTGTGCCGCGTAAAGACCCAATAGACAAAATAAAGGATGGGCGAAACACTTTATAGAGGCCACATGTGTCAGCTCACACTAAAAGTACAGTGGCAACTACTGAGTTCGTTGAGATGTTCTGCATGGTGCGCCCTGCCACTCGAGATCAGAGCGCACAAGGGGAGGTGGTTTTCTGAGTGACTTTGCGTCGGAGGTAACTAGCGTGCATGTGGATTGAGTTGAGAGCAACCTTTTTGTTACAGTAGGTGGCGTGTGATGTCATTTCGGGGCACATATAAGTATCGTCAAGAGAGAGTCATGGCTATGTCTTGCAACACGACTGACAATTCACAACTCGATCTAAAAGCATCTCGGAATAGAGTCATTCAGCGGAGCCATTGAAGTAGCCTACAGAAAATACTTCATGCAGACTCAAAAATAAGTTCACTGGAGGCTCAGTCAGTCCCACAGTCTCCACAACTTTTCCGTCAACCTGTGAGCACCACGGACAGGGGAAAGAGGGGTTTGGGGAAAATTCTAAAAACAAATTCAAACACGTGAGAGCGCACTGACCACACAGGGATGTCTGTCCACGCGTCCTGGCTACCATTACCGCTGCTGGTGTGGGGGCTGGTCTGCAGCTCAGTGCGCACTGCCCCGTTAGCGGGTATGCAGAACGGCGCTCTTGAGCGGCATTGGGAAACGCTCTACTCTCGATCACTGGCTCGGAACCCATGGGAAAAGAGAGAAATCACCCGGGATGGTGAATATCTTATGGGCATCAAAAGACTTAGGCGTCTCTATTGCAACGTCGGCATTGGGTTTCATATTCAAGTTTTACCAGACGGAAAGATCACTGGAATACATAACGAAAATAGATACAGTAAGTTTAGTTTCATACTTTTATTTAAACCAGCATCTTTGGGCACACGTGTTTGATGCCCCTCTCTTCGTCTGCAACCTGTTTGTGCCATGTGCCACCACTTTAGAACTTCATATTGTGAGTTTGGGTTGTGTGAATGGGCACCATGCCAACTTCAACGTAACATTGTGTTTAGATTAGGCTACTAGCCAATTGACGTCACGTGTTAGTATTTTCGTCCGATGGCCATGAGGACAGAGGAAGGAGTGTTTTAGCCAAGTATGATTTCGTCTTCTTTGCAACACATTGCAAATTGTTTGCGGCTCTGTTTCAATGACAACAACAAACAAACATGTTTCTGAAGAGTCAAAAGAAATCACGGATAGTACCAGATCTGGGGGTTTGGACTTGACGATAACTGTC
Source organism: Salvelinus alpinus (assembly GCF_045679555.1). Classification (NCBI taxonomy): domain Eukaryota; kingdom Metazoa; phylum Chordata; class Actinopteri; order Salmoniformes; family Salmonidae; genus Salvelinus; species Salvelinus alpinus. Next base: position 53,789,400 of record NC_092100.1, read on the forward strand.
GGCTACCTGTATATTGGGGTACAATTGAGTTAGTTATTCTCTACCGACTGTCCAGTATAAAGTCAGGACAATTTTCGTCTTTTTTTTCTTCCTGCCTAACACATTAGCCTTGTATTTTGATACATACATTTGATACATTCCTCCAAGAGAATAACAGAGACTAGACAACATTATTATTATTTCTTATCTTATGTAAACCCGTAGACATAACAGTTTGAAGTTTTCTCAGAACTTCAACCTGCTACAGGAACTCATACTGGGAACTTTAGTGAGAGGAAGTCCATATCATATGTAGCCTAGTTGTCATCTAATGCCAAGGGAGAAATGCACCGATTTCCTTGCAGGGTGTTTAAGTAACAGTTTGAAAATATATCTAAATAGACCTGTGTCTACTACAGACTTCCTTATCTACTTGATCTATTTCACAAGACTGGCATAAACAATGGATTATACACAACTTTGCTATGGTGTACAGAATAAACATTTCAGTAATATCCTTTATCTCATTTCAGGTCTCCTTGAGATATCACCTGTGGAGAGAGGGATTGTGACAATCTTTGGAGTCCGAAGTGGTCTGTTTCTAGCCATGAACAGCAAAGGGAAGCTCTACGGATCTGTAAGTATACATGCTACGTTTTCCCGGGACGTATTTCTGGGTCACAGCATACTTTATTGCATGAAAGGTCTCCACAGCAGAATGATTGTCAATGTCTTGGCGTGCCTTTACATGTTTGTAGCTCATGAACTCCATAATAAGCTACGCCACAGGTGTGTTCAATATAAGGTGTAGACCTTTCCTTTCCTTAGAGTCCATGTACAGTATATGGTATTTCAAAGTAAAGTTGAATTGGCCACAAAATCCCAAGTGTTGAGATTGATCTGCGTGATTTGGGTAATTTGCCAATAGAGGTTCTACATCAGCTTCCACATAGTCCGCTGTTCATTGCGTCATTTTATTGTTTCTTAATGTAGACCTAAACCTCTCCTCTCTCATCCTTTCTCTAGGGTCATTACAATGACGAGTGCAAGTTCAAGGAAAGCCTCTTGGCAAATAACTACAACGCGTATGAATCTGCAGCTCACCCAGGGATGTATATTGGACTGAGTAAGACTGGCAAAACCAAAAAAGGAAACCGGGTAACAACAGCAATGACAGTGACACACTTCTTGCCGAGGATCTGAATGATCCCAGACAGACTGTGCCTTCAACAGAGGGTAGAGGAAAGAGAGAGGAAACAATGCACTTTCAAATGCTTTTTCTAGAGTGAGATATTTAAATTGTTTATTTATGATTCTTGAGACTTTTTATATTTTGGGAAAGTGGAATTACGTAGAAAGGGAACATGAAAAAATGACAATTTTTTTTGTTTTTAAATCTATGAAATGTGTGCTGCTATAAGTGTCTTGAGATGAGTACATGTTTTTTAAACGTGAAATGGATTTTGCACTGTTTTTAAGTATTGTTGTGCGGCATTGGTTGTGTTCTCATCGTACTTGTGTTTACTTTGAAAGAAATTGCTGACCCAAGTTTGTCAGAGTTGTGTCTCAGCATCAAAAAGAAAGACAATGACGGCAAAGGTCCGAACCATTCAAAGTTAATTACGGGTCCCATGATTAGTCATTTATTGGTCGATACAACGACAATTGGGACTTACAAAAACTCAACAACACAGAAATGGGTTTCTGCATTGAATTTGTTGTATGGTCTTGGTCAGAGTTGTGTGTGTTATTGCAGTATTTCAATGTAAGAAAGATCACTTGTTATTTTTCCATTCCTAATTGATTTAGCTTTTTTACTACCTCAGTATGGACGTGTAAGCTCTAGGGATTGTGTTGTTGCTTGTTCTGTGTCGTCTACAGTATGTTGTTCTGTCATATTTCTGAGCGTGACATATGACGTTGCCACACTTCTGTGTTTTACAAGTTACAACTTAACCTACACTGTATACCACCGACGAGGTGATCTAGAGGAACCCATTCAGAGAGAGGAAATCTGAGTTTAGATGGCACAACTATAGTGTACGGTTAGGGTTAAAGGTAACTCTGGTCCAGGGTTGAACTATATTTTTGTTGTATGCATGTATGGTAAAAACTCTTTCATAAATAGTATATGCAGCACACAAATGACTGGACACTTCTCTAATCCAGCATTAGTGAAGGTACTTGACTATCAGTAATTTATGACAATTCCACTTTCTTATATGTTTTCTGTATTTCAAATGTATTGTTGTACTCAATGCCTGATATGTGGTTTTGTAAATCCTTTTGAATTGACTTCCCTTGCAGTTGTCAATAGTAAGAACCCACGTTAGCTTTGGGAGTATGTTGCTATTTCAGTTTTGTACTCATGCAAACTAAAAAAAAAACAAGAAGAATGTCCTTTCTTGCTAGCACAGAGGATGCAGAAAATGAACATGTCAACGAAAAAACTGAAACTAGATGTGTTTCTTACTGTGTTCACTCGTATGATCCCTTGTGATCTCCTGCAATCAGTTCAACATTATATTATGTCCTCTGTTATGCATTTCGTGTGTATCAAAACTATGTCTGTAGTTTTATACAGGTCCTGTTCAACTTTGTGGTGTATGTGCTGTGCACATGATCCAAAAAAAAACGTCAAGAAAGTCAATAAATGATGTTATAGCATATAGACTATGTGGTGTGGATTGCTTACTTCCATAAAGGAGTGCATTGAAAAGTGGAAACGTCTCGATCAACATCAATCTACAACAGACGTGTCTGTGAACAATGCCCCCATTTCTTATTAGCGCCTATATAAAATATAAACACATCACAGATCATTTGTCCACACTCATGACCCACGGCACTTTCAGAAATTTCGAAAGCCTTTTCAAGTACTGATTGGTGCAATACATAGCCTGGGGGACATAGGCCTATCACACGGTCCCTTAACAAGGAAGTGTTACGCAGTGTGCTCTTCTGAATGGTGACTCACACGTATACAGTTCAGACTTCAAACTATGACGCTTCGGTCAGTTTCACTAAATAACGGGGTTCCCCAACTGTGACCATCTTGCAATGCATTTTTCAAAACAGACAAAAAAAATAGAGACGTGAAAGATGAATAATGATGCTTTTAAACTATCCTACCTCGCTGTGATTTCCAGACATTTTCAGACCTGCAAAATAACATTCATTTAACCTAGAAATTCAGATTGAATTCAACTCTGTTTCACGTTTGTTTCACTCATTGAAACCACAGTGAATTATAGCAGGATTGATTTCCAAGCTAACTTTCAGCGACACTTGAACTCAAAATCAACAGCAAATCCACACTGGAGGTCACTATGCAGGGTGCGGAGGTCACCATGCAGATCATTGAGACAATGGGGTAATTTGTATGCTTGGATTTTACATGTTAAAAGCCTGTTGCATTCACACCTCTCTAAAGTGGTAATGCGGCTGAAATCTCATCAGTAAATTGGCTATGCTAATAGGGATAAACAGGACTAGATTGTTTTCCTTGTGGCAGGCTGAGACAGTGTGAATGGAGGACAAAGCATTCGTCAATATGAGAGTGTGATTTCAATGAATGAATGCATGTACAGTAGGACAGTAGAGCACCAGTCCTGCCTCCCGCTTTGGGCCCGCTCAGCTTCTATATACATACTCTACTTGATTCATCCGCCACTCACTATGTAGTCATAGTTACATTCATAAGGTTACATAGTGATCAGCTCATGTAAATTCGCCTTCTGACAGTTCACCACGCAACGTCTACAATGGCCCTAAGCCTTTAGTGTATCCGGAAGGTCACAGAGAGAAGTGTCCAATCCCCACACAAGCATTTTGGGCCTCTTCTCTTTTCCACCATAAAGACGACAGTACACTGGTACCTTCCCAGCCCAGCTGAGAGACCACTAGAAACGGTGTCATTTCCGCACCAATTGTACTGCCATCATCAACACCAACATTTGCACATCACTTGGGTGCCACTTCTACATTGAACAATTTACCTACAAGGGTCTGTTTTATTCCCTATGATCCTTTCATGTCCTTTAGACGCACAGAGGTCTCAGCAAACTCCAGACAATCCGGGAAACTAGCAACAATGTGTGCGTTAACAGAGAGTGTGTTGATTGTAATTGAATGGTGGTTAAGTCGATGGCCTTGGTAAACAAGATGCTACATGGCTTGGGCAACGGCTGGTAGTTGCTAGTAGCTATTATCACATGATTTTTTCCCCTCTCTCTTTTGCAGTGCTAAGGCACACACACTGGCCGGGGAGGCTAGCAGCAGGGAACAGACAGCCAGCCCTACACATTGACAGCAGGCAGTTGTGAAAGGGCCTATATAATGCAACCGTCCTATCGCCTCTGTGTCTGAGAGCTCAGGTGTAAAAAGGGGGAGGTCCTCAATGCGTACTCCTTTGGCTCTAGTCTAATGTGCGGCCGTCGAAGGGAACACAGAATGTTAATTCCTGAATGCAGTAGTGAATTAATTGCTTCAAACTAATATCACCACTGTAATCCCTGAATAAAGGGCCAACAATAACAGTCCCAGGTCAGGAAACTAGTTAACGACAGAGGACGAAAAATGAAGGATATGTTAAACTAAGCATTTGTCTTAAACTCTTAGACTCACTTAATCTTCCTCTACCTCTACTGCTGTAGAGTGACTGGAAGGGGAATCCTTTGACTATTCATTGTCCCATTAGAGTCTCAACATCCACAAATGTTGAAATCATTAAATGACATTTTTTTTTTAAATCCCCCTATTTATCCTCCTTGAGCAAACACACACGGCCTCTGCTTTTGGAAGAGGGTTATAGGCTCAGCGCTGGGAAGAACTCTCCAGGACAGGGCTTGTGTCTAATTCTCTGTCATGGCCTGTAAGGGCCTGAGCAAATAAGAAGAGCTGTGGGAGGAGGACTGCAAGTACACCACAGAGAGGGAGGTTGCGGGTTTGGTAGTTTGGTGGGAGGTCAGGTTTACTGCTGAAGACTCGACGCATCTCACATAGTGCCTCTCTGGACGTGACCCCACTCTCTGAAAGGGTCTCAGAGGGAGTTGGGATATGGCAAAAAAAAAAAAATGTTCAATTCACATATGCATATAATACTCACTTGTACATGTGTGAAACAGAACGAATCGAAGCGTTATTATCATAGTGCAGTGATGATCATATGGACACTGGAGTGTAAAAACAATACAGCAATTTGGTGAATCCAGTCAGACTTCAGTTGCTGGTTTTACCGGACACATTCCCCCATAATTGACCATTCAACAGGTGCTTTGGGGACAGGAAGACACAAATGCAATTTATGCTTCAACACAAATACACTTGCCTGCAGATGATATCAAATGGAAGATTCACAAGCACTATTTGAGCCACACAAAGCTTGTTTTGCCGGTGTTAAGGTTTTGTTCTCTAGATCTCAGATATTGTATATATATATATTTTTTTTAAATGTGTAATAGCCCGGCCTCAGTTTATTGTTTGGCTTTGCTACTGTTTTGTCTGTCTCTGTCCCTTTATCTCGTCACTTCCCCTTGAGATAAAACAAAACACTGAGCAGATGGAAGTCTTTCTTTCCCTAAGGTCAGACCACATCGCACATAACAAGCTATAATATTGTAGCAAACGGCGACAGAGCAGCACTTGCTGGTCTCTAACCCGAATCTCCGAGCCCGTCGCCAAACCCTCTAACCACTGCTACAATATTTTTCTTGTCATGTAAAAATTAATGTTACAAAATATTTTGGAAAATAGTATTGTTTTGCGTCATGTCTTCTTGTATGCATTGAATCCAGGCGAGTCTTAAGCGAGTTCGCTGTCCACGTTTGAAATAGGCAATTCTGAATGCAAACAGCACATTAAACATCAAAGGGGAATTACTCATGGCCAGACATGAAAGAGGCGCTCATTTAAGAGTGAAATCGCATGATATACAGTCAGAGCTGCTGTAAGATGCCACATGCTCTGGTCTGTTTGTCTGTAATCATTTCTAAGCACGTAATGGCCAGCCTTTCCTTTGGTAGGAATCCACGATCTGGGAAGTCATAACCTAGCTGTTTACCTGCCTCTCTTTCTTCTCCTTCCAAACTAAATGGCCACTCATGTGAAAGTGTGCATTTCCTGTCTGAGCGTGCTCTCTATATGTGTGCGTATGTCTGCTCCTGTCCCGTGCAGCAATGCCGGCCCAGGTTTGGCCTGGATCCATGGTGCGGCAGGCCCCAACCTGCAGCTGGGAGAACGAGGCCTGGCCTAGCGGATGGAGGGATCTATTTAGCCGGTGCGTTTGTGCCCCTGGTCTCCTTTGTAGAGCCAGCTGTGAAGTATGTGTTTGGGACAGTGGTGCAGTGCGGGCCTGCAGATGTTTGGCCATAAAGAGCAGCACTTCAAAAGGGAAGAGACACCCCCACCCCTCTCCTCCAGCCCCTCTCTTCTAGGACACAGCTCCACTCTGGAGGATTTCAGCGAGGGGAAACAATGCAGACTTGGGCCCTGTAATCAGCGGCCACTGACAGGTGTTGTGAAGAATAAAGGGCTAGTTCTGGACTGGAGAAACAAGTTTAGACCCAAGTCACTTTCTATGCTGTTGTCTCATACTATGGATCAGCAGACTGGTCTGTCCTGGCCAGTCAAGGCCTTATGTCTGTAAACTTGGGACATCTTGAACTTGACTGCTGCTTGCACTCTGTCTGTGCAGGAACACAAGCTAGTAAAGCAGTCTTCAATGTGAAACAAACCAGGAAATGACAACTGAGTTACTGTGTGTGAGTTGGGAAAGCCTATGTTAGTATTAACAGTGTGTGTTGTATCAACAGCTGGGAACTAGAGCACTCCAGATTAACCTAAAGTGTTTGGGTTATCTCATTAAGGATCCTTTTCATGCTCTGACTATTACATGTACATGTGTTTTTTTTAACCAACGTTTTAGTCCTTTTAAACCCATCTGTTTGAAGCTCTTTAGAGAGGGATCACACACGACTGCAGGGACCACAGAGGGAAATGTGAAGTAGTAGTACTGGAAGTAGCAGCAGAAGTACCGGAGGTAGCAGCAGAAGTACCGGAGGTAGCAGCAGAAGTACCGGAGGTAGCAGCAGAAGTACCGGAGGTAGCAGCAGAAGTACCGGAGGTAGCAGCAGAAGTACCGGAGGTAGCAGCAGAAGTACCGGAGGTAGCAGCAGTGTTGTATTTACTGTATTATCTCCTGTTTATTCTCTAGAATCTAGCCAAGTTCATAATCAGAAAGAATATCATGTGTTAGATTCAATCAGAATGTCCCATCGTCTAACAACTGTACAATAGGGGTTCCTCAGGGATCTAGCTTAAGGCCTATACCCGTTGGCATACAAAGTGTCTAATTAATCCTAGTATCCTAACAGTGGCATAGCTACTGGTATAATATAGCTGCTCAGCCCTCCAGTTAGCTCCATTGAAGGCGCAACTAGTTGACGAGCCTCAGGTGACGAGCAGAATAGGAGGGACATAGGAGGGACTTGTCACACCTCCAGTGTTTATGTGATTAGAATTCTCTCTAAGGGGGAATAGAACAACTTCTGTTCTCAAAGGTCAGTCTGATTTCCATTGCATTCCTGCCACATGTTTTCACATTTCCATCTGCAATCAAACATTCCCATTATTCTCATCTGGCACTCCCTCACAGCTGAGATGGTGCAGCCAGGGCATGACAAAGCAAAATGGGCATGAAATATAATTTTTTTAGGCAGGCTGTGAAATTAACAAACAAATAAATAGACACAACAAAAGCTTGTAATTTCTATCAGAAGTTGAACGGTTGTTCTCCATTTCAAATAGTTAAACGCATAGATTCGAATAGAACATAAAACAACGGTTTCTTTTTCTTTCATCAAACTTTCTTTCCTTCTCTCGTAAGGTCCTACACAATGTGACCCTCCTCTAATGACCCATGTGTGTTATTTTTCTCTGCACCTTCTATGAGGTCGTTAAGATCACACACCTTCATTTGACTGGCTCCTCCCGCTCAGCAGTGCTCTCCTTGATATCTAGTGCTGCGTTGACATGGACCGCGCCTCAGAGAGGATAATACTCTTGTCCTGCCGCTAGACTCCTATCACAGAGAGAGAAGAAGTGATGGCTTGAGGGGTGGGGGGGGGACGTCTCATCTCATTCATCAAAGCTGCTGAGTTCAAGCCCCGCCCTAACTCACCATGGGAAAGACGTATTATATCTGATCTGTCTGTTAAGCATAAGAAGCCGTCTCCTTTCATTTAGCAGCCTTTTGATCAAACGCTTCACTCGCAGGTATCAGATCCAGCGAAGGTTTGGTTGCGACAGGGAACAAGGTACTGTATCAGCACAAGGGATCACTATAAACTGGGATCTTATCGTTTTATACATAATGTGGGACAACTTGATTGATGTGCTGCACCACAGCCAACATGTTCCTCTGGATTAACGTTGGTAATAAAAGGTCTTTGAATTTTTAGGTACTCAGTGAACTGTGACTACACCAGACACACCACTTCACTGTAATTATCGTTATTTATAATGCATTGTGCATTAGTTATATGAATGGTATTCATTTCACATAATGTGACAAATATATGAAGCAGTCAACATTTACTCCTATTTTCCAGCTGATTCGTCCTTTGCCACTGCACTGCCTGTGGGGGTTGATGTCAAATAAATCAGAGACTATCAGTCCAAAAAGCTACCGAAGCTTCCCCCCCCCCCCCCGTGTGAGCTAAAGATCAAACGACCTATTAAGGGAAGACATTAAGCAGTAAGGAGGGTAGGTACACACTTTGTATCTAAATCAAACTTTACTCAATGATTTAAGTCAACAGAAAGGGGCAATCAGTGAAACTTCGGAAGGGGCCAAACATGTGCCCTTGGGACACAGCGTCCGAAATGATAACAATGCCATTCTTTTGTCGTGACATAACGTTTGATATCGCTCAATCCCTTTGTGTTCGATGGAATAATGGGACAGATACTTTCCCAGTGCAGTAATAACAAGAATAAGTCAGTAATTACACTAATAACAGTAATAACACTTGTCCTACAACTGTAGAACCTCCATATAGCTGGATGACCCTGGTAATCTGACGGCATTACAAACTCTCAAAGACAATCTGAGGGGGTTGAGCTGCATAATAAACACTTTAAAAGCATTATTCGTGGAAATAAACATCAGCGTGTTGAGAGTTGCACTCGGGGGGGGGGAGGTTCTAATCATCAAACAAAATGAGTCATCGGTGAGTTTCCCAGCAGGTGAGCAGTGAGTTCTCTGGGTGTCTGTCCTGTGTATGAGTCGCGTGTCTGTCTGTGCATACGAGCGTATTTGTGATGTATCTCCCACCCGGCGTGGCGTGACGCTACATCTACACGGGCACGGCTGAGTTACCACTAGGAAGTGTTTCCTAACCCTAACCCTCTGGGATGATGGGCAAGATCTGAAATAAGATACCTTCTACACACTAGAAAACAAAAACAAAAACAATTGAAGTGGGTTGTGTCAGTGGGTTGTGTCAGTGGGTTGTGTCAGTGGGTTGTGTCAGTGGGTTGCGACACAAGGAGTTAGTCTGACCGAGGGCTTTCCCTGATGACCACAACACGCCCCTAGCCCCTTTTTGAAGATCCTGTGGCTCTGGTGTTCACAGATCCAGAGCTAGTGAACGACTGAATAGGTGAAAGTAGCACTGTGATGGCCCCAAGCTACTACAGTGGCCCTATGAAACGCTAAATGGTGCCAAAATTGCATTTACCTATCCACCAGTCAGCATATTAAAAATGGTATGAACCAAGTAGTTGGAGCTATCAAAGGAGTTAGGGGAAAATGGGAAGTGGGGGCCTGCACAACTGAGACTCCTTAACGTTTGATCCTCAGTTGGGGAGCATTGCGTTGGTGCAGGAGCGCTAGCTCCCGCAAGGGGACGACGTTCTGTGAGAACAGATTGAGTAGGAATTTCAAAGGCTGCGTTTGTAATGCTCATGCTCACCTGTTGCAGTGGACTAGATTTAGAGTTAGGTACACATGCATTCACGCGTATGCCCTGACACGCATGGACACGCATGGAACACATACTAAAGGTGTCGTGTGCAACTCCCATTTACAAGCTCAGCACCCTCACACAAAACTTCCAGTTTGTGTGACGATAATCACAAACCAACACATAGGACAGTACAAATGTATTAACGTAAACAAAGGCATTAAACACGTATTTGACACATATTAGAAAACGGAAGGATCTAACATATTGAGACTAGCGTGTCAAATTGTCATCGGCCTTGATGAAACAGTCCTCTTAAGGCGCTTTCAAGCCACCTTATTTACCTGCTTCTCCTCTGATAGGGAGCCCTTCAAAGGCAGAGCTGCTGCAGATAAGACACCAGGACATAACATGTATTCTTGGAGGAGCTCTACACCACAGAGACCAGAGACCAGGGGACACAGATTACCCCGATGCTGGCTGCAGGAATGCCCATATAGAGTAGGGTGTTTTGTAACAGCACGGGCAGAAACACACTGCACTCCAGAAACCCCTATGTACCAAGCTGAACCTCAGAACAATTTTTTGTTCTTTTCTGTTTGAGGATTTGAGAGCTTTGAACAGCATGGACCTCAGTATATTTTGCCAACGTTGTCCCAGTCCCAGAAATGGTCATTCTGCTAGATTTGAATAGACTAGATTGGACTGAATGTGACAAAAACAAAATGAAAACATCATGAATGATTCAATAACATGATCCTGTAGTAGCCCATAAGAAGGCTCAAGGCCCTTTTCAAATCAGCAGATGTAGCCGAAACCCAGCCTTAAACCCCAAACAGAAAGCAATGCAGATGTAGAAGCACGGTGGCGTGGAAAAACTCCCTAGAAAGGCCAGATCATTCTAGATCATGCTAGATGTTCAAAAGTTCATAGATGACCAGCAGGGTCAAATAATAATTTCACCTACTGCTCCAAGGATCGTTGGGGTTCAAAAATATCAGACACTTAGGTGTTAAAAGCTGGTAAACCACTTTTCATAGTAAAAGCAACACTTAATCTGACACTTTACGTAAGATCATGATATGACACCAGTCACATAGGAACTTACTTTTTGTGAGTTCCAAACGTTAGCAAGAAGACCGTATTGGGAAAGTCTGGGTGCCATAGCTAGTAAGCATAATCCAGTAAAGTGCTGCCATCCTCTGGGCAAAATAGAGAACTACAAGGTAGCAACATAGCATAGTTATTTGCCACTCCGTATCCATTTTGAATGATTTCGGAAGCATCTGTATAGGCCTTATAGAGGGTTTTCGACAACGGCATTAAGCATTAAATCCCATCAAAAGGAAGAGGTATGACAACACAACGTATTGCCTTAGTATCAGACATGCGCTCAATCTGTTATGGACCCTCCAGTAGAGGGTGATATGACCCTTCCTACTGGACCCCGTGACACCACAGGACTGCAGTTGGTTCAGAATGAATGAGAGCCACAGAGGCTGTCTGCCAAGCTGGTTTTGTCCTGGGCAGCTGCCTTTCTCTGATTCTCCTTTTCCTAGAAGAGGCCTGGATCAGAATTCAGCGGGACAAAGCAGGCAGGGGCCAGCTGCCGGACAGACAGCTGGCCTATAGCACTCTGCAGCAGGTGAGCATCGGACTGGCGGCATGAACTGAGGCCCACTGATAACATTGCCCTGCTCTCTCTCTCTCTCTCTGCTCTCTTTCTCTCTCGGCTCTCTTTCTCTCTACTACAAGACTCCACTCTGCAAGCAAACAGCACTTCACTTCAAATGCTGCCAGCTATACCGCCTGGAAACCTGTGTGCCAACGACCGTGACCCTTCTCTACTGTTTCATAAATCTGTGTCAGTGGAAAATGCAAGAGCATAAAGCGGAGAAGCACTATCTGGAGGAAAGATAATTTGAAAATAAAGAGAAAGAAAGAGAAAGCTATATTCCCTGGAAATCAGTATTCCCTATTCCCTGGATGGGAGAATGTGATGGAATTTCTGAAGCAACAGGTGGTATCGAAAGTTTAAAAAAACAATTAGAAGGCACTATATACCATTATAATAGGGTACGTTACTTTACTTTGCTTTGCAGGCTATTCTACAGGCTACGAGAACAGCAACAAAAGCAGATTTACAAGTTACAATCGTACAAGCTACTGGCGAGGAAACTTCTCCCTCTACTTTTTGATAAAACACAGTATGCAGTATGCAGTAAGAGGCCGCTTCAGCAGCTGTTCTGTTATGTGACATAACAGTGGTGGTGCAGTGTGTCCTGAGGCCATGGGCTTAGGCTGACTGGGTTTAGGCTGACTGGGTTAGGCCGCTGTGTCCTAAATGGCACTCTATTCCCTATATAGTGCACTACTTTTGACCATGGCCGATAGAAACAAAATCTCCTTTATATTAAAGCATTGCATGCATATCATTGTATTTGCAGATCTGAGAAAAAAAAATGTTTTTCCTCAAATAATTTCATGGAACTCTTTGTCCTTTTACATGACTGAAGACATTACAATAATATTTTTTTAATACCACAGAAATGACCAAAATGACAGGCTACTCTGACACTGACCAATAAATAGATAGATCAATAAAACGAATGACTTTGCTTTAAATGCAACTAATAGTATACGCCAATGAAAGGAGTGGAGACACAGATTGTACAATATGATTTGTCACATCATGAGCACATACAGTATAGGCCTACATGGCTAGGAAGTTACAGTCCACCTTTCTAGTGGCACTCACTCATCCAAACTTTTTTCCCCCGCAATTGTATTGTGAAAGACCTTTTAGCTACTGCCTGTTGTTCATTGACAGCCACAACTCAACTCAGCTGTTTGATATTTGCTGTACGGGTTGCCCAAATGCGGGCTTTCCAATTGCGGGCTTCTCGATTGTAGGCCTATATGTGCTCGTAATGTGACAGAACGCAATCCATAGCGATTTTTTAAAAAGTAGTTATTGATCGTCTGTGGCTAAATTATGTGAAGTATTTTCAATTACTTCATTTATTTCTATACAGACAGGAGTATTTATGTAATTTGGCAAATGTATTTAAATTAATCAACACTTATTATTATTATTCAACGGATTGTAGTCAGTAACCCCAATCAGTGCCTTGCAAAAGTATTCATCCCCTTTTGCCTTTTTCCTTTTTTTGTTGCATTACAATCTGTAATTTAAATGGATTTCTATTTGGATTTCATGTACTGTCCAAATCGGTGAAGTAAAATGAAAAAAAACATTTGTTTCAGAAAATTCAAAAAAATTCATAATAGGAAAGTGGTGCGTGCATATGTATTCACCCCCTTTGCCATGAAGCCCCCAAATAAGATCTGGTGCAACCAACTACCTTCATAAGTCACATAATTAGATTACACACAGGTGGACTTTATTGAAGTGTCACATGACCTGTCACGTGATCTCAGTATATATACCCCTGTTCTGAAAGGCCCAAGAGTCTGCAACACCACTTAGCAAGGGACACGACCAAGCAAGCAGCACCATGAAGACCAAGGAGCTCTCCATCAGTTGATGTCACAGAGTGCTGTAAAGACACCCAGCCTAAAACCCCAAACAGCAAGCAATGCAGGTGTAGAAGCACGGTGGCTAGGAAAAACTCCCTAGAAAGGCCGGAACCTAGGAAGAAACCTAGAGAGGAACCAGGCTATGAGGGGTGGCCAGTCCTCTTCTGGCTGTACCGGGTGGAGATTATAATAGAACATGGCCAAGATGTTCAAATGTTCATAGATGACCAGCAGGGTCAGATAATAATAATCACAGTGGTTGTCGAGGGTGCAACAGCTCAGCACCTCAGGAGTAAATGTCAGTTGGCTTTTCACAGCCGATCATTCAGAGTATCTCTAACGCACCTGCTGTCTCTAGAGAGTTGAAAACAGCAGGTCTGGGACAGGTAGCACGTCCAGTGAACAGGTCAGGGTTCCATAGCCACAGGCAGAACAGTTGAAACTGGAGCAGCAGCACGACCAGGTGGACTGGGGACAGCAAGGAGTCATCAGGCCAGGTATTCCTGAGGCATGGTCCTAGGGCTCAGGTCCTCAGAGAGAAAGAGAAAGAGAGAGAGAGAGAGAGAGAGAATTAGAGAGAGCATACTTAAATTCACACAGGACACTGGATAAGACAGAAGAAATTCTCCAGATATAACAGACTGACCCTAGCCCCCCGACACATAAACTATTGCGGTATAAAAACTGGAGGCTGAGACAGGGGGGGTCGAGAGACACTGTGGCCCCGTCCGACAATACCCCCGGACAGGGCCAAACAGGCAGGATATTACCCCACCCAATTTGCCAAAGCACAGCCCCCACACCACTAGAGGGATATCTTCAACCACCAACTTACCATCCTGAGACAAGGCCGAGTATAGCTCAGAAAAATCTCCCCCACAGCACGAACCCGAGGGGGGGCGCCAACCCAGACAGGAAGATCACGTCAGTGACTCAACCCACTCAAGTGACGCACCCCTCCTAGGGACGGCATGGAAGAGCACCAATAAGCCAGTGACTCAGCCCCTGTAATAGGGTTAGAGGCAGAGAATCCCAGTGGAAAGAGGGGAACCGGCCAGGCAGAGACAGCAAGGGCGGTTCGTTGCTCCAGAGCCTTTCCGTTCACCTTCCCACTCCTGGGCCAGACTACACTCAATCATATGACCTACTGAAGAGATGAGTCTTCAGTAAAGACTTAAAGGTTGAGACCGAGTCTGCGTCTCTCACATGGGTAGGCAGACCATTCCATAAAAATGGAGCTCAATAAGAGAAAGCCCTGCCTCCAGCTGTTTGCTTAGAAATTCTAGGGACCGTAAGGAGGCCTGTGTCTTGTGACCGTAGCGTTCATGTAGGTATGGGCAGCAGGACCAAATCGGAAAGATAGGTAGGAGCAAGCCCATGTAATGCTTTGTAGGTTAGCAGTAAAGCCTTGAAATCAGCCCTTGCCTTAACTGGAAGCAAGTGTAGACAGGCTAGCACAGGAGTAATATGATCAATTTTTTGGGTTCTAGTCAAGATTCTAGCAGCTGTGTTTAGCACTAACTGAAGTGTATTTAGTGCTTTATCCGGGTACCTAGAAAGTAGAGCATTGCAGTAGTCTAACCTAGAAGTGACAAAAATCATGGATTCATTTTTTTACATCATTTTTTAACACAAAGTTTCAGATTTTTGCAATGTTACGTAGATGGAAAAAAGCTATCCTTGAAACAGTCTTGATATGTTTGTCAAAAGAGAGATCAGGGTCCAGAGTAACGCCGAGGTCATTCACAGTTTTATTTGAGACGACTGTACAACCATCAAGATGAATTGTCAGATTCAACAGAAGATCTCTTTGTTCCTTCGGACCTAGAACTAGCATCTCTGTTTTGTCCGAGTTTAAAAGTAGAACACATTTCGTATACATTGTTTGCATTCAGGAAGGCAGTGAGTTTCTGCACAACAGCTTTTTCTAAAATGTTTGAGAGGAAAGGGAGATTTGAGATAGGCCGATAGTTTTTTATATTTTCTGGGGCAATGTTTGGCTTTTTCAAGAGAGGCTTCATTACTGCCACTTTAGGTGAGTTTGGTACACATCCGGTGGATAGAGAGCTGTTTATTATGTTCAACATAGGAGGGCCAAGCACAGGAAGCAGCTCTTTCAGTAGTTTAGTTGGAATAGGTTCCAGTATGCAGCTTGAAGGTTTAGAAGCCATGACTATTTTCATGAATGTGTCAAGAGATATAGTATTAAAAAACTTGAGTCTCTCCCTTCATCCTAGGTCCTGGCAGTGTTGTGCAGACTCAGGACAACTGAGCTTTGGAGAAATACGCAGATTTAAAGAGGAGTCCGTAATTTGCTTTCTAATGATCATGATCTTTTTGCCAAAGAAGTTCATGAATTTATCACTGCTGAAGTGAAAGCTATCCTCTCTTGGGGAATGCTGCTTTTTAGTTAGCTTTGCGACAGTATCAAAAACACATTTTGGATTGTTATTTTCCTCAATTAAGTTGGAAAAATAGGATGATCGAGCAGCAGAAAGGGCTCTTCTATACTGCACGGTACTGTATTTCCAAGCTAGTCAGAAGACTTCCAGTTTGGTGTTGCACCATTTCCGTTCCAATTTTCTGGAAGCTTGCTTCAGGGCTCGGGTATTTTCTGTATACCAGGGAACTAGTTTCTTATGACTGCATCTACGGTATTACGCAAGGTTAAATTGAGTTACTCAGTTAAGTGTTTAAGAAAGACGAATAACACTAAAACAAACTAAACAAAACAATAAACCGACGACCGTGAAGCTATACAAAACAAATAAGTGCAGACACTGGCAACTTACACATAGACAATTACCCACAACCTACCTAATGACTATGGCTGCCTAAATATGGCTCTCAATCAGAGACAACGATAGACAGCTGTCTCTAATTGAGAACCAATCTAGGCAACCATAGACTTACATAAACACCTACACTGAACACAACCCCATGAACTCTACAAACACCCCCTAGACAATACAAACACCCTATACGAGACAAAAACACACAAACATCCCCCATGTCACACCCTGACCTAACTAAAATAATAAAGAAAAACAAAGATAACTAAGGCCAGGGCGTAACAGACAGGGATATCATATAATATAATTTTCATGAAATCACAAGTCCAATACAGCAAATGAAAGATAAACATCTTGTGAATCCAGCCATCATTTCCGATTTTTAAAATGTTTTACAGCGAAAACACAATATGTATTTCTATTAGCTAACCACAATAGCCAAAGACTCAACCGCATATTTTCACCATGTTTCTACCGCATAGGTAGCTATCACAAAACCGACCAAATAGAGATATAATTAGTCACTAACCAAGAAACAACTTCATCAGATGACAGTCTTATAACATGTTATACAATACATTTATGTTTTGTTCGAAAAATGTGCATATTTGAGGTATAAATCATAGTTTTACATTGCAGCTACCATCACAAATAGCACCGAAGCAGCCAGAATAATTACAGAGAGCAACGTGAAATACATAAATACTCATCATAAAACATTTATGAAAAATACATGGTGTACAGCAAATGAAAGATAAACATCTTGTGAATCCAGACAATATTTCCGATTTTTTAAGTGTTTTACAGCGAAAACACAATATAGAATTATATTAGCTTACCACAATAGCCAAACACACAAATGCATTTATTCACCGCAAAAGGTAGCTATCGCAAAAACCAGCAAAATATATAAAATTAATCACTAACCTTGAACAACTTCATCAGATGACAGTCTTATTGTCACACCCTGGCCTTAGTTATCTTTGTTTTCATTAGTATTTTAGTTAGGTCAGGGTGTGACATGGGTTAGTATGTGTTTTTGTATTGTCTAGTGTGGTTTGTATGGTTGAGGGGGTTTCATAGAGTAGATGGGGTTGTGTTCAGTGTAGGTGTTTAGAATTGTCTATGGTTGAGTGTAGTTGTTTAGGAAAGTCTATGGTTGCCTGATTTGGTTCTCAATCAGAGACAGCTGGTTATTGTTGTCTCTGATTGGGAGCCATATTTAAGGTAGCCATAGGCTTTAGGTGTTTGTGGGTAATTGTCTATGTTGAACGTTTGTAGCCTGTGTGTGTGCACTACGTTTATAGCTTCACGGTCGTTTGTTGTTTTTTTGTTAGTTTGTTAAAGTGTTTCGTGTCGTGTTCATTCATCTTCATTAATAAAGAGAAGATGTATCAATATCACGCTGCGCCTTGGTCTGTCTCTCCACACGATCGTGACAGAATTACCCACCACAGGATCAAGCAGCGTGACAAGCGGCAACAGGAGCAAGGCATCAAGGATTCTTGGACATGGGAGGAGATATTGGATGGAAAGGGACCTTGGGCTCAACCTGGAGAATATCGCCGTCCCAAAGCTGAGCTGGAGGCAGCGAAAGCAGAGAGGCGGCGATATGAGGAGGCAGCACGGAGGCAAGACTGGAAGCCCGTGAGTACTACCCAAAAATTTCTTGGGGGGAGGCTAGGAGGTAGTGGGCCGAGGGCAGGTAGGAGACCTGCGCCCACTTCCCAGGCTAACCGTGGAGAGCGGGAGTACGGGCAGACACCGTGTTACGCAGTAGAGCGCACGGTGTCTCCTGTACGTGTGCATAGCCCAGTGCGGGTTATTCCACCTCCCCGCACTGGTAGGGCTAGATTGAGCATTGAGCCAAGTGCCATGAAGCCGGCTCTACCTATCTGGCCACCAGTGCGTCTCCTTACATGGCACCAGCCTTACGCATGGTGTCCCCGGTTCGCCTACATAGCCCGGTGCGGGTTATTCCACCTCCCCGCACTGGTCGGGCGACGGGGAGCATTCAACCAGGTAAGGTTGGGCAGGCTCAATGCTCAAGGGAGCCAGTACGCCTGCACGGTCCGGTATTTCCGGCGCCACCTCCCCGCCCCAGTCCAGTTCCACCAGTGCCTACACCACGCACCAGGCTTCCAGTGTGTCTCCAGAGCCCTGTTCCTCCTCCACGCACTCGTCCAATGGTGCGTGTCTCCAGCCCATTACCACCAGTGCCTACGCCACGCACCAAGCCTCCTGTGCGTTTCCAGAGTCCTGTGCATCCTGTTGCTGCTCCCCGCACTAGCCTTGAAGTGCGTGTTCCCAGCCCGGTACCACCAGTGCCGGCACCACGCACTAGGCCTAATGTGCGTCTCCAGGGTCCAGTATGCCCTGTTCCTTCTCCCCGCACTAGCCTTGAGATGCGTGTCCCCAGCCCGGTACCACCAGTTCCGGCACCACGCACCAGGCCTACAGTGCGCCTCATACGGCCAGAGCCATCCGTCTCCCCAGCGCCATCTGAGCCATCCGTCTCCCCAGCGCCATCTGAGCCATCCGTCTCCCCAGCGCCATCTGAGCCATCCGTCTCCCCAGCGCCATCTGAGCCATCCGTCTCCCCAGCGCCATCTGAGCCATCCGTCTCCCCAGCGCCATCTGAGCCATCCGTCTCCCCAGCGCCATCTGAGCCATCGTCTCCCCAGCGCCATCTGAGCCATCCGTCTCCCCAGCGCCATCTGAGCCATCCGTCTGTCCCGAGCCATTAGAGCCGCCCGTCTGTCCCGAGCCGTCAGAGCCGTTCGTCAGTCAGGAGCCGCTAGAGCCGCCAACCAGACAGGATCTGCCAGAGCCGCCAACCAGACAGGATCTGCCAGAGCCGCCAACCAGACAGGATCTGCCAGAGCCGCCAACCAGACAGGATCTGCCAGAGCCGCCAACCAGACAGGATCTGCCAGAGCCGCCAACCAGACAGGATCTGCCAGAGCCGCCAACCAGACAGGATCTGCCAGAGCCGCCAACCAGACAGGATCTGCCAGAGCCGCCAACCAGACAGGATCTGCCAGAGCCGCCAACCAGACAGGATCTGCCAGAGCCGCCAGAGAGCCATGAGCAGCCAGATCCGTCAGCCAGCCATGAGCAGCCAGATCCGTCAGCCAGCCATGAGCAGCCAGATCCGTCAGCCAGCCATGAGCAGCCAGATCCGTCAGCCAGCCATGAGCAGCCAGATCCGTCAGCCAGCCATGAGCAGCCAGATCCGTCAGCCAGCCATGATCCGCCAAAGCCGTCCAGCCAGGATCCGCCAGAGCTGTCCAGCCAGGATCCGCCATTTAGTCCGGGTCTGCCCCTTAGTCCGGTGCTGCCCCTTATCCCGGTGCTGCCCCTTAGTCCGGTGCTGCCCCTTATCCCGGTGCTGCCCCTTAGTCCGGTGCTGCCCCTTAGTCCGGTGCTGCCTCTTAGTCCGGTGCTGCCACTTAGTCCGGTGCTGCCCCTGAATCCAGTGGGGTTAAGTTGGAGGGTGGACATTTGGAGGAGGCTACGAAAGCGGGTAGTGACTATGGTGGGGTGGGGACCACGACCAGTACCAGAGCCGCCACCATGGACAGACGCCATCCAAACCCTCCCATAGACTTTATGCTGGTGCGTCCGGAGTTCGCACCTTAAGGGGGGGGTTATGTCACACCCTGGCCTTAGTTATCTTTGTTTTCATTAGTATTTTAGTTAGGTCAGGGTGTGACATGGGTTAGTATGTGTTTTTGTATTGTCTAGTGTGGTTTGTATGGTTGAGGGGGTTTCATAGAGTAGATGGGGTTGTGTTCAGTGTAGGTGTTTAGAATTGTCTATGGTTGAGTGTAGTTGTTTAGGAAAGTCTATGTTTGCCTGATTTGGTTCTTAATCAGAGACAGCTGGTTATTGTTGTCTCTGATTGGGAGCCATATTTAAGGTAGCTATAGGCTTTAGGTGTTTGTGGGTAATTGTCTATGTTGAACGTTTGTAGCCTGTGTGTGTGCACTACGTTTATAGCTTCACGGTCGTTTGTTGTTTTTTTTGTTAGTTTGTTAAAGTGTTTCGTGTCGTGTTCATTCATCTTCATTAATAAAGAGAAGATGTATCAATATCACGCTGCGCCTTGGTCTGTCTCTCCACACGATCGTGACACTTATAACATCAGGTTATACAATACACTTATGTTTTGTTCGAAAATGTGCATATTTAGAGCTGCAAACCGTGGTTATACATTGTGAATATGTAGCAACATTTCCCCAGAATGTCCGGAGCTATTTTGGACACTCACCTAATCTGACCAAAAACTCATCATAAACTTTACATAAAAATACTTGTTGTATGGCAAATGAAAGATACACTGGTTCTTAATGCAACCGCCATGTTAGATTTTTAAAAATAACTTTACCATAACAAACAGCTTGCGTTATTGCGAGACAGCGCTCGCCAAAACGGCAGAGAATAGGAATCAACATTTTCCACAGAAATACGAAATAACATCATAAATTGTTCTTACTTTTGCTGAGCTTCCATCAGAATCTTGTACAAGGAGTCCTTGGTCCAGAATAAATCGTTGTTTGGTTTTAGAATGTCCTTTTCTTCTGTCGAATTCGCGCCACAATGCTAGCCAATGTTGATAACATTCCCATCCTCTCTTGACGCAAAGAACGGAAAACTCCAAGTCCCAATAAACGTTGAATAATCTGATAAAACTCGGTTGAAAAAACCTACTTTACGATGTTATTATCACATGTATCAAATAAAATCAGAGCCGGAGACATTCGCCGTGTAAACCGAACGCTTATCAGAAGACAATATCGAGGTACTTCGTGCGCCTTGGTAGACAAAGGAAATTCCTGACCTGCCACTCCAAAAGCTCTTGTTCGACCTCAGATCAAGCTAGACACCCCATTCCACCTTCCACTGCCTGTTGACATCTAGTGGAAGGCGTATGAAGTGCATGCATATCGATAAATATAAGGCAATTGAAAAGGCAGGCCCTGAAACAGAGCCTCGTTTTCAGATTTTTCACTTCCTGCATGGAAGTTTGCTGCAAAATGAGTTCTGTTTTACTCACAGACATAATTCAAACAGTTTTAGAAACTTCTGAGTGTTTTCTATCCAATAGTAATAATAATGTGCATATTGTATGATCTAGAAAAGAGTACGAGGCCGTTTCATTTGGGCACGATTTTTTCCAAAGTGAAAACAGCGCCCCCCTATTGACAAGAAGTTAACAGATTTTTGTACTCTGACATCCTTGGGTAGGTGGAGGGAGTCTGGAAGAGCATCTAGGAATCATCGGAAAAGTATCGGAAAAGTATTGCATCGGAAAAGTATTGGAAAGTTCAGAAAAACATCAGGGAAGCTCATCAGGTAAGCTATAGGCATGTGTTAGAAGATCTGAATTGATTTCAATTGCTAGACTAATTATTATGAGCACGCATCTCAACTTAGCTAACATTTCCCAGCCTAATTGTAACCAAATATCCAAATATACACCACTGTTCAAAAGTTTGGGGTCACTTAGAAATGTCCTTGTTTTTTAAAGAAAAGCTAATTTTTTTGTCCATTCAAATAACATCAAATTGATCCGAAATACAGTGTAGACATTGTTAATGTTGTAAATGACTATTGTGTGTAATACTCCCTTCACAGAACAGCGCAAACTGGCTCTGACCAGAATAGAAAGAGGAGTGGGAGGCCCCGGTGCACAATTGAGCAAGAGAACAAGTACATTAGTGTCTAGTTTGAGAAACAGACGCATCACAAGTCCTCAACTGGCAGATTCATTAAATAGTACCCGCAAAACACCAGTCTCAACAGTTCCTCTTACCAGTGTCTGTGTTCTTTTGCCCATCTTAATCTTTTCTTTTTATTGGCTAGTTTGAGATATTAATTTTTCTTTGCAACTCTGCCTAGAAGGCCAGCATCTTCACTGTTGATGTTGAGACTTGTGTTTTGTGTGTATTATTTAATGAAGATGCCAGTTGAGGTCTTGTGAGGCGTCTGTTTCTTTCTATTCTGGTTTGGGCCAGTTTGCGCTGTTCTGTGAAGGGAGTAGTAAACAGCGTTATACGAGATCTCCATTTTCTTGGCAATTTCTCGCATTGAATAGCCTTTATTTCTCAGAACAAGAATAGACTGACGAGTTTCAGAAGAAAGGTCTTTGTTTCTGGCCATTTTGAGCCTGTAATCGAACCCACAAATGCTGATGCTCCAGATACTCAACTAGCCTAAAGAAGGCCAGTTTTATTGCTTCTTTAATCAGGACACAGTTTTCAGCTGTGCTAATATAATTTCAAAAGGGTTTTCTAATGATCAATTAGCCTTTTAAAATGATGAACTTGGATTAGCTAACACAACGTGCCATTGGTACACAGGAGTCATGGTTGCTGATAATGGTCCTCTGTGCGCCTATGTAGATATTCCATTAAAATCAGCCATTTCCAGCTACAATAGTCATTTACAACATAAAAAATGTCTACACTGTATTTCTGATCAATTTGATGTTATTTTAATGGAACCTGTCTAGGACAGGGGTTCCTCTAGCGCCACTCCTCCCACATTCCACTGAAAAGGCAGAGCGCGAAATTCAAAAAATATATTTTTTAAATATTTAACTTTCACACATTAACAAGTCCAATACAGCAAATGAAAGATAAACATCTTGTGAATCCGGTCAACATGTCCGATATTTCAAATGTTTTACAGCGAAAATACCACGTATATTTATGTTAGCTCACCACCAAATAGAAAAAAGCACAGACATTTTTCACAGCACAGGTAGCTTGCACATAACGAACCAAACTAACCAAGAAACAACTTCATCAGATGACAGTCTTATAACATATTATACAATAAATCTATGTTTTGTTCGAAAAATGTGCATATTTGAGGTATAAATCAGTTTTACATTACAGCTACCATCACAGCTACCATCAAAAATAGCACCGAAGCAGCCAGAGTAATTATAGAGACCAACGTGAACTACATAAATACTCATCATAAAACATTTCTGAAAAATACATGGTGTACAGCAAATTAAAGACAAACATCTTGTGAATCCAGCCAATATTTCCGATTTTTTAAGTGTTTTACAGCGAAAACACAATATAGCATTATATTAGCTTACTACAATAGCCTACCACACAACAGCATTGATTCATGGCACATTAGCGATAGCGAATAAACCAGCAAAAGATATACATTTTTTCACTAACCTTCATAAACTTCATCAGATGACAGTCCTATAACATCATATTACACAATACATATATGGTTTGTTCGAAAATGTGCATATTTAGAGCTGAAATCCGTGGTTATACATTGTGAACATGTAGCATCTTTTTCCCAGAATGTCCGGATCTATTTCTGACACTCACCTATTCTGACCAAATAACTATTCATAAACTTTACAAAAAAATACATGTTGTATAGGAAATGATAGATACACTAGTTCTTAATGCAATCGCCGTGTTAGAATTCTAAAAATAACTTCAGTACGACATTCAGCTTACGTTATGGCGAGAGAGCGCTCAAAATCTGGGCGCAAACTAATAGTAAACAATTTCCGACAGATATATGAAATAACATCATAAATGGGTCCTACTTTTGATGATCTTCCATCAGAATGTTGTACAAGTGGTCCTTTGTCCAGAACAATCGTTGTTTGGTTTTAGAATGGCCTTTTTCCCTCGCGAATTAGCAAGCAAAACTAGCCAAGTGGCGCTAAGCTGTCCTTCGTGAACAAACGCAGTGAACGGAACACGCCAAAACTCCCGAAAAAAATTCAATAATCTGATTAAACTATATTGAAAAAACATACTTTACGATGATATTGTCACATTTATCAAATACAATCAAAGCCGGAGATATTACACGTCTATAGGGAAAGCTTTTCAGAAGCCAAAGCTGATGTCCATCCCGCGTCATCCTGAACAGAGGAAATTGGGGTCCTGTCATTCCAAGAGGCCTCTTTTGACCATAGAAATACCTATACACTCCATTTCACCTCTCACAGCCTATTGACATCTAGTGGAAGGCGTATGAAGTGCATGTATAGTCATAAATCTCAAGCAAAATGATAGGGAGGCCCTGGAACAGAGCCTCGATTTGAGATTTTTCACTTTCTGACAGAACGTTTGCTGCAAAATGACATATATACTCACAGATATAATTCAAACGGTTTTAGAAACTTGAGAGTGTTTTCTATCCAATAGTAATAATAATATGCATATTGTACGAGCAAGAATAGAGTACGAGGCCGTTTAAATTGGGCACGATTTTTCCCCAAAGTGAAAATAGCGCCCTCTATCCTCAACAGGATTTATTAATGGACAAAAAATTTGCTTTTCTTTTTTTTCAAAGAAAATTTCCAAGTGAGCCCAAACTTTTGAACGGTAGTGTACATATATATATTTTTTGTTTAAGGTAAAAACAAAAATCTGACAATTTGATTGATTTATCAAGACAAGTTCCCATGCTTGTCTTAAAGCAGTGCAATGCAATGATGTGCAGTCAATGTAGACAGTGCTTAACCTGTGATAATATAATAAAGAAAGCTGTTTTGAAGAGCCAAATGAAAAAAATATTATACAAAAAAATGTCAATATTTTTTGTTATTTAATGTTTTTGCGTTTTGCCTTAACATGTTGCAGGGGGTACGCTGTGCAAATGTGGGCATGTTTACATAATTTTGCACTCACATCTTATGCTCACATCCATTGAACTGTACAAAGCTAGCTACCTAGCAAAAACAACCTGAGTGACAAATGGACTCCATTGCACCTCCAACAATTTTCCAAGTCGACTGACAGAATTGATACTTGCTCTATCACTGATGGGAGTGCAGATGCTGTTGTCATGGATTCGCCAAGCACTGAAAGACCTGCACGGGAAATATTTCAAAGGTATGTAGCCTTTCATTCTCTGTTCACCTCAAATAACATGGTTGGCTGTAAAATGACAGAAAATGAAAATCCCCCCCCCGCCCCCTTTTTTGCCCTCAGAACAGCCTCAATTTGTCAGGGCCTGGACTTTACAAGTTTCCAAAAGCGTTCCACAGGGATGCTGGCCCATATTGACTTCAATGCTTCCCACAGTTGGGTCAAGTTGGCTGGATGTCCTTTAGGTGGTGGAACATTCTTGATACTTAAAAAAATATATATTTAACACTTTTTTACCAGGTAAGTTGACTGAGAACACATTCTCAATTACAGCATCAACCTGGGGAATAGTTACAGGGGAGATGAATGAGCCAGTTGGAAGCTGGGGATGATCAGGTGGCCATGATGGTATGAAGGCCAGATTGGGAATTTAGCCAGGACACCGGCCTTAACACTCCTACGATAAGTCAAGACAACCATTTAAGGTCCCATCTGAAAGAGGACACCCTACACAGGGAAATGTCCCCAATCACTGCCCTAGTTGCCTCCTACTGGTCCTCTAACACCTCTTCCAGCAGCATCTGGTCTCCCAACAAGGGGCCAACCAGGACCAACTCTGCTTAGCTTCAGAGGCAAGCCAGTAGTGGAGGGTGGTTTGTTGCTGAGTGTGAAAAACCCAGCAGAGTTGCAGTTCTTGACAAAAAACGGTGCACCTAGCTCCTACTACCATAACCCCTACTACCATACCCCATTAAAAGGCTCTTACATGTTTTGTCTTGCCCATTCACCCTCTAAATGGCACACATACACAATCCATCTCTCAATTGTCTCAAGGCCTAAAAATCCTCCTTTAACCTGTCTCCTCCCCTTCATCTACACTGATTGAAGTGGATTTAAAAATTGACATCAATAAGGGATCATAGCTTTCACCTGGATTCACCTGGTCAGTCTATGTCATGGAAATGTTTTGGATACTTAGTGCATATCCTTCTGTCTAACAATGAATATCAATGTCCTGTGTATTTGCATGTCATTGTGGACGCTACATCAGTCTACATGTCTGAGCCGAGCAGCGTGTAATTTTGTCAGATGATATTAAATATGCCTTCGGCCTTCCCTACCGGCGCCGAAAAGAGATGGCTGCCTCGCTTCGTGTTCCTTGGAAAATATGCAGTATTTTGTTTTTTTACGTGTTATTTCTTACATCGGTACCCCGGGTAATCTTAGGTTTCATTACATACAGTCGGGAGGAACTACTGAACATACGATTAACGTCAACTCATCATCGTTCCTACCAGGAATATGACTTTCCCGAAACGGATCCAGTGTTTTGCCTTCCACACAATACAATGGATCTGATCCCAGCCGGCGACCCTGTGCGACGCCGAAAAAGGGGAAAACGTGGCGGTCTCGTGGTCAGGCTTCGGAGACGGGCACATCGCGCTCCACTCCCTAGCATACTACTCGCCAATGTCCAGTCTCTTGACAATAAGGTTGATGAAATCCGAGCACGGGTAGCATTCCAGAGAGACATCAGGGATTGCAACGTGCTCTGCTTCACGGAAACATGGCTAACTCAAGGGACGCTAACGGAGTCGGTGCAGCCAGCTGGTTTCTTCATGCATCGCGCCGACAGAAACAAACATCTTTCCGGTAAGAAGAGGGGCGGGGGGGTATGCCTTATGATTAACGAGAAGTGGTGTGATCATCATAACAACACACAAGAACTCAAGTCGTTCTGTTCACCTGATCTAGAACTCCTCACAATCAAATGTCGACCGCATTATCTACCAAGGGAATTCTCGTCAATCATAATCACAGCCGTATACATTCCCCCCCAAGCAGACACATCGATGGCCCTGAACGAACTTTATCTGACTCTTTGTAAACTGGAAACCACACACCCTGAGGCTGCATTCATCGTAGCTGGGGATTTTAACAAGGCTAATCTAAAAACAAAACTCCCTAAATTCTATCAGCATATCGATTGTGCTACCAGGGCTGGAAAAACACTAGACCATTGTTATACTAATTTCCGCGACGCTTATAAGGCCCTCCCCCGCCCCCCTTTCGGAAAAGCTGACCACGACTCCATTTTGTTGATTCCAGCCTACAAACAAAAACTCAAACAACAAGCTCCCGCGCTCAGGTCTGTTCAACGCTGGTCCGACCAATCTGAATCCACGCTTCAAGACTGCTTCGATCACGCGGATTGGAATATGTTCCGCATCGCGTCCAACAACAATATTGACGAATATGCTGATTCGGTGAGCGAGTTCATTAGGAAGTGCATTGACGATGTCGTACCCACAGCAACGATAAAAACATTCCCAAACCAGAAACCGTGGATTGACGGCAGCATTCGCGTGAAACTGAAAGCGCGAACCACTGCTTTTAACCAGGGCAAGGTGACCGGAAGCATGACCGAATACAAACAGTGTAGCTATTCTCTCCGCAAGGCAATCAAACAGGCTAAGTCTCAGTACAGAGACAAAATCGAGTCGAAATTCAACAGCTCAGACACAAGAGGTATGTGGCAGGGTCTACAGTCAATCACGGATTACAAAAAGAAAACCAGCCCCGTCGAGGACCAGGATGTCTTGCTCCCAGACAGGCTAAACAACTTTTTTGCCCGCTTTGAGGACAATACAGTGCCACTGACACGGCCCCCTACCAAAACCTGCGGGCTCTCCTTCACTGCAGCCGAGGTGAGTAAAACATTTAAACGTGTTAACCCTCGCAAGGCTGCAGGCCCAGACGGCATTCCCAGCCGCGTCCTCAGAGCATGCGCAGACCAGCTGGCTGGTGTGTTTACGGACATATTCAATCAATCCTTATCCCAGTCTGCTGTTCCCACATGCTTCAAGAGGGCCACCATTGTTCCTGTTCCCAAGAAAGCTAAGGTAACTGAGCTAAACGACTACCGCCCCGTAGCACTCACTTCCGTCATCATGAAGTGCTTTGAGAGACTAGTCAAGGACCATATCACCTCCACCCTACCGGACACCCTAGACCCACTCCAATTTGCTTACCGACCCAATAGGTCCACAGACGACGCAATCGCAACCACACTGCACACTGCCCTAACCCATCTGGACAAGAGGAATACCCATGTGAGAATGCTGTTCATCGATTACAGCTCAGCATTTAACACCATAGTACCCTCCAAACTCGTCATCAAGCTCGAGACCCTGGGTCTCGACCCCGCCCTGTGCAACTGGGTCCTGGACTTCCTGACGGGCCGCCCCCAGGTGGTGAGGGTAGGTAACAACATCTCCACCCCGCTGATCCTCAACACTGGGGCCCCACAAGGGTGCGTTCTGAGCCCTCTCCTGTACTCCCTGTTCACCCACGACTGCGTGGCCATGCACGCCTCCAACTCAATCATCAAGTTTGCGGATGACACTACAGTGGTAGGCTTGATCACCAACAACGACGAGACGGCCTACAGGGAGGAGGTGAGGGCCCTCGGAGTGTGGTGTCAGGAAAATAACCTCATACTCAACGTCAACAAAACAAAGGAGATGATTGTGGACTTCAGGAAACAGCAGAGGGAGCACCCCCCTATCCACATCGACGGGTCAGTAGTGGAGAAGGTGGAAAGTTTTAAGTTCCTCGGTGTACACATCACGGACAAACTGAACTGGTCCACCCACACAGACAGCGTTGTGAAGAAGGCGCAGCAGCGCCTCTTCAACCTCAGGAGGCTGAAGAAATTCGGCTTGTCACCAAAAGCACTCACAAACTTCTACAGATGCACAATCGAGAGCATCCTGTCGGGCTGTATCACCGCCTGGTACGGCAACTGCTCCGCCCACAACCGTAAGGCTCTCCAGAGGGTAGTGAGGTCTGCAGAACGCATCACCAGGGGCAAACTACCTGCCCTCCAGGACACCTACACCACCCGATGTCACAGGAAGGCCATAAAGATCATCAAGGACAACAACCACCCAAGCCACTGCCTGTTCACCCCGCTATCATCCAGAAGGCGAGGTCAGTACAGGTGCATCAAAGCAGGGACCGAGAGACTGAAAAACAGCTTCTATCTCAAGGCCATCAGACTGTTAAACAGCCACCACTAACATTTAGCGGCCGCTGCCAACATACTGACCCAACTCCAGCCACTTTAAAAATGGGAATTGATGGAAATTATGTAAAAATGTACCACTAGCCACTTTAAGCAATGCCACTTAATACAATGTTTACATACCCTACATTACCCATCTCATATGTATATATACTGTACTCTATATCATCTACTGCATCTTGCCATCTTTATGCAATACATGTACCACTAGCCACTTTAAACTATGCCACTTATGTTTACATACCCTACAGTACTCATCTCATATGTATATACCGTACTCTATACCATCTACTGCATCTGCCATGCCGTTCTGTACCACCACTCATTCATATATCTTTATGTACATATTCTTTATCCCTTTACACTTGTGTGTGTGTGTAAGGTAGTAGTGTGGAATTGTTAGGTTAGATTACTGTTGGTTATTACTGCATTGTCGGAACTAGAAGCACAAGCATTTCGCTACACTCGCATTAACATCTGCTAACCATGTGTATGTGACTAATAAAATTTGATTTGATTTGATTTGAATATGCAAACATTAAAGGTTTGTGTATCTTGGCCACAATGGTATTTCCATTTGGTAAAAAAAAAAAAATGTAAATTTCGGTTATTAACAGCCTATTTCACTCTGGTTGTTGGCGCTATCAGTTGTATGGTGAACATGGGCTACATCAAGCTTTATTCATCAGTAAATCTGGCTTTGATAATAGCCAGTGCTTACCCAGCCACCAACCTCACTTCACGTCACTGGCGCAATGGCGCTGTCCCAATGAAAACGGTGCTGAAATGATAATGTAGTTGAGAACACACAGCAATTGCTTTACATGTATTATAACGGTTGGGTGACTTTGTGAGTTTCACGTAACCACGGCTCTATGAACTAAGCGGTGCATTCAGCTGACAAAATTATTTTTACACCATCGGAGCAGCGCAAAGGATTCAGGGCTGACCACAAATCATTCGGGGCTAAAGCCCCAAAATCCCGATCCTGGTGAGGTCCTTGCCTGTGGGAAAGGATTAGGGTTTCAGCCTTTCTATTCCTCTATAGAGAATTCTCCCTTCAAAAGCATTCCATGCATAACAAAACAGAATGTACTATGTCCCTCTCCTCTCTCGCTCCTTTCTCTCAATTCTCCCTCTCAGTCTCTTACCCCCCACCCCCCTTACATACACACATGCATACGCAACCTGATGTCTTTTCAACACATTTTCCCCACTAGGTAGGAATCAAAGTGACTAGGACCTGGATAGCAGCTTCATATCCAAGCAGATGTATTTACTTGACTTTGGTCACAAAGACCGGAAAAGTATTCACTTATGTTGAGGCAAAACCAACAATATTGCCTCCATAGGGAACACTCTAACATACCACGAAGAGAAAAGATGCAGTAGTCTTTAGGGTTATTTTTTTTAAATTTATTTTTATTGTGCAGCAAAAACACATGATTGATAACATCATGTCTCTGGTCGTTTCGAGCTGATGACATGAGGTACATTTTTTATCAAAATGGTGTTAAATCGCTATCAGAAAACAACCTATGGCTTAATAGGTAAACATGCCATTTACAAAAATCTGTTTTCAATTTGTACAAAAGCTTTATAAATATATATATATATATATAAGGGCCATCATCGGCCTAATGGGGGATAGTCTCTTTTAATGAAACAGCTTAAAAAGGAGTTATAAAGGTGTTTTAAACTAGTTATAACAACTTTCTAACATCAGATTGGTTGTTATGTCACCAGGTTCAATCAATGCTTTCTACTAGCTCCCTGAAGGACCAATTTGGATAATAGTATTTAAATTTTCAAAATGGACAGACAAATAAAAAAAGATACAGTCAGAATTAAAGTAAAACTCAGACGAAATAATCCGATATTTTTGTCTGTAGCATGAGGTATAGTGAAGGAAACAGGAGCTCTATTTTTTACGTTTTCTTTTTTTCTTTTTTGGAATAGAGCAGAAATCATAAAACATAGTAAGAAAAATCGGATCGCATACCAATACACTACAAATGACTGTCAATAATATCATAATTTTCTATGAGAAATTCTATTACATGGCAGTATATTGACATTTAACTATTACAAATATCCACAAAATAGCAGCAAACACTTTGAGAAAAAAAGGATGGTTTTTCTTTTCATTTTCGTTTCATTTAAAGTCATGAAACTTTGCTGGGAATATTCCTCCATAGCAGCTTGTTGTTAGGAGTGTTAACAAAAAAAAATCTGTCACTGTACAATCAAACCGTTTGCCCACATACCTTATTCCCCCCATCACTCCCCCCCCCATAGCAACTTCAGTTATTTCTTCCAGCTTCAACAATACGCAAAAGACATCTTTGAATTTGTGCAAAATGATTTAAAAGCCTTTTCAATTTTCATTTGATGACAAGGGAAGATTTGAGACATTCCTCTTTTGAATTCTAGTTTTTCCTTAACATTCAGTACACTAAGCCAATGCAATGATTTCAAAGCAATACTTTGAGTGTAGTTTTACTTCACATGCCTTTCAAAGTCGGGCCAAAATGTTGTATTTTGATTGGATGAAATTACACATATTTGTAAAAAATGTAATTGCAACTCTGAATTGAATGTTTGGAAATATTTACATATATATGAAATAGCTTCTGTCATCATGAAAAGAGAATATTCTGCAATAAATAGTTCTTAGTGTAACTACAAATTACAAGCCTCAGATGCAATTCAAGCAGTTAGAAAAGTCTGTTATCAACTGTCATGAGGAGAATAGGTAGACAGGTGCCTTCTTGCGTGGATGGGACCACCATTTTTCACCGTCTTTACTACTAAGATGTCGGAAAGATGGGGTCCAGGTATTTTAGCTAGACAAATAGATTCGATTTGCCCAAAACATCCTAATATGTCCTGCCATTCCCACATAACACCATGTTTAGAAACACTCTTCATCCCAGAAACTGACGTTGTTCCCAAACCATTCCATTATGTTTAGTCATGTCCCATATGGTTCTTCTCAAAATAGGCAGTAAGGAGTTATTGACCCAAAGTGCTTTTTTGATGGAATGGTTTTTAGATAGTAAGACAGAATTACAATTCGATAAAGACTGTGGACTACGCTTAGCTTACATAGAGAGAACATACAGGACGGCTAGCTAATTATTCTGTGGCAGAATGCAATGTTGCAAGCATTCAGTATAATATGATCTAGACTTCCTGCAGATATTTTGAAGTAGCTGTACTTCACTGGTTAGCTTGCTGTCTCCGGAAAGCAGTGGGTTAGCGGTTAGGACAGAGGCCTTGGTAATCCACAGACCTCTGATGACAATTGAATAAGGGCTCTATTCAATTAGTATCGCTGAAGCGTTACAGATTGCGCGATCGAAATGTAAAGGTCATTTCCGATTAAGCCGACATACGCAGAGTTTACAGCCAATGCAGTCTCTGCCAACGCGGGAACATTGCCTTTAAATTTCAATCATGTCGTAACGCTGAACTTCCGCGATATGGATTGAAGAGAGCCCTAAGTACGCTAAACAAATTAACATTGTACGGTTACATTCTCCGTTAAAAAAAAGAGGAGATTAGAAGACTGATTTTCAAAACAACATCTCAAAGTTGGTTAAATGTTGAGGCAAACATGGCCACACCAAACTAACCAGGGACAACAAAAACCGCCCCTCCATTAGAAACGGGTTTACCATACCACAAAACGCCTATGTCATCAAACAACTCAGGACTAGCGTTTTACGTGAGAAATTGCAGGTGTATCATGCTCAATCTGTCCAAACAACAACAAAAATACCTAGTTCATTATTCTCTAGTTGTCTATTCTGTTGTACATACAGCACTACACTTCTTTTTTTCTTTTCTTATTCAAGTTTGTTTTGTCTAAAATACATAATGGGAACCATGCCCGATTGATGCTGCCTCAAACCAGTGAGGGGACAGAGAGCAAGTGTACGCATGAAGCCCTGGCTGATCCCTTACAGCACCTGTTAGGAGCCAGACATGACGTTCAGGCCAGACCCTATGCTACGAGCACAGGGGTGTGAGTAGGTGAGAGCGCAGTCAGCGGGAGTGGTGCTGCTGAGACAGTGTCAATCAGCGCGTTCTCTTCTCTCCCCGAAGCCCAATCCTCCATCCATGGCTTCTGCTTAGTGAGCACCAGAAAAGGCTGTCCAACTCAGATGTTCACATCTCTAACGTCCGTTGGCGTGCACGACAGGTCGACCTCCTCGTCCATGCTCTTGGTGTCCGTGGAAACGGTGTGTTGTTGTGCCTGACGGAGACTGGTCTCCAATAAGGACTCGATCTGTTCTTGACACGCCCGTAGACAATCCTGCATAGGGGGGGGAGAGAGAGGCATTGTTAGTGATGACATAAGGACTAGTGTTGGATCGTCTCTCAGCAACAAGGACCACTTACAGTCATGGACATTTGTCTAACAGGTGGCTTTTCTGCCTGCCTTCTGAAATAAATCTTCAAACAATCGGGAACAATCTGAAAACATATGCAATATTAGAAGGGTATGACCATGGTACCAAAGGTATACTGTGTAGGCTTTAAGGAGCGGCGACAACACACGGAACAGCAGAGGCAGAGTTGCACTCTAGTGGGAAGGGCTGTGACTGTGTGAGGATTAGGTGGAAGAGAATACATCCAGAAAGACTGGAAACCAAATCTGCTAGCACCAATTCCTGGACCCAAAACAATAGGAGCAAAAGCAATTCATTGGGCGAAGGATAAGAGGGGCAGACCCTCAGTCAGGTGGTGGAAGGAGAGCCCTAGGGACCTCATTCTAATGATTACGGTTCTTATTACCTGGATCAAAGAGACCTGTAGAAACTAGAGCCAGACCAGTGGGTGAGGAAGGTTTCAGAAGTTATTCTATTACTACACAATACTTAGATATTATCCTTTGATTAAAATAATAACAATACACGGAACAAAAATATAAACGCAAGATGTAAAGTGTTGGTCCCATGTTTCTTGAGCTGAAATAAAAGATCCCCGAAATGTTCCGTACGCACAAAAAGCTTATTTCTCTCAAATGTTGTGCACAAATTTGTTTACATCCCTGTTAGTGAGTATTTTTTCCTTTGCCAAGAAAATCCATCCACCTGACAGGTGTGGCATATCAAGAAGCTGATTAAACAGCATGATCATTACACAGGTGCACCTTGTGCTGGGGACAATAAAAGGTCACTCTAAACTGTGAAACGTAGTCACAAAACACAATGCCACAGATGTCTAAAGTTTTGAGGGAGTGTGCAATTGGCATGCTGACTGCAGGAATGTTCACCAGAGCTGTTGCCAGTGAATTGCATGTTCATTTTTCTACCATAAGCCGCCTCCAATGTTGTTTTAGAGAATTTGGCAGTACGTCCACCCGGCCTCACAACCGTAGACCACGTGTATGGCGTTGTGTGGGTGAGCGGCTTGCTGATGTCAAAGTTGTGAACAAAGTGCCCCATGGTGGTGGGTGGGGTTATGGTATGGGCAGGCATGAGCTATGGACAATGAACACAATTGCATTTTATCGGTGGCAATTTGAATGCACAGAAGTACTTTGAAAAGATCCTGAGGCCCATTTTGTTAAGGTATCTGTAACTAACAGATGCATATCTGTATTCCCAGGAATGTGAAATCCATAGATTAGGGCCAAATGAATTTATTTCAATTGACTGATTTCCTCATATGAATGTGTAACTCAGTAAAACTTTCGAAATTGATGCACATTGCGTTTATATTTTAGTTCAATATAATAATAATAATAATGATACTAATAATAATTTTGGACATTCCTTTGAAATAATGAGAGATTACAGTGCCTTGCAAAAGTATTCATCCCCTTTGCTATTAAGCCCCAAAATAAGACCTGGTGCAACCAATTACCTTCAGAAATCACATTATTAGTTATATTGCACACAGGTGGGCTTTATTTAAGTGTCACACGATCGGTCACATGATCTCAGTATATATACACCTATTCTGAAAGGTCCCAGAGTCTGCAACAACACTAAGCAAGGGGTACCAACAAGAAAGCAGCACCATGAATGAACTCTCCAAACAGGTCAGGGACACATGTATGGAGAAGTACAGATCAGGGTTGGGTTATAAAAAAATATCAGAAACTTTGAACATCCCATGGAGCACCATTAAATCCATTATTAATAAATAGAAAGAATATGGCACCACAACAAACCTGCCAAGAGAGGGCCGCTTGGTGGAAAACTCACAGACCGAGCAAGGAGGGCATTAATCAGAGGCAACAAAGACCAAAGCAGAGATCGGAGTATCTGTCCATAGGACCACTTTAAGCCATACACTCCACAGAGCTGGGCTTTACGGAAGAGTGGCCAGAAAAAAAGCCATTGCTGAAAGAAAAAAATAAGCAAACACGTTTGGTGTTCGCCAAAAGGCATGTGAAAGACTCCCAAAACATATGGAAGAAGGTACCCTGGTTAGATGAGACTAAAATTGAGCTTTTTGGCCATCAAGGAAAACGCTATGTCTGGCGCAAACCCAACACCTCTCATCACCCCGAGAACACCACCAACAGCATCATGCTGTGGGGATGTTTTTCATCGGCAGGGACAGGGAAACTGGTCAGAATTTAAGGAACGATGAATGGCGCTAAATACAGAGAAATTTTTGAGGGAAACCTGTTTCAGTCTACCAGAGATTTGAGACTGGGACAGAGGTTCACCTTCCAGCAGGACAATGACCCTAAGCATACTACTAAAGCAAGACTCGAGTGGTTTAAGGGGAAACCTTTAAATGGTTTGGAATGGCCTAGTCAAAGCCCAGACCTCAATCCAATTGAGAATCTGTGGTATGACTTAAAGATTGCTGCACACCAGCGGATCCCATCCAACTTGAAGGAGCTGGGGCAGTCTTGCCTTAAAGAATGGCCAAAAATCCCAGTGGCTAGATGTGCCAAGCTTATAGAGACATACCCCAAGAGACTTGCAGCTGTAATTGCTGCAAAAGGTGGCGCCACAAAGTATTGACTTGGGGGGGGGGGGGGGGGTGAATAGTTATGCACGCTCAAGTGTTCTGTTTTTTTGTCTTATTTCTTGTTTGTATCACAATAAAAAATATTTTGCATCTTCAAAGTGCGTAACTAGCGTAAATCAAATGACACAACCCCCCCCAAAAATCTATTTTAATTCCAGGTTGTAAGGCAACAAAATAGGAAAAATGCCAAGGGGGGTGAATACTTTCGTAAGCCACTGTATGTACTAAAATATGACATTAGGACTGAGTTGTGTCCTGTGTTTGTTATGCAAATATACACAACTGACTTTGTAGTTGTGAGGAAAGTGCATTTATTCATGGTGCCTCTTTCTTTTTTCTTCCTCCTTTCCTTTTGGACTCCACAAGAGCCTGGCCTCCTGCGTCATTGACAAAGGGGACAACGAGCGAGAGCTTTTGCACGTCGTCGTCGACTGCACCGGAGTGAGGGACTGTTCGCTCGCCTCTCATTTCCTGATCCATTCAGAGACAGGGTTTATGACCTGGCTACCTGCTGCTCTACATCCCCTGTCTCTCAGATCTCTCTCTCTCTCTCTCTCTCCTCTAGCGCTGAGTGATTAGTACTTTTTGAGGTCGGTTCGGGTTTGATTATTAAAAAAAAAGAAGACAAAATTGACTCCGGTTTCGCTTATTTAAAAAAAAAAAGATTAAATGCAACATGCATTATGGGAGTTGAATGCTGTAACACAGAATATTTTTTTATAAAAAAAATCCCATGATGGTAGTGATTGCCCATTACATCACTTATTAACCATAATTTATTCACATTACTTTAACAAAATATTTCAGTTGTTGTGTATATCACACTTGTTATATTTGATGACTTTACTACTTCATTCCAAGTCATCATCTCATCTCCATAGAGCTGCTGCCCCTGCTGTCTTACAAGATCACTATTTTAGTTGTTCTTCAAAGTAAATAAGGCACACTTTTATGATTGCTGAATACCATCTAACAATCACTTAGATCATGACACTGACACTTTCAGGTAGAGATACCATGCGAAGTAACTGCTCTCTATCCTTCTCAATAACGCATTCTTCGGGCTCTTTTACATAGCAGGTATAGCAGACATGAGTCAGTCATGGTCACATGATGAGGTAACCCTGCCTACGAACTTCAAAACCCGTGTCTGCCCTCGGCCCAAGAGGGAATTTCCTCTTGCTCTAATGGTCTAAGACGTTGGTTGCTCCCGTGGGAGACCCGGGTAACTGATACTTCGGGTTAATGCTCAGGACTACTCCTCTCTTGTTCTACTGTCACCCCCTCTCCCCCACGAGTCAATAGCAATCTGATCAATAAAAGGCTGGAAATCTGTGGAAAATAAAAGACGGCCATTCCATTGCCCATTGCAAAGCGAGGCAGAATGGTTGCACCTTTACAATATTAGGCTCTCTAGTCACATTTCTAAACTGTATGTTTAAATTCAACATTTTTGCATGAGACTTGGTTGTCCTTGCATACCGGGTCACTTCTGATGACTTGAGACAGGAAGTCAGTGAGTTGCTGGGATGAAAGTGCATCGTCCATGCTCTTCAGATTCAGCCCCTGGACAGCAGCCGCCACACTGCCCGCTGCGATCATTGACGGAGGGTTGGCAATGAATTTGACTTCTGGTGGAGAGAAAAGGAAAAGAGAGAAAGAGAGAGAAGGAGAGAGAGAGAGAGAGAGAGAGAGAGAGAGAGAGAGAGAGAGAGAGAGAGAGGAGGAAGAGCGAGAGGGAACAGGTCAAATTCCCGAAGCAAGGCATTTGATCCACAAATAATTCACACAACAACCTTGTTAATGGGGCAGCTCACTGGCTGCAGAGCGGCAGCTCAGGCCATTGACACGGGTGCGACAACAAAAGAGAGATGACACCCTGGCAGTGAGGGATGAGGCGGAGGTGTGGAGGAGGGAGAGAGGGTTGAGAGGAAGGAGGTGGGACGAGGGGGATGGGGCAGCGTAATGTGGCACAACCAGATAATGGCAAGACAGAGAGGAGAGAGACACTGTGCATCCAACAGAATCAGAACAGAGGCACCATGCTGACATGGTGGCAGTATGCCCTGACTGCTACTGAGGAGCTATGCTGTAGGTCCCAGTCACACTGCCCCCTCCCCCATTACACTCCTATAGCCGTCATCCCCTCCTACTCTCTCTAGCCTCAAATTTGCATACATACAAAACTTTGTCAAGAGCAAGGAGGAGCAGATACAACAAATGACATAATCAAATAAGAGGTAAGACATATTGCTGGAATCTGATGTTGGTGATAAACGATCTATTCAGCCCAAGAACTGCTTGATAATCACACAGAGAGAAAGAGACAAGCTCATGAAATGCAGATGTATTCTCCCCAGACCCTCTTCTACCCCCTCCACCTCAAGCCCAAACCCCCTTTCCCCTTCTCGACAGCCTCAGTATGCAATAAATCACTCTTCAACTCGCTTGGCTTGGAACCCTCTCTGGAAAGATCATGTCTCACTTCCTCTTTTCAAGTGCTTAGAGAGACAATAAATCTACTCCAGGCAGGGGCGCTCACACACGCACACACACACGCACACACACACACACACAGAGGGGCTCCTCAGACGAGGCACATTGTGTGAAACAACAGGTCTAATCACCAGGCTCAGACCATTAATTTTACCATATTAATTAGGGGGCCTCTCAGTCTAGGAGACGAGCCCCCTTTACACCCCCCCCCCCAATGGGTATGGGGCTGGGGCATCATTGTGAGTGAGCTCCCATTGCAAGGGCCTGCACCACAGAGAGCTTAGAGAGGAGAATTGAGGAAGAGCGCTGCGAGATTAATTGAACTCGCATAAAGGCAAGCCAGAGAGCCATT
Organism: Salvelinus alpinus; assembly: GCF_045679555.1. Classification (NCBI taxonomy): domain Eukaryota; kingdom Metazoa; phylum Chordata; class Actinopteri; order Salmoniformes; family Salmonidae; genus Salvelinus; species Salvelinus alpinus. The sequence continues at coordinate 53,828,483 of NC_092100.1, forward strand.
ATCCAGGCCCATATCCCCACTAGATCTACCCAATCCTAGCCTCCCTATAAAAGAGAAAGGAAATAAATGCTTGCAACCCTCAAGATGAATGCAGGAATGCCAGCCAGCAGCTGCTCGCAAGGAGAAATACAAGGCAAGAGACTCCGCCGTCTCTGGAAAAAAAGGAAGATATAAAAGGGGATACATTTCTTCTATGCTGGCAAGATGAAGGAAGTAAATGAATGTCACAAAGGTATATCAAAGAGTGTTAAAACACACCCCTGATACCGACAATGTGGCAGCAGGTCAGAACTCGTTAAGTGCCTTGAGCTATTACTCAACACAAATAAGCACATACAGGATCTTCAACATGCTTTCACACACACTCCCTTGTCATTCCCTCCCTACCTTATTCTGTTTGCCTGTTCTTTCATACAATTGTAAGTGAACATTTGTTAAAAGTGTTAAAAGTGTTCTTATTGAGTCACTCTTAATTCCCTTCCCTTCCAAAAGAGAGGCCAGGACCTTTTTATCTCCATGCCACCAAGAGTGCACAACAGAACAAGGCAGGGCCTAGGCCAATAGGCCCATTCAATCTATTCAATTAAGCACTAACTTCAAACAGCGCGTTGAGATAAGTCTCCCCCCTGACCTACCACAAGACAGAGGGCCTTACTCTAACACAAATCAAATGTTTTCGAGGGAAAGCAGTGCAGGTCGGAAACCTATAGAGCAGGACTTCTCTTCAATATAACCTTAAGTAAAACTGCTTGCTATTGGCTTCAGGCCTTCTATTGTGCCGGCTTCTGCTTCAGCTTAGTCCAAAGTGTAGAAATTAGACAGTGTAACAGCAGCTACGTCAAAGTATATTCCCGAAGCATCTGATGCTCAGGTGTCAGACAGCTTCGCAGGGCCCGTTCACAAACGAACACAACTTTTCTGGAATGTGTCCAGCTTGCGTTGTATTTACCAGAACGGTCTACACCAAAACCCAAACCTCGTCACTTCACCAAACGCCAAGTCCAGTGGTTCAAATCAAGTGTAGGGCAAAAGAGAACGGCATAACTGTTACACAAGTACGGGAGTTATCATGCCGTTGACAAACGTCAACTCAACCGCTTGCCTTTGGAAACCCCTCTTCACAGTAGTAATTCACATCGGCACATCTGAAACCCAGGGGACATGTAGGACTACAACCTCCTTTTAAGTTAACAGCATTAAACAGCAACAGAAGAGCAGTCAGCAGTGTAACAACAGGCAGGTGGTGGTGGGACTCCAGTACATACCTGTAGCACAGAGGGCCACAAATGTCTGGGCATGCTTGCACAGGATTTGCTTGGTGTCCTGATGGATGGGTAGCTTGGAGAGGAAGTGGTCTATGAAATCGTGTGGAGTAACTGAGGCTAGATCCCATTTCAGTTTGTTCAATACCAGTAGTTCCATTTGCTGTAGAGGAGATAGGAAGAGAGAGAGAATGCATGTAGTTGGACACCTGCAAGGGTTCAAGAAACCAACACACCACTAGAGGGTGGGCATGCTCCACACAGGCCTATGCTCTGCCACTGTGCCAGGGCCATGACAATGACAATCATTGATGTTAGGGGAAGTAGGTTTAAGACATTTTGTTACAGAATTTCAGTTATTTTCTCGTTTAAAATGATTTATCTCCCAAAGTTAACTTTGGCTAAACTGAAAAGAATCCGCGTATAAGAAATTATAGTTCTTATCACAGTTAAAATATGTCAAAAACACTATACTACATTTTACAATACCGCCTAAACATAATCTACATGTGTTGGTTATAACTGATGAGAACATGATGTGGAAGTCAAATTACCAGCAACTCGCCCGTCCGGATGGAATTGTCTGTGTATATGCACAACTTCTCAGCTGTTAGAGGAATGGTCTCCTTCATTTTAGACGCCAGAAACATGCATGTAGCGCCCAATAACTGTAGCCGAGTCTTCTTCGTGGGTTCAACAGACAAATATCTGTCTAAAAAATTCATAGCTAGGGGAAAAACCTCCTCTTCGCATTTCTGTTCCTCACAGACCTGGAATCAAAAGCGAAACGAGTTAGGCTACACATCCAGTCTATATAGGCTACACATCCAGTCTATGGGCCTATATCTCCATAAGCTACAAAACTATCAAAAATAACAAACAATAACACGAGTCATACACGCATGCATATACATGCATATTATGTGCCTGTAAAGGAGATCTAAGACGTTTTGGATAAATAAATAAAAATTGACAGACATTTCGCTCGTGGACACAAAGGTTGATCTCTGCAAGGCAAGCGCATGGCTTGCAGAGCCGTATTGTAGTTCGCCATATTTTCAAAAAATATTTTTAAATATTTCAAAATTGTTTTAGAATGTAACATTGGCATGTAAACATTATTATGCTTTTCTTTTATCGGACAGAAGTGTCATATTCCGAATATCTAAAATAATAATGTTCAAAATGAACTATATTTGTAAGCCGCTAGAAATTGGACAAGCAGCATGCGCACACATCGCATAACAGCATGCAACTTTAAAAATTAATTTAAAATATAATCTTACACACCACGAAAACATTTTTACCCTGTTAATGTTAATCAATGTGTCGTCTTACATAATAGGTCACCTTTATTACATTCTCTCAAAAGGGATAGAAGCCATTAACCAATTTTAGAGGCGACCCTTTGAAACTCCCAAATCGACTTTGATTGTTCGGTTGCTTCAACTCTAAGAACAGTTACGTAGGCAAAATGTTCTTTATCAAGTGGCAACTTAACAACAGAAACAAAGTTTCAATTGCATCCGAGGTCAGTGACTAATATGGAAAATAGCTGCGACATGGTTATTACACATTTTAAACCACAAAGTAGTGCTATAAACCACAAGAAAACAAAGAGGGCGAATACTGGCACTAGTGACGGCATACAGTACGTGTACATTGAAATAATAATACTAAAGTGTAACATTTTGTTCACATGAATATAATCCGAGGGGAAATTTGGCGTCATTTGCAGCATGTGTCAGGTAAAAATAAGGCTCAATGAGTCACACAGACAACCTCGAATTAAGTCCAACGTTTAAGCTATCGCTGGGTGAATAATGTAATAAACACATGACATGAACAACACAGGACAAGCAATCGTTATAGTTGCATGGTAGTAATGTATTTTGCCTATATTTCAAAGGGCATAGACCAGTGACATGATTCAGATAATTGAATGTTATGGATCTGTTAGAAAGGGTTTTTTGCACAAACCTCCAGCATCCATGTAGAAACAATTCTCCTCATGCAGGGTACAATCTCTTTCTGTACACATTTGAAGTAGTTCGTTGCGGGGAGATAATTGTCTTCAGCTTTTAGCATAGTCTGCAGAACTCTGTCGTTGAGCAGGTTCGAGTCTTGGTAAGCTCTCCGGATGGTCTCCACTTCACAGCACAGCAACTGGTGTTCCATCCCGGCAGTCGCTTGAGCAATGAGAAAGACAGAGAGACTGAAAGAGAGTCTGAACTATTGCTTCCCCAAAAGTTCCGTGGATGTTGCTTTGCCTCTGTCTGCTGCGACTGCTGTGTCGAAGCTCTCAGGAGGCGACCAAACTTTGATCAGCTTTCCTCAATAAACTCCCCTCCCCTCCGCGCACTGGGGAAATGACGTGACTGTTGTTATGTAGGTTGGTTATGGAGCAGATCAAAGGCAGCTTCGACGTGAGTGAGAGAGAGAGAGAGAGGCCCAAAAAGAGAGGTCCGCCTCAAAGAAGGGGGCACGTTTTAGAACGCTATTCCACATAAGCTTATAGTCCCTTCCCATCGCCGCCAGCGTATGGGCTATTGGAAGTGGGAGGTCTCAGGTCCGTTTCTGGAGGCAGTAGACTAGGCGAGGGACTGATTGTAGCTACTGCGAGGCACCAGTGGGGGAAGCAGAGATGCTCGGTGGCTGGATTGGAGGACTCATGTAACCCTTATTGTTCGTGTGGCCTCTTTTTTACCAATGCGCAACAAGGACTTTGCCTAATATTAACTAGGCCTACAAGTACAAGCCTAGTAGCCCCACCCACCCAACAAAAATAAGAAGTAGAGGAAGGAGGAACATAGGCTAATAATAGCGTTATTAGTTGTACAATTGGGTTATTAGTTGTACAATTGTTTTGTATTGTCAGGTATTACTGAACTGTTGGAGCACCCGCGATAACATCTGATAAATATGTGTATGCGACCAATACCGTTTGTTTTGAGTAGGATGATGATGATGATGAATATGATGATGATGATGATTATTATTCTATCTCTGCACACGTGTTCATTGTCATGATAGCAAGGCAAATATCTGTTTTAATTTGTGACCATTAACAAATGTTCTTTGCGTATACATACGCCAGCTGTAAAACTCCAATGAAAAGCGCCAAAATAATATCTTGTAACAGGACTATTTGGCTAAATGGCAACAATCAGGACTAGAGAAACTATTCAACTAAACGAAAACCATAGTCAATGAAAACTAAAGTAAGAAATAGTATGGAAATCAAAATAGAAAACTTCACACAGCAAAATTGTGATTTACCTTTTACATACATGTTCCTCGGGTGAATCGAAGCCACGACCCTGGTGTTGCAAGCTTTATGCTCTACCAACTGAGTCACACAAGACACCTGTTGATACAGATTGTGAATACATAACTACCTTTTGAGTATACGTATTAATACACTGAACAAAAATGGAAACGCAACATGCAACAATTAAAAATATTGGACTGAGTTACAGTTCATGTAAGTAAATCAGTCAATTAGTCATTAGGCCCTAATCTATGATTTTTCATGACTGGCAATACACATATACATCTGTTGGTCAAAGATACCTTAATAAAGGGTCTTGGATCAGAAAACCAGTCAGTAACTGGTGTGACCACCATTTATCTCATGCGCGACACATCTCCTTCACATGGAGTTGATCAGGCTGTTAATTGTGGCCTGTGGAATGTTGTCCCACTCCTCTTCAATGGCTATGCGAAGTTGTTGGATAGTGGCGGGAACTGAAACATGCTGTCGTACATGCTGATGGCGGCGGATGAATGGCACGACAATGGGCCTCAGGATCTCGTCACGGTAGCTCTATGCATTCAAATTGCCTTTGATAAAATGCAATTGTGTCCGTTGTCCATAGCTTATGCCCACCGCCACAATGGGGCACTCGGTTCTCAACGTTGACATCAGCCCACACCAATGCCATACACGCTGTCTACCATCTGCCCTGGTACAGTTGAAACCGGGATTCATCCATGAAGAGCACACTTCTCCAGCGTGCTAGTGGCGAACGAAGGTGAGCTTTTGCCCATTGAAGTCGGTTAAGATCAGTCAGGTCAAGATCCTGGTGAGGACAACAAGCATGCAGATGAGGTTCCATGAGACGGTTTCTGACATCTTGTGCAGAGATTATTTGTTTGTGCAAACCCCCAGTTTCATCAGCTGACCAACTGGCTGGTCTCGGACTATCCTACATGTGAAGAAACTGGATGTGGAGGTCCTGGGCTGGCGTGGTTACACATGGTCTGCTCTTGTGAGGCCGGTTGGAAGTACTGCCAAATTCTCTAAAACGATGTTGGAAGCGGCTTATGGTAGAGAAAATCATCTATCAACATTCAATTCTCTGGCAACAGTTCTGGTGGACATGCCTGTTGTCAGCATGTCAATTGCACGCTGCCTCAAAACATGATACATATGTGGCATTGTGTTGTGTGACAAAACTGCACATTTCAGAGTGGCCTTTTATTGCCTCCAACAGAAGGTGCACCTGTGTAACGGTAATGCTGTTTATTCAGCTTCTTGATATGCCACACCTGTCAGGTGGATGGATTATTTTGACAAAGGAGAACCGCTCACTAACAGGGATGTCAATAATTGTGTGCACAAATTTGAGAGAAATACGCTTTTTGTGCGAATGGAAAATTTCTGGGATCTTTTATTTTAGCTCATGAAACACGGGACCAATGTTGCGTTTATAGAGGGTGAATGGGCAAGACAAAATATGTAAGTGTCTTTGAACGGGGTGTGGTAGTAAGTGCCAGGTACACCGTGTGAAGAACCGCAATGTTGCTGGGTTTTTTCACGCTCAACAGTTTCCCGTGTTTATCAAGAATGGTCCACCACCCAAAGGACATCCAGCCAATTTGACACATCTGTAGGAAGCACTGGAGTCAATATGGGCCAGCATCCATGTGGAATGTTTTTGGCACCTTGTAGAGTCCATTCAAAATATACACTTACTGTGCACTGTTTTAACCAGTTTCAACACAGTTACAGCCAACAGTATTTTTCAGTGACACTACTTTTGCTGCGTCCATCTTCCGTTTCCACACAGGTGTTCGGAGAGGCAGATAGCTGATTAGCACAGGGGCAGCAGGTAGCCTAGTAGTTAGAGTGTTGGGCCAATAACCAAAAGGTTGCTCGATCGAATCCCTGAGCTGACAAGGTAAAAATCTGTCGTTCTGTCCCTGAACAAGGCAGTTAACCCACTGATCCCCTGAAGGCTGTCATTATAAATAAGAATTTGTTCTCAACTGAATTGCCTTGTTAAATAATAAAATGATAATTGTTCACTCTGTCTTCTGTTTGTTTTGCGTAAACAAGCGTTGTAATATGGAAATATGTCTGTGGTAACCCTAACCCTAAAAAGGTGTGTAGTAATTTAACCTTTTGTTTTTTGAAAATGATTTCTAGCTGATATGAAAGATACGCGCAATCGATGCGTGTTCATGTTTAGAGCAAGCTTTGGCGCTTTTAACTAAACTCCCCCTGTCAGAAGATACTATTGTCAATTGGCGCTAAAGCAGTTAGTGTCTATGAATGGGATAGGTTAGGCTACACAGAGGGATTCTTCCTGGTTGGTATGTTCAGGGGAATAGACCAAATGAGGGTAAGACAGTACAATTGAAAGACTACTGTGTACTTCTCTTATTTCACTGTGACTTCCTGGTCTATTGCCACGTATGAGCAGCAGAGGAGGTATGTGTCTGTGTGACAAAGCTGGCCTAGCCCTGTGTAGGACAGCTTTACTTCAGTTCCAGGAGAGCAGAGTGGGCGAGGTGAAGGTGGCAGGGTAAGGGCAGTTTTGTTTTCCCACATTCCTGCTGCATCCCAGTCAGTGGATGGCTTGTTAGAGGCCAGAGACCATTGACGACAACATGCCGTGTGGAAGGAAGACTCTTGGAGAAAGAGAACATTCAGGATGCACAATCAACAATGTGTAATTATGTGATCTATGATCTTTATTCTCCCACTGCCCTGACATCTTCCTCTGCACCATACACATGTAGGTGTGCTTGAGGAATAGCCACTCACTAGCTGCCAGCAGGGCTGGCTGTTTTTAGTTGGCATGGATAACAAAATAAACTAAAATGGAATGTGAAATTATCGTCATTGCCAGTGTTTATGTGAAACAACATCAAAATAACTTCTGTATCAAAGAGCAGCCTTTGGGCTAAATCTTTAGCCATTATCTCAGATCTCCATGTGAATATAAATTCCAGTTCCTTGAAGAAGTCTGAACCTTGACAACCCCATAAATCACACAACATAATGGAAAGTCAATTACATAGGGAGTGGTAGAGTACCATGTAACAGCAATACAAGATTAATGTCCACTACTCTCAGTCTTCTGACCACAACACGGTGACCCCATAGCTGTAAATCAACTATACTTGAAGTGATTCCAAACCCATGGAATCTAGAACTCATAGGAGGGAGTTTGAATTTCTCTCATAACCTCATAACCTATGTCAAAGGTTCCAAATGAAGTAACTATTTAAAGAGAAAGGGAGTGACATTGGCCCGTGAAAGCAACAAAGGCAATTCTATTTTGATGCTAGGATATCTTTGTACAGTATGGCCAAGATCATCTTGGTGGGATCAGGGTTATTTTGGTCCTGTCCTAAGCGTGCTCTTGGTTTACTGGACCCATAGCTCTTCATCTGAATCTTTGTATTAGCAATCTTTGTCTTCATTTTATCAGTGTTTACCATGTTATTCATTATTTGTTATGTTTCTGTTAATAATGTCATTATTCAAATAGGTAAGAATGTCACGGCTGTTGAAAGCAGAGGACCAAGGTGCAGCGTGGTGAGTGTACATTTTATTTAGTAAATCAAAATGACGCCGAACAAAACAATAAACATTACAAAAACAAACCGTGAAGCTCAAAGGCTATGTGCCCTAAACAAAGTCAACTTCCCACAAAGACAGGTGGGAAAAAGAGCTACCTAAGTATGGTTCCCAATCAGAGACAACGATAGACAGCTGTCCCTGATTGAGAACCACACCCGGCCAAAACATAGAAATAGAAAAGCATAGAAACACAAAACATAGAATGCCCACACCAAACCAAAATAGAGACATAAAAAGGATCTCTAAGGTCAGGGCGTGACAAAGAAGTAATTAGCAATAATGATTAGCAGTCATTAGCAATAATTAGGACAAGAGTCTCTGTCAATGCTTACAGGAGGGACTATCATCACACTTTCCCCAGTGCAGTGTTGCTTGTTGAAATTAACTTTTTTTTTGTATTCAAGCCTTAATGACTTGATTATGTAGTGACGTTATGCCATGGCCTGTGGGTGAGAGGTTTAGTAAATACCTTTATGCCTGCTGTAAGTTTCAACTGATCTCTAGGGCTACATTCTCTATCCCATCTCTCTGTATATGCGTCCCAACCTTTTCCCTTTATAGCGCACTATTTTGACAAGGGGCAGAGGTGGAAAAAGTACTAAATTGTCATACTTGAGTAAAACTAAAGATACCTTAATAGAATATGACTCAAGTAAAAGTGAAAGTCACCCAGTAAAATACTACTTCTGTTAAAGTCTACAAGTATTTGGTTTTAAATAAGCTTAAGTATCAAAAGTAAAATGAAATTGCTCAAATATACTGAAGTATCAAAAAGTTAAAGTATAAAGCATTTCAAATTCATTATTTTAAGCAAAACAGGTAGAAATACAAAGGGAGGGTATATTACTGTAATCTTTAGAAGTTTACCAGTAAACTACCAGAATGTTGGTAGCTTTGGGTGGGAATTTTATAAGATGACATGTGGTGACCTTTTGGGGTACTTCAGATTATCACAGGTGTCTGTAATTATCTCTGGCCCTCTGTGTGGCCTTATCACAAGTAAAATATATAAAATTATCAAATAATACCAAAAATATGATGACATATTGCAAAATTATCTTTTTTTCCCTTTTCTTTATAGCTGGGGGCACACTCCAACACTCAGACATAATTTCCAAATTAAGCATTGGTGTTACGTGAGTCCACAAGATCAGAGGCAGTAGGGATGACCAGGGATGTTCTCTTGATAAGTGTGTGAATTGGACATTTTTCCTTTCATAATGTAACAAGTACTTTTGGGTGTCAGGGAAAATGTATGGAGTAAAAAGTACATTATTTTCTTTAGGAATGTAGTGAAGTAAAAGTGAAAGTTGGCAAAAATATATATAGTAAAATAAAATACAGATACCAACTAAAAACTTCTTAAGTAGTACTTTAATGTATTTTTACTTAGGTACTTTACACCACTGACCAGGGGCCCATTGGGCTCTTGTCAAAAGTACTGCGCTATATAGGGACTAGGGTGCCATTTTGGATACATCCATGTGATTCATTCCCAAGCCGCCTGTGCCTTTTTGAAGCCCCTGTGCTGGAAATGTTTAATGTTTGTGCTTTTCTAAGAACTAATTTCTGTGTTCTATTTATGTGTTTTTCTAATAACTGTTTTCTGTGTTCATTCAAGTCATAGACTGAAAGAATCCTCAATATCAGTAGCTGCAATTTGGCAGTACGCCCAGACTTGTTTTCAGAACGAATGATATCTCAGTTTCAAGGTCTCAGTTTAGAGAGAAGAAGCCTCGTGAGATATTGGTCTGTCACATGTTATGAAACAAAACGGTAATGATGAATTAATTATGCTAAATCATGCAAATATAACTTGTCTGTGTATAGCTGACAACTGCTGGGACTGCCCCAGCAGAGCTCCTGATTGACATGTGTACTATGGTGCATAGAGTTGGTTGGAACCTCTCCAGTGCAGTGAAAATAAATTATGATTCATTTAAGATTCACTTTGAGTGTCCCTGGTGATAATTTCCACAACATGGTGGTGAATTTCCACGACACAGCTCTCCTTTCTCCCTGACCAGTGTTTTATGCAGTAATGATGATGAAGATACATTCAGTGCCGGGCAGAAGAAATTGCCCTTTGAGAAAGATCTGGCATTTCTGTCTTTCTGTGAAGATAAAGATGAAGTGAGCGACCTGAAAGCTTTAGTTTTGTGACAAAGTCTGTTATCCTGTGAGGGAGGAGGGCTTGTGTGTCTTTATCCCTCACTCACTGGATCCCTACTCTCAAACCCAAATCAAATCAAATCAAATTTGACAGAAGCAAATCTTGCGCGCTTGCTGGGCAGCTACTCGATTTTAGCATATATGTTAACAATCTGTTATGACTGGATCCCTAATGTGTTTAATCTTGTCAATCAAAATTTATATAATACAATTATAATGCATGTGTGATTGTGCATACATTGCTGAATGACAGAGATTTTGAATTTTCAGCAAATTGAGATATGAGCAAATAAATATTTCCCAATCATTACTAACGGAAAAAACACTATTTTGTGCTCTTGAAGAACAACTACTCAGCCAAGTCAAGACTGTTCCCTGCTCAAATAAAATGTTTTCATAGACATTCCTTGTCTCCACAAATTTCCCGAAGAAAGTAATGGCGCTGGAGGGAATGGCTGCTGTTTTACGGGCTCCTCATCAACTGTGCCATTTTGTTTGTTTTTTCGCATTGTTTGTAACTAATTTTGTACATAATGTTGCTGATACCGTCTCTTATGACCGAAAAGATCTTCTGGACATCAGAAGAGCGATTACTCACCTTGAATTGGATGAAGATTTTTTCTTTAATAAGTCCTACGCAAGGATATAATGCTTTGTCGAGACAAGGCCCAAATCCCTGTCATCAGCGTGGAGAAAGATGGAGAAAATGGGGGAGGAGGGCGGGGTGACTTGTAAGAATTTGTCGACGAGTAGGTAAACCACCACTACCCTCTGTATTTTTGGCCAACTTGCAATCATTGGAAAACAAACTGGACAATCTACGATTAAGACTATCCTACCAATGGGACATTAAAAACTGTAATATCTTATGTTTCACCGAGACTTGGCTGAACGACGACACGGATCATATAGAGCTGGCTGGCTTCTCCGTGTTTCGGCAGGACAGAGCAGCTATGTCTGGTAAGACGAGGGACAGGGGTGTGTGTCTATTTGTCAATAACTGCTGGTGCGCGATGTATAATATTAAAGAAGTCTCGAATATCTACCAAGAGAGTTCTCATCTATATTATTCGTAGCCATCTATTTACCTCCACAAACCGATGCTGGCACTAAGACCGCACTCAATGAGCTGTATAAGGCCATAAGCAAACAGGAAAACGCTCATCCAGAAGCGGTGTTCTTAGTGGCCGGGGACTTTAATGTAGCCAAACTTAAATTCGATTTCTACCAGCATGTCACATGTACAACCAGAGGGAAACAATCTCTAGACCACCTTCACTCCACATGCATACAAAGCTCTCCCTCGCCCTCCATTTGGTAAATCTGACCATAGTTCTATCCTCCTGATTCCTGCTTACAAGCAAAAACTAAAGCAGGAAGTACCAGTGACTCACTCAATATGGAAGTGGTCAGATGACGCTTATGCTACGCTACAGGACTGTTTTGCTAGCACAAACTGGAATATGTTCAGGGATTCATCCAATGGCATTGAGGAATATTGCACCTCAGGCACCGGCTTCATCAATAAGTGCATCGACGACATCGTCCCCACAGTGAACGTACGTACATTTCCCAACCAGAAGCCATGGATTACAGGCGACATCTGCACCAAGCTAAAGGCTAGAGCTGCCGCTTTCAAGGAGCGTGACTCTAATCCGGACGCTTATAAGAAATCACGCTATGCCCTCATACGAACCATCAAACAGGCAAAGTGTCAATACAGAACCAAGAATGAATCCTACTACACCGGCTCTGGCACTCATCAGATGTGGCAGGGCTTGAAAACTATTTCGGACTACAAAGGGAAACCCAGCCGCGAGCTGTCCAATGACACGAGCCTACCAGACAAGCTAAATGCCTTTTATGCTCGCTTTGAGGCAAGAAACACTGAAGCATGCATGAGCGCACTAGCTGGAACACTAGACCCACTCCTAATCGCATAACGCCTCAACAGATCCACCTATGACACAATATCAATCGCACTCCACACTGCCCTTTCCCACCTGGTCAAAGGGAGCGCCTATGTGAGAATGCTGTTCATTGACTACAGCTCAGCGTTCAACACCATAGTGCCCACAAAGCTCATCACTAAGCTAAGGACCCTGGGACTAAACACCTCCCTCTGCAACTGGATCCTGGACTTCCTGATGGGCCGCACCCAGTCGGTAAGGGTAGGCAACAACACATCTGCCACGCTGATCCTCAACACTGAGGCCCCTCAGAGGGTGCGTGCTTAGTCCCCTCCTGTACTCCCTGTTCACCCACGACTGTGTGGCCAAGCACGACTCCAACACCATCTATAAGTTTGCTGATCAACATCTGACCATAAGGCACTACAGAGGGTAGTGCATACGGCCCAGCACATCACTGGGGCCAAGCTTCCTGACATCCAGGACCTATATACTAGGCAGTGTCAGAGAAAGGCCCAAAAAATTGTCAAAGACTCCAGTCACCCAAGTCATAGACTGTTCTCTCTGCTATCGCATGGCAAGCGGTATTGGAGTGCCAAGTCTAGGACCAAAAGGCTCCTTAACAGTTTCTACCCCCAAGCCATGAGACTGCTGAACAACTTATCAAATGGCCTCCCGGACTATTTACATTGCCCCCTCCCCCCCACCCCCCTTGTTTTTACACTGCTTCCACTCGCTGTTTATTATCTATGCATACTTACTTTCCAAATTACCTCGACTAACCTGTACCCCCACACATTAACTCGGTACCGGTACCCCCTGTATATAGCCTCGTTATTGTTATGTACATTTCTTGCTACTTTTTGATTGATTTAAAAAAAAAAATTTTTACTTTAGTTTATTCAGTAAATATTTTATTAACTCTAATTCTTGAACTGCATTGTTGGTTAAGGGCTTGCAAGTAAGCATTTCACGGTATGGTCTCCACCTGTTGTATTCGGCGCATGTGACAAATAACATTTTATTTCATTTGATTTGATTTGAAGTCCAGTATGATTTCAGAGGTATTGCAATCTGACAGTCAAGCGCCGAATAACCCAAACACAGAGCACTGCCTGCAGTAAAACCCCATTGAGGAAATTCACCATTGAAAAAGCCAGGCAGCACACCTCCACTGGGAATCCTCCCCTGAAGCACATCAGTGAGGAAAACAAGTCCTTTCAAGCAGGGGACCCTAGATTATGAGCTGTTTACACAGGGTCATCTCTCACCAGGGACGGATGTGCTGCAGTCAAATCTGGGTTCAAGTAGTGTTTGAAATCATTTCAGATACTTTAACTGGTCTTGATTGAGCTTGCCTGTTGAACCAGTAGAAGTGGTCAAAAAGGTGCAAATCTGGCAACATCTAGTATTCCAGGCAGGCTTAAGCAAACACTCAAAGTATTTGAAAGATTTCTATTAGTTTTTGAATCCAGGGCTGACTGCAGTAGTGCTTCAGGACCTCTGACTGAGGGGGTAGAGGGACAGCATGGGGAGTATAGGGGGACCAGGGGCAGGGTAGGGGGCAGGGGTGGGGGTTGTGGCGGTGACTTGTAGGATCATTCACGCCTCTGCTCAGGTTTTGTGAGATGCACCGGTGACAGACACTTATGGTGTCAGCATGCGTCAGTCCGGCTGGTGCCTTGCCGAACTCAGCTAGCCGAACCAAACGAGTGTGCTCGCATATGCCCTTAAAAAAATCTTCACTTGAAAAATGAGAAAAAAGTGGCAATAGTACTGTTTGTCCATTTTGAGACACGGTAGCCAGTATTTCCTCAAAATAGTAAGAATTAATCGAAGATAACTCAAGAAGTCTGTCATTCATTTTGACGACTTTAGTTGCTCAATTTTACACCTAACTAAATGTTTTGTGCAGTATTTTTCACTGAAAACATTTGCATGAAAATGAGTCGTCTCTCATTGAATGACAACAAAGACTTCCCTACAGTTGACCAATCACCGACGAAGGGGCGTAGACTTCGGGCTCCGAACTTCGGCTTGCTTCCATTAAAAAAATGGTGTTTCCAAAAAAACAGTTACCAAAGTCCAAAACAAACAAAAACGTCACAAAGGGTCATCATAATATACACACGAACTCTGCCGAACTGTTTCGGCTCGGGAAGCATGTGGACGCCTTTAGTTGCCCGTTTAATTCCGCCCTCTGGGCATGCCACCGTCTCTCCAACTAAATGTAAACCACGGTTATGATTAGTACCTCCTACTCAATTTAGACAGGATTACGATATCACTTTTATGATCTTTTATTAAGCCAGGCTCATAATACAGTGGGTGTGAAGTACCTGGATGAGAAAAGGAGCTCTGAGAAAAAAAACGCTTTACTACAGTGAGTCTCTGTCACAACAGGTTGCTGACAGACAGACAGGAAGTTTGGGATCTTTCGTGAAGAATGTGCCAGAGCCGGAGCTTATAGAGAAGGGCGCATTTTGGTGGATCTAGTCTTGCCATTTTTGATTGGCAGGATTCAGTGTAGTTGTACATGAAGAAAATGCATTGTAAGTACTGTATGAGCACACAATCAGAGCATATGATCACTTCATTGCGAAAGAGTACAATATTTTTCTCAATGGGTTTTGCTGCAGGCAGTGCTCTGTGTTATTGGGTGGATCATTTGAGTGAGTAGTCTACATTGAATACTTGACTGCTGCTAACGATGGTAGTAGATGTCTTCTCAATGACATCAGGATATCTCAAATTCAGATCTGCATATGATACTGCATCATCACATGACGGGTATACAAAAGTCCTATGACTCGAGTTTAAAGGAAAGGGACTTACTTTCATTTACCCACAGCAGTGTGAGAGCAGAGCATCACAACAAAAGAGTAATTCAGAGAACTAGGGGAAGCATGCAGACTTGTGCTGTATCGTTGGTGCCTTATTAGACCTAGACAACTAAGTGAAACATTTGAAACAGGACTTAGCGTAGTTGGCGTATTTTGTGTAATTCTGCTATATAAACGAAATGTCACAGACAACGAATGGCTCAAATCTGTAACAGCGTAACAATGCTTTGTAACACTTATTTTTAAGAGTACCTACGTTGGTCTTCATAGCACATTAATAAGGTGTACATAACAAATTCATAAGCAGAACATAACCTTTAATGAAAGCTGCTATATTAGTCTGTTAATGAGGTAGAATTTCCTAAAATCCACCTATTCTGTTCCTCCATGCTCTTTCTGGCTCCCAGCCTATCAGCTGCTTTGATGTCCTGCGGAATACAAATCAAATCAAATCAAATCGTATTTGTCACATTTGCCAAATACAACAGGTCAAATACAAATGCTTACTTACAAGCCCTTAACCAACAATGCAGTTCAAGTTTAGCTAAATAAACTAAAGAAAAAATGTAATAAAAGTAAGTAAGGCTATATACAGGAGGTACCGGTACCGAGTCAATGTGCTGGGGTACAGGTTAGTCGAGGTAATTTCATATCATGGATATCAAGTCTGGGCATACAAAACTGTATAAGGGCTACCCAAAAGAGAGAGAGACACATAGCCTGGGGGGGGCTAGCATCATTTTCTTTTTCTTCCCTAACCTCCCCCTGCAGAAAAAAAGGAGGAGAAGAAAGAGGAGAAAGAGGTTTCCCACAGAAAGAAACCCTTTCTCTACCCAGGGTGTCTCCACAATGGCCCACAATGAAAAGATGGATATAGCAATTGTCCTGTTTAGTGATCCGCAAAAAGGGAGAGGAGGGGGTCCTCTGTGTGGCAAAGGCCTGCACCGGACCCGACCTGACACAGAGGTGGCAAGACAATAGGAGGCCAAGGGTGCTAAAGAGAGGAAAACCTGGAGACAATAGGGGCCTCCGCCAGAGCTGCGCTGTGGCCACACCAGCCACCGAGCAGCAACATTAAGTACTTTAGACACCAGAAGGCCAAGTGGAGCGTAAGGAACGCAAAGTTTCCTCCGCCGAGAAGCAGAGAGAACAGAAGCAACCAGTGTGGGCTACCGTGTGGCCTCGATCGTTTTGGGTTTGGAAATATACTTAGGGACTGGACTCCGCAGGTCTGCTCAGTGACAGTTTAGTTGGACACTATCCACTCGGATCTAAAATTAAGTGGATTTGATTTGACTAGATAAGGAGGGTTGGCGTGTAAACGTGGTAATGAATAGGGTCTATGTTCTCCTAGCCGGATCGGTCAGCAGCTAGGGTCATTTCTCTCCTCCATTAAGGCCCGGCCACTGTTCTCTCTCTCTCTCTCTCTGTCTTTCTGCAATGTTGTTTTATGTTGTCAGCCAAGAAAAGGAGCAGATGGGAAATGAGTCAATTAGAATAGAATTATGCAGTCATCAATCTTCTTTTCTAGGCACGTAGGATACCCCACAACAAAATAGGGTCACAACAGATCTAACAGTCTAAACAGGAGGTCCTGTTAAGAGTGACTAATCAAAATATTGTTTTGTTTAGAATGACTGACTGGCCCTTCATGTCTCATTTAACTGACTGCACCATAGCTGTGTGTCAGATGTTATCTTATCTGACGAGACAGAGAGCCAAAGGAGATATGAGAAGACGTTTATGTTGCTTATCACAGCACTTGGAATGCAAGTTAAATAGAATGTTTCATTATGGTGACCGACATTACAATCGTTAACTAAATTATTCTGATCCCAGAGCAGCCGATATATGTCTTTAAAGAGTGTTTGTTTGCCAACAAATGCAGAATCAGACTATTCAAGCGAATCAGAGTGTTTGAATCATGGTTCAATCTGACCTTACTACTGACTTACACTCATCCACACTCATTCATTTCCAACCACAGTTACATCTGCAAAGCATCCACACGCATACATGTTTCCTTTTTAGCCGATTTCTAAACTATTACATTTTCCAACTAAATTAGGACATTAACCTTGCAAAAGCACTCTGTTACTCCATATATTTTTTTTGTAATCAAGAATTCAGTCATGAATCATGCTTGCTAAAGTGCTTGATGCACAGAACTTTATGACTCACGAATAAGCATGTTCTGACCAAATGATCTGTGATGCAAATATGGCTTTTGAGAAGTGATATACTTTACAATAGAATTGATTTGACATTCATAATGTTTAGATGTCTTGGTCACAAAATGACCAAGGGTATTTAAGGGCCTCCCATGTCCTTGTTTTATTTCAAACCTTTAGGTGGTAATAAATCATTCTGGACTTTCTCTGCCCAATCACTTTGAACTCAGATTCATTGTATGTGGTTTGAAGACGGTTTGTTCGTATTTCAACAAAGGGTCCCAACCCTCTATAGCCCTGTGCAGGCATTATCTATATTCATTAAGATTTTAATCACAGAGAGACTTAGGCCTACTACCCCACCCATTGCTTTGGAAATAAGTTGTCTAAAGTTTATATGTGGCATAGAGTGACAAGACATTTACAAAATATACCAGTGTAAAACTATTCGGTAACAATTAGCACCAGAAAGAAAGATGACACATATTTTTGAGGATGTGTCTCAACTCTGATGAGGTTATGTGAAGTAAGAAGAAACCCAACACTCATTACTGATACACTAATAGTGCATTTCCACTGATGATTTACCCCGGTGTTTTACCAATAAAGCCTCATACCTTTGTGTTTCCACATCCACGGCCTGACCCCATGGGAATCACTGGGCCGTGGCCTCATCTCTGACTTCAGACCCATATACGAGGCTCTGGGGCTATCCGGGTGGCATTTCCGTAACAATGGCTAACAGTGAACATGAGTTTACTCCTTCGATGGTTAGCACCTTCTCACAGCGCAACTGTTTTGATTATGCCCGAGGTTGTCGATTCTGCTCTTCACAAGTCCTCACTGTCAGTCCTAGCTATGGAAACACAATTTCCCTAGTAAGACATCAGGGTGTATATACTAGTGTAACACTGGTCTCACAGTTGAAAAGCAAATGATTTTACCCTAAGTGGGGCTTTCTGGTCCCCCCCCCCCCCCCCCAGCCCTGACCCCGTAGTCATATAATAGTGTTACCTAACATATTCTAGCTACATGTTATTCATCCTCTGGGAGTTTTCTCCTCACCCAACCCCCCCCCCCCTGGTCTTCATGTGTGTGCAGTAATGTCATCATGTGCCGGACAGGACCAAATGGCAGAAGTAGGAGAGGAAAACAGAACAGACGGGTGAACACTGACCTCTCTTTCTCTTACTGGCTTTCTCTCTCTCTCGTTCTATCTCTCCCAGGCGGACGACAGGCGGGTGAACCAAACCCTGACCTCTTGTCTCTATTTACTTTCTGACATCCATGAATTTAGGATCTCTGACTGCTCTCCACTGATGTTAGGGGCCAAAGTTCCTGAGAACAGAGGGTGTCCATGAAATCACCTGGGATCTCCCAAGTAGCACAGCCTCCAATCAGTCATTATGAGTCAAAATAACAGCCTGGATCCCCTTACAATGCCTTCATCCCAAATGCCACTATATCCCCTACATAGTGCACTAACCCATAGGGTTGTGGTTAAAAGTAGTGCACTACATAGGGAATAGGCTGACATTTGGATGGAACACCTTGTTTTATGGGACATCGGTCCAACCCCTCCCTAGGTGATATTTACAGCTCTGTTCAGGCTGCTCCAGTATTTTACACACAGCAGCTAAAGTCATCATGGATGTGAGGTGGTCCACTTTGAATGGAGGTCAGGGATGAATTATGACATTATTAGCAGGCCCTTGCAGAGGAATGTAGATGGACACAGTTGGTTACTGATTGCAATTGATCTTAAAAAAAAAAAAGTTTGCAGCAACACATGGTAGCTAGACCAGACACAATAATGGGGTGAAGGTGTTACATTAACATTACACAAGTCCTCAAGTGGTCTCATACTAGCATACGCAAGATGACTATTCAATAAAAACACTAACAGTTAGGTCGTTTCACAGAACACCAACTCCCTCATCAAGTTTGCTGATGACGCCACAATTGTAGGCCTGATAACCAACAACAATTAGTCAGCCTATCGGCAAGAGCTAAATGAACTGGAATTGTGGTGCCAGGAATAGGGCTGTTGCCGTGACCATGTTAGCGCCACACTGGCGGGTCATGAAGGGTCCAATTCCACATGACCGTTTAGTTACGGTAATTATGCTTCTCCAAGCTCTGATGCTGCTGATGGTCATAAGTAGCCTACCAAACTTGCTAACTGCCTGGTGCTCAGCAAGTCTATTGTCCCTCTAATCACTCTGACATCAATGAGAGCCCATGAGCTCATGTTGCGCAACATTTCTATAGGCTATGCAATTGCGTGAGAAAACAGAGTGATGACCTCTATTAAAAAGAGGAGGATCCCATCAGCTTTCTGTAGGCTAGGCCTACTATATTTATTTCTCAACTTTCCTGTTAAGCAAATTGATTCTCTTTACAACAGGAGTATAGCCTACTTGGCTGGCATGAAAATAAACCAGGGAAAAGCATCCTCCGTTTGCTATTTAAGTGCAGAGATGACATGTATTTTCGCCCGCCCCCGCTTATAGCCTACTGCCGTGTGCGCATTGCTGTGCTTATAATGTGAAGAAATAGCCTAATAGTTTATCAACATTACAACTGTGTTTGGAATATATATATTTTTTGTACTATGGGGGATAACAGATTGCCATAGGCTAGTGTGTTTGCTGTTCGTCAGGCCTATTCATCTTGTTGGCTGACAAAAAGTTATTGGATAAGGACGCGCACAGTTGCATTTCCGATGTGTCTGTCTTCAGTTGTAGCCTGCGAGAAAGACCCGATCAAGTGATGGAGAGCCATGTGAGTGAGAGGTGCTTCGGAGCACGCAGCACTCAGAGAGAAGGGAATTATAAGTATTATATTCAGCCCAAGAGCACAACGGCCACTGGTCGCAAAAGGCATGGATTTTTTGGGATGTATTTGGCCACACAAAGTGGATCCAGCTGGGAAATTCGAGGAATTATCAAGTGCTTGTCAAATTGTGAATGAGAGACTGATGAAGTGTGTACAGCCTGCACAAAAACAAAGCAGAGCTAATGCCTTTCAATCATCGAGTCACATCATGCAGCCTTAAAAAGCCCAACGTTTGTAGGACAACTAAAGTTACATTAATAACTCAAAAGGAAGCATATAGTACTACCTATTTCTTTGTTAACCGCTCAACACAGAATCGCCGCATGTGCGCACACCCTCAAATCATTTGGAGAAAATATCCTTTCTTTTTTATTCAGCTTTGTTCAATTGCATTCTTCATTCTATAATATAATATAAAATAATGTCTTGTCTGCTAAATGAACTAGTGTAGCCCACAACCATATGGCATAGCCAGATCAGGACCTAACATAAGGACAACTCAGAGTATGCTATTCTGTTCTTCTGAAACATACTACATTTTCTTCATATCATGTTTCTTTAGACCTGTCTAAAATAAATAATGGATTTATTGTGAAGGTGTAGGCTATATTACATGGATCTATATTGTAGATGTTCCAAAGGTCTGCATCAGTGGCTTGTATGTGTGGAAGCCAGGAGATGCTAAATGTGTTCATGTTAATTAGTGGCCAATTACCAAGAGACTGGCAGTTATTTGACCGGCTGACGAAATTTTGTGACTGCCACAACCCTAGCCAGGACAACAATCTCTCCCTCAACATCAGCAAAACAAAGGAGTTGATTGTTGACTTCAGGAGGGAACAGGATGGAACATGCCCCGATCCACATCAACATGACTGCAGTAGAGAGAGCAGAGACTCTCCCACACACACACACACACACACACACACACACACACACACACACACACACACACACACACACACACACACACACACACACACACACACACACACACACACACACACACACACACACACACACACACACACACACACACACACACACACACACCACAACTGCTTGCTAAATACTGCACCATTTAAACACGTTAACCCCAATCCCCCTTCCCCAAAACACGTTTAAATATTGGGCTATAAATGTTGCCTTCTTTTATTATACTTTTGTTAAAATCTCTATTCTATTCTACTAAGCCATTTACTTTATGTTCGTATTCTGATCTTTTATTGTTTCCTATTGTTGCTGCATTGTCGAGAAGGAACCTGCAAGTAAGCGTTTCGTTGGACAATGTATACCATGTGTGTATACAAATAATTTAACTTGAAAATAGTGTAATAGAACAGACACCAGTAGCTATGTAATACACTGACAGGACACCAGTATTACACACACATAACACATAACAAAAACAAGAATAGCGTCTGGATAGGGGGAACAACATGACATTACAATAATAATGCTGACACGGGGAACACAACTGGGGAACACAACTGAGGAATAGATATAGAGGGGGCAATCAACAATGTGAAGGAGTCCAAGTGGGTCCCATGGTGATGGTGACAGGTGTGTGTAATGAAGGGCAGCCTGGCGCCCTCGAATGCCAGAGGAGGGGAAGCGGGAGCAGGCGTGACAGTACATCCCCTCTCAGCCTGACGGGCCGGCTGAGACATGGGCGCTGGACTAGCCGGCTTAGGCGTAGGAGCCCGATGAGCCGGCAGAGGCATGGGAGCCCGACGAGTCAGCTGAGGCATAGGAACCCGATGAGCCGGCTGAGGCATGACATGGGATGGGAGCCTGCCGACCCAACCGATGCAAGGAAACCTCTCGAGCCAGCTAAAGCGTGGAAGCCCGACAAGCCAGCTGAGGCACCCCCGGTTCCATCGGTGTCGCCACCAAAAACAAAAAACAAGAACACGCTGATGTTCAAATATTGGTGTCCGCATTCTGTGAGGACCGATGCTGGAGGCGAGAAGCAAGTACAGAGAGTGAACATTTAATGGTAAACGGACACATAACACAAACAAGGATAGCGTCTGGACAGGGGACTGAAACGGGGAACACATCTGAGGAATAGACAGATATAGAGGGCGCAATCAACAACGTGAAGGAGTCCAGGTGAGTCCAATGAGTGTAGATACGCATAATGATGGTGACAGGTGTGTGTAACGAAGGGCAGCGTGGTGCGTCGAGCGCCAGAGGAGGGGAAGCGGGAGCGGGCACGACACATACATTTGGCAGGAGAAGTACAGCTCGGTCTCCACATCATTTTATGGGCAGCGTGCACATATGTGTCAAGTAATTATCTTCTTGTTGTTCTGTTATTTGGTTGGGTCTAATTGTGTTGCTGTCCTGGGGCTTTGTGGGGTCTGTTTATGTTTGTGAACAGAGCCCCAGGACCAGCTTGCTTAGGGGACTTTTCTCCAGGTTCATCTCTCTGTAGATGATGGCTTTGTTTGGGAAGTGCTTCCTTTTAGGTGGTTGTAGCATTGAGCAGATAATTAGCGGGTATCGGCCCAATTCTGCTCTGCATGCATTATTTTATGTTTTACGTTGTACACTGATGATATTTTTGCAGAGTTCTGCATGCAGTGTCTCAATTTGCTGCTTGTGCCATTTTGTGAATTCCTGGTTGCTGAGCGGACTCCAGACTTCATAACCATAAAGGGCAATTTTTTGCCAGATCCTAATTGGTATGTCAAATTTTATGTTCCTTTTATTGGCATAGAAGGCCCTTCTTGCATTGTCTATCAGATCGTTAACAGCTTTGTAGAAGTTGCCTGTGGCGTTGATGTTTAGGTCGAGGTATGAATAGTTTTTTTGTGTGCTCTAGGGTAACAGTGTCTAGATTGAATAGGCATTTTTGGTCTTGGAAACTAAATCAAATCAAATGAAATGTATTTATAAAGCCCTTCTTACATCAGCTGATACCTCAAAGTGCTGTACAGAAACCCAGCCTAAAATCCCAAACAGCAAGCAATGCAGGTGTAGAAGCACAACCTTTTTTGGAACACCATTATTTTTGTCTTACTGAGATTTACTGGGCCTAGGTTCTGCTGTAGGTCGTCCTTGGTTAGGGACAGAAGCAGTGGATCATCAGCAAAGAGTAGACATTTGACTTCAGATTCTAGTAGGGTGAGGCCGGGTGCTGCAGACTGCTTTAGTGCCTTTCGCCAATTTGTTGATATATGTGACTCACCACCTGGATTCGGTCTTATGTAGCAACATTTGAAGTTCAGTTTTTTACATTAGCTTAAAGTAGAGACTCAGAGCTACACAATGGTATATCATACAGTGCATTTGAGAAAACAATGGGAGTGTAATTCTGCTTTGAAAGGTGATCAACTTGTAAACTCACTTTTGAGAAAACGTCTTTCAATGTTTTGGTACTACTACTGGAGAGCCCTTCTTTGTCTACACCCATTCACCCTCTTAAGCCTTAGCCCCACCCATCTCTTTAAGGGTTGATCCAACCGTTCTGTACTAACTTGCCAGCTACTTCCAGACATCTAAGAGAGATAAAATAGCTCACTGAACATTACTAGCCCTATTGCTCTGTGGTTTCGCTTTCAGAGCGCGCACTGGACACTGTTCAATAAGTAGGGTTGTTCCGAAAGCTCTGACCTCACAACTACAGTCAAGCACCCAAGCTAACTAGCTAGCATTGGCTAGCTAACGTTACTTCCAGACACATAATGAGGGAACACCCCACTCTGACCATTCTACTCGCCCTAGCAGAGCTGGTTATGCTTTTTTAATGTTATCCAGAGTGTTGGTGACTGTAACTGTGCTGCTGGCAACAATTGAAATACGCCTTGTTGCCGACGTTTACTGACACCGGATATATTCAACGGGTGTTGAGCGTTCAAAAATGCATCAGTTAGAGTCTTTTCTTAAGAAATGTAGCTAGATATCTACCTAGGTAAACAATGAATCCCAACGCATGACGTAACGTTAGTTAGTGAGCCAGCTAGCTAGCTAACAGTACACGTTAACTTGAAATGAAAATGCTTTGCAAAATGAAGAGTGTAGCTAGCTAGCTAAACAATGGACCATAATCACAACTCATGACGTTACTACCCTGCATGAATCTGCAGGTAGCTAAACCAACCAAGTTCTATGGCTATAACTAGTCAAGCAAATATGTCTGAGATACGAAGAATAAGATCATACACAAAACTTTAGCCAGCGACCCAGCCAGAGCTAGCTAACGGTACACAATTTGGGTGTGCAGGGTGAATATTTGGTCTGTCATACAGTAATTTGGTAAAAAGACAATTAGTATATTGTTTTTATTGAGGAAATGTACGAATCTGCTGTTAATGATAATGCTGAGGATTTTCCCAAGGTTGCTGTTGACACATATCCCACAGTAGTTATTTGGGTCAAATTTGTTTCCACTTTTGTGCGTTGGGGTGATCAGTTCTTGGTTCCACATTTTCAGGAAGATGCCAGAGCTATAGTGAAAGCGTAGGCTCAGGTTTTCTGGGTCTCTATGTTTTTGGTTAGATAAGTTTCTCAATTTATTTCTCAGGTTTTTACATTCTTCATCAAACCATTTTTCATTGTTCTTCATTTTCTTAGTTTTCTGCTTGAAATGTTTAGATTTGATGGGGAAGCTGAGGTCAAATATACTGTTTAGGTTTTCTACTGCCAAGTTTACACCTTCACTATTACAGTGAAATGTTTTGTCCAGGAAGTTGTCTAAGAGAGATTGAATTAGTTGTTGCCTAATAGTTTTTTGTAGGTTTCCACACTACTTTCCTTCCATATATAGCATATCTTAATATTATTTATGAAAGGAATCATTTTAACTTAATGGAAATGGTCATATTGTCTATTGATCTGACCACTTGAAAAAAAATTTAAAGCAGGCATTCATTCAGTGACTATGATTGACTGGGCTGCTTTTTTTCTCAATCTGTTTTCCTTTGACCCTCAAATATAAACGTATCTTTTTTTAAATAATTGCGAGAAATTATACATGCTTTCCTGCAGTAGACATGTGTCCTAGACTGGTGGACTTTAGAGTGAGGATTGGAGAGTGATCCTGGCTTGGGGATCAGACGTATGGGATTCCCCAGCCCCATTCACAAGGATATAGCCCTAAGTGATAGCTGAGACAGGGGGCCGGGGCCGGTAATGTCTGGATGCCACACACAACGCTTCCTCTTTGGCCTTTCCCTGTCACAGAGGCACCAATAAGGTTAGGGTGGACTAGGGGGATGGGAGACAAGGCCCTCCGTCTGCATTTTAGGTTTCAGGTTCTATTGGCCTAGTATTCTGCTGAGGGGTAGGAGGACAGCATTGAAGGATACATTCCTTTTAGACCTCACAATTCTACGGTTCCTTACCCTGACACTAGTTTATGAACCAGGAGAGACTTCGGATTTTCATTAATGAATAACCAGCCACTACTTACCCAGTAACACCGAATGTCATTACATTTGTAATTAAGTCTCCCACCCCTTCTCTAGACTGGACCGCTGTGGAACATAAGCCATTGTTACCTTACGTCCACGCAGCTTCAGCCTGGCATCATGTCAAACAACCTGCCAAAGCTCAATTGCAAATGTAAAACAGCTCCACTCTTAGTTCCTCTCGACACTC
The DNA here is from genome assembly GCF_045679555.1 of Salvelinus alpinus. Lineage (NCBI taxonomy): Eukaryota > Metazoa > Chordata > Actinopteri > Salmoniformes > Salmonidae > Salvelinus > Salvelinus alpinus. Next base: position 53,854,160 of record NC_092100.1, read on the forward strand.
ATTAACTCGCCCTAATTAGCATTTAAGTGGTAAAAAAACAGCATCAGCAAACGAAAAGGCATGGAAGTGCCTGTTGATTTATGTATATCTTGTAATGATATCTGAATAATAATTGATACTTTTATTAATACTTTTACTGATACTACCGATAATGATACTTTTACTCTTACTTGACTTTATTTTACCTCGTGCTACTTTATTTTCTGTTACTTTCTTTTTTATTTTCTTCGGTGAAGATGTTGCAACATTTGTTCAGACAGCTGGGGACCTCCAGACAGCCGGCCAGCCGATTGTAGTCAGCTGATCTCTATCAGCCGAGTCTCATAAACAACAAAAATATTAACCGGCAACCCAACCTTGAAATGAGGGTCTGTCGAAGTCCCAACGTTTAGCATTTAATTTGAGTTCCACCAGATTTAGGTCTGGTGTCTGAGCTGTGTGCATGCCCAATAGGGCCTGAAACAAACCATATTCTGTAGTTCTCTTAGGGTTGTTTTGGCCAAAGGCCGCAGAATACAGGACGAACAAGCAAGCCTTCCTAAAGAACATCATTCGAAAGGCAGCTACACAGGCTAAGGCATGTATAGAAACGATGAAGCGGGCTCTTACAGTGCAGCTGTGTCATCTCTCTTCATAAGGCCACCACCCAAGGACATCTGCATACCATTTTCCACATTAAGTTTTGTTCCACAGTAATACAGTAATGCAGCCTGCCTCTGTAGGATCCTTGTTTTAGAGGGTTGTAATAGTTGTGAAATTGTGAAAACAAATAACGTCTCCCAACATTACTTGGAGACAAAAGCACAAACATGACACACACATACAGCAGCTGTACAATAACACAGCATAGAACTATACATGCAAATACTGGACAATAGGTTTGTATAGTTTTCATGCAAATACTGGACAATAGGTTTGTATAGTTTTCATGCAGCGCTCGTAGTCTTCGTGGTCCATTTTCTATTTGACTGGTCACAACAGGAACACCTCTTTAGGACTACCACTGTAAGATACACTCTCCCATCTTCTCCTATCAGGTTACAGCAGGCACCTGGGGAAAGTAGGTTTCACAAACGCTAATACAGCCAATACTTAGTTAATCCCATTGGTTAGGCTTAATCCCTTGTCATTGATTTTTATTGTTTCTCTTTGACTTTAAGGGGAACAGATGGTTTTAGGGGGAGTCGTCCCCCCCATGTGGGCCAGCCCCTTAACAATTTGAGTTCTAGCCAATGAGCTTCCGCCCCTCACCATTTGAGTGACAGCTAGCAAGACGCACACACAGTAGAGCGAGAGAGAGAGCAATGACATGGTGCGAATATCTGCACATACAGCATGTGACATAGTACGTCATTTTTGGGGAGCACTTTGGCACATAAACGCTGCTTTCAGAAAAACTGGCTAAAAACTATACAAAGTACTGGCGGATTTCTTTAACCAATACGGTAAATCCAACAACCCTGTTGTCACCTTGGGAGCAACATTAAAAGGTGCAATATCGGATCTATGTACTGTATGGAGTTTACTTAGAGTACCTAAAATGAAGGATACGTTCTTAATATTGAGTTGCCCCCCCCCCCCCCTTCACCCCCCTGATTTTGCCCTCAGAACAGCCTCAATTTGTTGGGGCATGGACTCAACAAGGTGTCGAAAGTGTTCCACAGGGATCCTGGCCCATGTTGACTCCAATACTTCTTACAGTTGTGTCAAGTTAGCTGAATGTCCTTTGGGTGATGGACCATTCTTAATATACACAGAACACTGTTGAGCGTGAAAAACTCAGCAGCGTTGCAGTTCTTGACATAAACCGGTGCACCTGGCACCTACTACCATACCCCGTTCAAAGGCACTTACATCTTTTGTCTTGCCCATTCACCCTCTGAATGGCACACATACACAATCCATGTCTCAATTGTCTCAAGGCTTAAAAATCCTTCTTTAACTTGTCTCCTCCCAGTCATCTCCACTGATTGATGTGGATTTAACAGCTGTCATCAATAAGGGATCATAGCATTTTTTTTACCTGATAACATCCTCAAAACATTATTTTAAATTAAATATTACAAATGAAATGTTCTCCAAACATTCACTATAATGCTGTGCACAACATCTGTAACTACCAACACAGAACATTCCCCAAATGTTCTAATGTAATAACACAAAGTACCAGTAACGTTTTCCCAGCAAACCAAAATGTGTTTCGTAAAAGTTCCCAGAACATTTATTAGGTTGCAACAAATGTTCTCAGAACACAAAAACTGTCCAGTCGTGTTGATGATTATAAAATGCTTGTGTAAAACGTTTGCCTGATGTTGCAAGAACCTTCCCAGAACACATTTTGTCTGTTCATTAAATGTTCCCATAATGCTTCATTAGGTTGTGGGAACAGTCTGGTGAGAAAATTGTTGGGACATCACAAAATATATGTTCCCAAAACACAAAAAACTGTCCAGCTGTGCAAAAGATTATACAATGTTTATTTTAGGGTGGAAAGAACATTTACCTGATGTTACAAGAACGTTCACATAACACATTGTCTATTCTTTAAAGGTTCCCAGAATGTTTCATTAGGTTGTAGGAATTGTCTGTTGGGAACATTGTGGGGACATCACAAAAGATATACTCCCAAAACACAAAAACTGCCCAGTCGTGTGGGTGATTCTACAAAGTATCTTTTAGGCTGCTAAATAAAACATTCACCTGATGTTACAAGAACATTCCCAGAACATGTTTTTTAATGTTCTTTAAAAGTTCATAGCACATTTCTTTAGGTTGTGGTAACATTGGGGGGGGACATGACAAGATGTTCTCAAAACACAAAACTTTCAAGTTGTGCTGATTATTACAATGTTTCTATTAGGTTGCAAAAAACATTCACCTGATGTCACAAGAACATTACCAGAACACAGTTTTATGTTCTTAAACATTTCCTAAAAGATTTCTTTAGAGATATAGGTGCCCAAAACATTAGAACTGTCCAGTTGGGCTGACATTCAGATACTGTTTGTATCTGTAACGGCAGTCCTCCTCCTCTTCATCTGAAGAGGAGGAGTATTGAGGGAACCAAGGCGCAGTGGAGTTTGAACACATATTTATTAAACGAAAACACGAACTTAACTAAACTAACAAAAGAAACAGATAACATAGACTGCCCACCCAAAACACATGCCCTGACCTAAACACATACAAAAACAACATAAAACAGGTCAGGACCGTTACAGTATCAGGGTGCGCAAAACGTTCCTTTGATGTTGCAAGAATGTTGACGGCACAGTCTTTCTGAGTTTTTTTTTAAAAGGTTCCCAGAATTTGTATTAGGTTGTAGGAAGAGTGTAGGTACATTACAAGAGATAGGTATGCTCAGATGTGATGACATTACTACAATGATTAAGTTAGGTTGCACAGGATATTCCCTTAATGTTGTAAGAATGTTGACAGAATGTTGAATACCTTGAATACTTATTGACACAAAACATTTCAGCTTTTCGTTTTTATTTTATTTGTAAACGGTGGCAAAGAAATCTCAATTTAATCCATTTTAAATTCTGTAACACAGGCTGTAACACAACAAAATGTGAAAAAAGTCAAGGGGTTTGAAAACTTTCTGAAGGCACTGTATTTATTACGTATCGTACTTTTTCAGAATGATTATTGCATGCATTTGAATGTGTTTCGATCTATATTGAAAAAAGTTACAATTTTATTGTTACAATTTTATTACTTAGTTTGAAGGTTCTGAGCCTGTATTTAAAAAGCATATGAATACACAAGAATACAAGTCACTTAAAGGAAGTTCTATCCCACTAAAATCACATTTCATAAGACTTGCATCACATGTAATGAAGAAAGAAAATCATAAAAAACAGCGTTACAGGTACACAGCATATGAAGAGGATGGGAACCTTTGAACCCTTGTGTGGTGTTCGTGTTTTTGTTATTCAGGTCTGATGGACCCACAACATGATTGGGTTTTTAAAACAATACAGCCATAACAATTTACGTAATAATATTTAATAATTAGATGTTGACTTACATCAATTACAAGCAATATAGACAGCATACATGGTTAATATTTGCCGTTTACCTCTGGCGACTCTGGGATGCTGACCTTCTAGGCAGAGTTGCAAAGAAAAAGCCATATCTCAGACTGGCCAATAAAAAGTAAAGATTAAGATGGGCAAAAGAAAACAGACACTGGACAGAGGAACTCTGCCTAGAAGGCCAGCATCCCGGAGTCGCCTCTTCACTGTTGAGGTTGAGACTGGTGTTTTGCTGGTACTATTTAATGAAGCTGTCAGTTGAGGACTTGTGAGGCGTCTGTTTCTCAAACTAGACACTAATGTACTTGTCCTCTTGCTCAGTTGTGCACGAGGACTCCTCTTTCTATTCTGGTTAGAGCCAGTTTGCGCTGTTCTGTGAAGCAGACAACAGTTTTCAGCTGTGCTAACATACTTGCAAAAGGGTTATCTAATAGTCATTTACAACATAAAAAATGTCTACACTGTATTTCTGATCAATTTGATGAAATTTGCTTTTCTTTAAAAAACAAGAACATTTCTTTGTGACTCCAAACATTTGAACGGTAGTGTATAGTTACAGCAGGCCAGGGTAGGAGATTCAGACACACACATGCAACAACATCACTCACACTTACTTCTGTTATTGGAGTTTCTGGTTCTGTAGGTCGGGCGAATGGGGCACCAGCATCCTCCTCCTGAATCCTCCTCACGATGGATGCAGAAGCTGGGGTCCTTGGGACATGTGGCCTCCTCTGGATTTGAGGTCTTACCAATGCCTTGCCCAGCTCCTCGAGAAAGAGCTGTCTCCTCTGGAGCTTCCCTCTGTTCCAATCTGGGTTCAACTCCAACCAGATGACAAATGCGTTGTACACTGAGATGTCCAAGATGTTGAAGAATATCACAAGTGGACAGCGTAGGGTTCTTATTTTTCAGTTGGAGCCATTCACCAGCTTGTCTAAATTGTCCACCCCTCATTTTGTGCCTTTGTAATCCATTATGATTCCTGGTTTTTGATGTTCCTGGCCACAGATTCGCCCATCCCTATGCAGCATACTCATGAGTAGGTTTGCAAAGGGTCGGAAACCTTCCGGTAAATTTCCGAAAATGTTTCGTAAATTTTCCATGCGAAGATAAGCTCGGGAATTTTGGGAATGTTGCTTAAATTCATCAAAAAAGTTTGCTTATAACAGTGAACCTTTTTTGTGGGATACACATAAGGCAATCAGGCAGTCTTGTGGCATGTTTTGGTTAAACTATCCCCAATTCAATGGAATTGCAACCCTCTGCATGCACACTGCATTCTTCCATCACATGTGCAGTGCACTCTTCCATCACATGTACAGCTGATTCTCAAGATCTTGCACACTAATGAGATGCTATTGAGCCCACACTACTACACTGTCTGAGCCAAGGACTACATGCTTTCTGGTACGTTTTGATTACAATACTGGGTGGGGTGAATATATTTAATATGACAGACATACATGATTTTTTGTTTACTAGTACATATAGCCTACAGCAAAGTGTGTTTAAATCATTTCTAACTTGTTATCAATTTCTGCTAGTTAGTTTTCGCTACATGTGGGTTTTAGCTTGCTTGAGCCTGCTAACTGAGGAGTGTTAATTCACCTGTTTCCATACATGTTTCATTTAAAAACATTTATCTTACAAAGGAGTTGTTTAATCTAACTGCTTAACTATTTATCTGTACATAGAATTGTACTGTTTTTACAATTTTTTTTCTAATCTTTACAGGAAAATGCCAAAGGCACTATCTGATGTGTGGAGACATTTCACTGCAGCTAATGTAGAAGGAAAAGCTGTGTACATTTGTAAGTACTGTGCTAAATCCTATGTGAAGAATGCAACAAAGATGCAGAATAATCTGGCCAAGTGCATAAAGTTCCCTCAGCGCTCACAACAAGCAACCTCTGACAACAGTCCCTCTACTTCTATTCGAGGTGAAAATAATGAATCAGACACCTTATCGATAGCAACTGCTCTGAAGTTGTTTTTACTCAATGGAGGAGCGTAGTCAGATAAATGCTTATGATTGTCTTGCTCGAGCTGTGTATGCAACTGGTTATCCTCTGAAGCTCACAGGCAATGTGTAGTGGAAGAGATTTCTGAATGTTCTTCGCCCAGCATACACCCCTCCAACCAGACATGCTTTATCTACTCATTTGCTGGATGCAGAGTTCAACAGATTTCAAGTGAAGGTCAAGCAAATCATAGAGAAAGCAGACTGTATTGCAATCATCTCTGATGGGTGGTCGAATGTTCGTGGGCAAAGAATAATTAACTACATCATCTCCACCCCTCAACCAGTATTCTTCAAGAGCACAGACACAAGGGACAACAGACACACGAGTCTCTACATTGCAGATGAGCTGAAGGCAGTCATCAAAGACCTTGGACCACAGAAGGTATTTGCAGTGGTGACAGACAATGCTGCGAACATGAAGGCTGCTTGGTCTAAAGTGGAGGAGTCCTACCCTCACATCACACCCATTGGCTGTGCTGCTCATGCATTGAATCTGCTCCTCAAGAACACCATGGCACTAAAAACAATGGATACACTCTACACGAGAGCCAAGGAAATGGTATGTGAAGGGTCATGAAGTTATAGCAGCAATCTACCTCACCAAGCAAAGTGAGAAGAATAAGAGCACCACATTGCAGCTGCCCAGCAACACCCGTTGGGGTGGTGTTGTCATCATGTTTGACAGTCTCCTGGAGGGGAAGGAGTCTCTACCAAGAAATGGCCATACCACAGTCTGCTGATATGGATAGCCCCATCAAGCGGATCCTGCTGGATGATGTATTTTGGGAGAGAGTGGTAAGCAGCCTGAAACTCCTGAAACCTATAGCAGTAACCATTGCATGGATTGAAGGAGACAATGCCATCCTGTCTGATGTTCAGAATCTGCTTGCAAATGTAGGAGAAGAAATCTGTACTGTCCTGCCAACTTCACTGTTGCTCCAAGCAGAGGAAACTGCAGTTCTGTAATACATCAAAAAGCATGAAGACTTCTGCCAGAAGCCCATACATGCCACAGCGTACATGTTGGACCCCAAGTATACTGTACTGGCAAGAGCATCCAGTCTGGTGTAGAGATCAAAAAGGCCTATCGTGTCTCGCCACCTTGGCCTGGATGAGGACCGACGTTGGAGTAGAGAAGCAGGTATGGCTAGTCAAACATTTAATCAAGAACAGACATGGAACAAGACAAGAACAGCGTCAGCACACGGCTATACAAAGACATATGACAATCAATGCTGAAGCGGGGAACAGTCCGGGGGAACAGACAGATAAAGGGGAGGTAATGACAGAGGTGATTGTGTCTAGGTGAGTCCAATAATCGCTGATGCGCGTGACGGGGGAAGGCAAGTGTGCGTAATGATGGTGGCAGGAGTGCGTAATACTAGGGAGCTGGGCGCCCTCGAGCGCCAGGGGGGAAGAGCGGGAGCAGGCGTGACAGTTGTGGTATTAGGTAAAACTGAAATATACAATTTTCTAAATGTTCTGAGGACCTCCAAGACTAGGTCAAATGTATATTTGTCTATTTAAATAAAGGTAAAATTAAAAAATGTAATATATGTACATATATTGCTTGAACATCAATAGAATATGATGTTAAACCTAAAACAAATATGCTATGAACATCATAAAACGGGACTTATTTTGAAAATGTGTTCTGTGCAACCTATGTGTATATCCCCAAAGTATTCGTGCAACATCCCAGACAACTCCCATAACTTAATTAAATGTTCTGGGAACCTTTAAAGATCTTAGACCAGGTGTTCTGCCAACATTCGTACAACATGAAGGGAATGTCCTGTGAAACATTGCATGAAAGTCATCACAACTGAGCATATTTATTTTGTCTCTTGTAATGAACACACACTGTTCCCAAAACCTAATAAAATGTCCTGGGAATCTTTAAATAACTCAGAAAGGCTGTTCTGTTACCATTACCTGAATGTCAGTACAACTAGACACAATTAGTGTTTTGGGAACATGTCTCTCGTCATATCCCCACAATATCCGCACAACCTAAATACACATTCTGGGAACCTTTAAAGAATAGACAAAATGTGTTCTGGGAATGTTCTTGTAAACATCAGGTGAATGTTTATTGCACCCTTAAAATAAACATTCTAGAATCATCTGCACGACCGGATAGTTTTTATGTTTCTCACCAGACTGTTCCGATAACCTAATGAAACATTCTGGGAACCTGTAAAGAACAGACAAAATATGTTTTCCAAACATTCTATAATCATCAGCACGACTGGACAGTTTTTGTGTTCTGAGAACATTTGGCGTGACCTAACAAATATTTTGGGAACTTTCACAGAACCAATTTTGGTTTGTTGGGATATAACTACAATAGTTAAATGTCACTATATTCTAATGAGATTTTTGAATATTTGGGGTCTAATCCTTAGGCTGTCAGTCAGTCAGGGGGTAAAGAGTGAAAGCTTAGGTATATTTCCTTACAAATCAGAAGAGAAGTGAACAAGAAACGAAGGACAACAACAAGGGAGCCCTTTGGCATTTGTGGGGTGGCTGGAAAGCACATTACAATGTTACACTGTCCAAATGACGACTTCCTACGCCGACGCCGAGCTGATGGCCGGGGAGTATGGAACACGGGATAGAAGGGCCCCATTCATATCCAAAAGCAAACAGAGGTCTGGAAAATAAATACAAAGAGTAAATACCCTCATTCTGACTGAGAAATTCTAGCCTCTGAACCTCTTCCCAGTCCCGTGAAGTCACAGAGTCAGGGGAAATATACAGAGTTTCAACTTTAGCCTGGTTCTCTCTGATGACTTTAAGGACTCCATGAAAATGTTGGCTGCTACTCAACCATGTCTTAAAATGATTCAAAATATACAATAGGACTGTAGAAAACGTACAGTAGGCCACCAGTAGGTTACAGACTGGATTTCTGTATTCAAGAAGAGGTCTAGACTATTTTGAAAGTTGGAATATTATCTCAGGGCTACATTTTACAGTAGCAGCTGAGAACCACTTTGAAAATGGATAGATTATAAAATATTGGCCACAATACTAGGCCTATTACTGTACTAGGTAACCTAGTACGGTTATGCTATGGTAAAAAGCATTGGATTACATAATACTCCGAACCTAAGGCCCTTATCCTAAATGTAATTAAACCTCCAAGACAAGCAATTCATCCTCAGATTAACATTAGTAACAATATGCTTTACATTCTATATCAATTAAATAAAATCTGCAATAGTTATTTTTTTAAGACCCCTGATCGATGAACAGATGACGTGGAGGCCCCTGACCTAATTCTCAGAACAATAGACAAACAAGGGGCCTTGGTCACAGCAGTGTGGGAAGAGTGGAGAGGGGCTGTAGACAGTTATAGGCCTGGAGGGTAATGTGTGTGTCTGTGCGTGTGCGTGCGTGCGTACGTGTGCACGTTCATGCATGCATGCGTGTGTGTGTGTGTGTCTGTAGGGTCCCGTGCACTTTCAATCCCATCTCATGCTGACCAAACAGATCAGGCCGCTGCCCAGTGAAACGCTCTGACAGGTGGATGCTTGGCCCAGCTATGGCGACCGGGTGGTAATGAGGGTAATGAGCATGGGGTGAGTTAGGGGTGACGTCTCGGACGAAGAAGGGGTGACTGTTTGTTCTGAGGAGTGAGGAGAGGGGCTGATGTGTGGTGGTGTTGGTTGTGGTGGAGCAGCCATAACGTGGGGTGTGAGGACGAAGAGGGTGTGGTGAGGGGGGGGGGGGGGGGCTTATTGGAGTTGGGAGTCCCCCTTATTCCCCACACACAGATTCTGTGGGATCTCGGATCTTTAATGAATAACTGTGTTTAGACAGTAGTTACATCATGTGAGACAGCCCCCATCGTTTATACTCCCTGTCCCTTATCAACATAATTTGGGTCTTGAGACAATGCGAAGTAGTTGTCGCTTTTTTTGTCTTAATAACCCCATGAAAGAAGTGAATAGTTCGTGAGCGCTCCAGACAAAGGAGAGAAGCGAGAGAAGCGCTCATTATTTGTTGGTGTCCATTCAGAGCTGATATGGAAAGCAGCATTCTATGCCAATGTATTTTCTCTGTCTGACCTCCATTCTTTGCTCATTATTCCACATCATCATAACTGACCAACAAAATCAGCATTCCAATAGAATGATCAATAAAGTTTTTAATCAGATAAAATAATAACCCACTCGTTGGGAGGACGCCATTGTCCTTCGGTTAGTCTGACCATGTGCAGTTATTTGGTGGTCCAAAGACACCCTTCTGCAGTCTTCTTGACTACATTAAAATGTTAGTAATGTTTTTTTTCTTCTTGTTCTTGGAAATATTTGATTAGGAAAACTCATGTTACTACATATTACTTCCCCAGGGACATATCAAAATCTAATGGTTTTATATCTCTCTACCAATATTGCCCTGAACAGGCAGCCAAGCCAAGCAGGCTTTCCCCTAGCTACTAATATCTCTTATCTGCAGGAAACTGTCTCAGACCTCCTGTATCTGTTTTGGCCCGAGGAGCACGGTCAGGAAACACTGACTCATTGTTGGCCTCCACTATCTCTGACTGCGGTATATTTCTGACGAGGCTTTGACACAATCAGTTTGTGTTACCATATGGCTCAACTAAAAAATGGCCGCCGGCAGCCGCACATCCCCCGGATTTCCAGGGTGGAGCTCCATACGCCAAACTATCACGGATGGAGGAAAAAAGGAAAGGAAGGATCCAAAAGAAAGGAACAATTTAAAGAATCTGTCTAAAATGGTGGCAATGAAAAATAAATGATGCAGACAGTGACACCAACACACGCACAGGATGATGATCTGCGTAGATGATCTCTTCCTGAAGCCTTCGTAACATTAACCCATGCATGGAATCAGAACAACGCTTGCAAGCATCCCACCTAACAGGAAATGTGTACCACACTGGAGAGCTCCAGCCATAGAATATATACTGCATCTCAATTCAAATTGGCGTGGTCTGAAGGGCTACGTACCTTCTAATAATTCTATTTCTATGGTTCTAGTAAATGTGACAATATGTTTTTTATGTTAATATTTCCAACAATGGAGAACATGGACTAGGCCTATCCTAATATGGAGCACTTATAAACATATGTTAAAATAGGAATGCTTTTAAAATCCTAAAACAACTCAAGCTTAGGAACTTCCTTCCCAGTCATAAACACAGTAAAACAGTAAACAAACTTGGGCTTCAACATTTTTGGGCCTGAACATTTTTGGGCCTGAACATTTTTGTGCATCAACATTTTGGGTTCTCAACAGGTTTGGGTAGTCTAAACATTCTCATTTCATTATGAGTACGGTCAGTTGGTGATTGATGTGATTTGATGGCATTACTAAATACAGTACTTGCATTTGGATATACAGTACCAGCCAAAAGGGTTTTTCTTTATTTTTAAGATTTTCTACATTGTAGAATAAGCGTGAAGACATCAAAACTATAAATAAACCAATATATATTTAATATTTGAGATTCTTCAAAATAGCCACCCTTTGCCTTGATGACAGCTTTGCACACTCTTGGCATTCTCTCAACCAGCTTCATGACGTAGTCAACTGGAATGCATTTCAATTAACAGGTGTGCCTTGTTAAAAGTGAATATGTGGAATTTCTTTCCTTCTTAATGCGTTTGAGGCAATCAGTTGTGTTGTGACAAGGTAGGGGTGGTATACAGAAGATAGCCCTATTTGGTAAAATACCAAGTTCATATTATGGCAAGAACAGCTCAAATAAGCAAATAAATACGACAGACAGACAATTAATTTAAGACATGAAGGTCAGTCAATCCGGAAAATTTAAAGAACTTTAAAAGTTTCTTAAAGTGTAGTCGCAAAAACCGGCAAGCACTATGACGAAACTGGCTCTCGTGAGGACCGCCGTGTCTTTGTGAGATGCAGAGTAGGTGAATGGATGATCTCTGCATGTGTGGTTCCCACCGTGAAGCATGGAGGAGGATGTGTGATGGTGTGGGGGTGCTTTGCTGGTGACAATGGCTGTGATTTATTTAGAATTCAAGGCACACTTAACCAGCATGGTTACCACAGCATTCTGCAGCGATACGCCATCCCATCTGGTTTGCGCTTAGTGGGACTATCATTTGTTTTTCAACAGGACAATGACCCAACACACCTCCAGGCTGTGTAAGGGCTATTTGACCAAGAAGGAGAGTGATGGAGTGCTGCATCAGATGACCTGGCCTCCACAATCACCTGACCTCAACCCAATTGAGATTGTTAGGGATGTTGGACTGAAAAGTGAAGGAAAAGCAGCCAAAGGTGCTCGGAACATGTGGGAACTCCTTCAAGACTGTTGGAAAGGCATTGCAGGTGAAGCTGGTTGAGAGAATGCTAAGAGTGTGCAAAGCTGTCATCAAGGTGGCTGCTTTGAATTTTTGGTTGCTACATGATTCCATATGTGTTATTTCATAGTTTTGATGTCTTCACTGTTATTCACAATTAGAAAACAGTAAAAAAATTAGAAAAACTCTTGAATGAGTAGGTGTGTCCAAACTTTTGACGGGTACTGTACATAGTAAGAGTGGGAACAATATTTACAACTAAAAGCCTTAGGTTAGTTTACCTGAGGGTGGCCTATGTTTATAGCTATGCAATTCACCAACAACTTCCAATTACCCAATGGTTTACTATCATCAATTCCATAGTTTTCCTCACATAGCCCTTCTCCACCTGTTTTCACTCTTCTCTTTGCCTTTTCACTATTGTTCCCCCTTTACTTCTCTTGATTCAAAGAAAACTCAATGTAATCCTGGTAAAAGCCCCTGCCTTTTCTTTGCAGACCAGGCCATCCCATCTCCCTACCCCCATGCTCACACACGCACACGCACACGCACACACACACACACACACACACACACACACACACACACACACACACACACACACACACACACACACACACACACACACACACACACACACACACACACACACACACACACACACACACGCGCACACACACACACACACACACTACAAATGAAGCTGTTTGCATGATTTCAGCAGTTCATTAGCTCTGAATGGCTTCCTACATAGCCAGGGCAGCTAGGCAGCAGAGAGGGGACAGAAGATAAAGGAGAACCCAGCTCGGGGAATGAGGAGAGAGGGGAGACTGCGGCAGCATGAATGAATGGAGAAGAAGACCAAGTGGGTGGCTTGTCAAATTCCAGGAATTCCTTGGGAAAGCCTGAGAGCATCTAAAGGGGAAATGAGTCTCTTTTTAAGCCAAGCATGATTTTTTTTTTGTTTCAAAATGTCTGTTTTAATAAAGAGATGGAACTAGAGATGTTTTGTCTGTTGACTTGTCTTGTTTGTTGATATGATCGCATCGTAGACAGTGCTTGACTTGACTTGGGCAGGAGCCTGAGGTCCCGAAATGAGTGTTTCAGTCCAAGTCAAACACTGATCGTAGCACTGTGACGAAAATCAATATCAAGCAGATCATAAATGTTTTGGTAATGGGCCACCCGTCATCCTTTCTTTGAGGAAATCCCATCTGAAGCATAAATACGGCATTTCATCTGTGAGTTGGCATAACAGTTGCCGTGTGTGCGGTATGCTTACCACAACGACTTAGTGTGGATGGGTATGGGAGTGACCACCATTGTGTATTAATTGGTTCAATTTGGATGCTCTTTGCATCACAAACCGGCGGGGCATACCACTTGATAAGCAATCATGAGCCGTGAATGATTGTTTTTAGTCTAAACAAACAATGAAATGGCCATTTAACCCTTTATAGGCCATGTAGTTTTCCATAATCATTTGGATCGTTCATTCAAGTCATTCAACAGGCGTTCAACTGTCCTAAGAAAACAGTCAGACTCCAGTCAGATGTTGAACCATTGAGTTAGCCCATGTGGATTCACATCTACACTCCTTCTGTGAAGGAGTGCTGATCTAGGATCGGTTTGGCCTTTTAGATCACAACGACTACAGTTTTATGGACAGGGGGAACCTGATGCAAGGTCAGCACAGCCGCACTACTCCGAGATGCTTTGTAAATATAGGCCCAGATCTTCAGTCATACACGGCGGACGGAGGGGGCCATGCAGGACTATATCTTTACAGTTCACACCTCAGCGACGGACTGATCTTCAACCCCCCTGGGGAGTAGCTCAACGAACCCCCTTAAGAGAAACAAATGTCTGGTCTTTGCATTCCAACGGTGACCTGCTGATACACTACTGAGCTCATTGAGACTTCATCACAGTCGTGTGGGCGGATGCTCCTTTTGACCGGGGGAAGAATCAACTCATTGGGATTTGAAGTGGTCGGGATGAAATTGTCCAGAGAGAATGTGTGTGTGTGTGTGTGTGTGTGTGTGCGCGTGTGTGCGTGCGTGCGTATTCAAGCCTACTGTTAGTTGAACAGGTTGCTTACGCCGGTGTTTAGAAGATAGGCATCGCTTGCATTGGCTCCAGTGATGCTTTCCCACTCGATATACGTTTGGAGTATTGAGTCACTATAACTTACAAGTGAACAATAAGACATAGTCAATGTAATCCCAGGTGTGTGTGGCGACAATGGCTGTGCTCTGCAGTGGAGGTATGTATAGAGGCATACAGCTGGTTCTCTGGTCTCCTCTCCTCTGCAGCACTACCAGATTTAATATCAGAGAGGGTCAGGTTCTCATGGCCTGGCGGCCTGGGCACAAGAGGCAGCATTCCTTCAATTTTTCTCTGCCGGGCAGCGAGCATCCCGCTCTCTAGCAGCAGTGACGCGGCCTGTTGAGATTGGGCACAGGATGCCTGCCAAACAGGAGGTGGCTTGCTTTTTGAAGGTGGTGGCGCAGAGCCCCTTGTCTCGCCCAGCTCTAGTTCACACCTCTCCTTTATCGCCCCCCCCCCCCGTTTGTCTGTCATTCACCACACAGAAGGGCCATAGGGCGATAGTAACACAGTGAAGCAGAGGCTCTGATATTATTTTGTACTTAGGAGATATGCAGTCATGTAAAGTGACTGGAAGATGACCTTTGCTGGTTAAGTTACATGCCGTGGCATACAAACACTTTCTAGAAAAGGACCTCTCTCTCATATGGGAAAGTAAAAAAAAATGTGGCAACACCATCCCAAAAAACGTTGCCAAAGAACAATAGAAATTTAAAAAAAGGTTATGAGAAAACAAATTGCGCATTTCCAGCTGTGACCATGTTTTATTACACTCCAACGCAAGAGCAGTACCACACAAAAGCCCTCATGTCGCACGGTTTGTGAAATGAGCCCCTGGTCTCGTCATGGTCCACCATTGGTGCCTCAAACAATACCGGATTCTTCTCTCTGCAGAAAGTGATGCGACTCGCTCATAATATATTTCAACGTCAACAAAATAGAGCAAAACATGAAGACCGCTTGTCAACTAACCCATAAGAACGTCTGATGTAGTCTACCAAAGGCTTGCATATAACTGGCATACAGCCAAGCATTCTATAGCAGAAAGAATAGCCTTCGCACTGAACCCCCTCCCACTGTCATGTGTCCCAGTATTAAAGCTTACAGGACTCAGTGTTTCTCACTGTTCACAAGCGGTGTGCAAAAAGCTTCCACTAAGGGGTCAATGACAGGCAGTGCTAGTCTGTATTGCCAAGCGCTATAATCACATTATACACTTCTCTGTGGCTGAATTAGAGGGTGCCTCTGTTTTAGGGAGGTAGGTCAGGGGATTCTTCCTGGCACAAAACCATCCACGCAGTTACACGCTGACACATTCTTCAATGAACTTTGTAGTTCAGCATTTAAGAACAAGCAACATTTCAGGTCACAAGGGAACTTAGTAGCGGTGCCAGAAATCCTGTTAGGCGGTGAATATGGACATCCTACAGGGAATTCGAAGTGAGGTAGCAAAAGGCGAGCTGTGAAAATAATGTAATTAGACTATACAGTCTATGGTGACCACGCAAATTATGTGAATTATTTCTCATAAAATTTCTACACATTTTCTTGATTTTTCTATGCATATTGTCTATGGGTGTATTGTGTAACATGATTATGTAATAGGATCATTTACTCAAGTGAGATCTCAGCCATTTCAAACATTTTCTAGTAATATAATATATTTGAGTCATCGTTAACTCAGTGAGTTACCATGTGGAGTACCCGCCGGTGGATCGATTGTTCGATTCCGTATTAGAACATTGGAACTTTACTTGCGTAACATTCCATGACACTAACCCTGACCTGAGAGCATGGCCAGTTGAGTATGGTTACATGGTACAATTGGCTGGTGGTCAGTATTCCTGTTATAATCAGCATCAGTCATTATTCTAACTGTAGAATCGAAACAACAGCTGGCTTACAGAATCTACCCTCTCATGCATTTCAATTCTAGGAAAAGTCAGCAATACACCCTGAAGATATTTATCTACAGTTGGCGCTCCCATCAAGACAACCCTTCTCCTTTCTTAAAACAAGAGTGTATGCTGTGTAATGCTAATTCTACACATTTTTCCCATGAGCCAGTTCTAAAGCTTAAATTACAGTGCGTTTATGTAAACCCAAAAATATTTGGGGGGGGAAATACAAGAAGTACTGTGGATACCAATATCCTTGTGAGCCTCCCAGGCCCATGTTGTCCAGGGTTAAGAACATCAATTGTAGATGAACAATATGACACTGTATTGTATTACACACTCTACAGTTATTCCACGGATCCCTTGGACAAAATGTGTTTAATCTGTTATTAGTAATATTCATTAAAATATATATATTTTGAGATCTGGCCGTGGACCCCTTGCAGTACCACGTCCGCGTACCCCACTTTGAGAACCCCTGATATAGGGAATAGAGTGCCATTTGGAATGACAAGAAGCAATTTGAGTGCAAGGTTCCCAAAGTTCCCCCACACTGTGTGACTGACATCTCTGTGGCAGCACTTTATGAACTTCGTTTCCCTTTTCTCCCCTGAACGGCCCTTACCAACCTACAGCTGTAAAACTCTATAAATCACAGGGTAGCCCCACAGAAAAGGTACATTATTGTGTCCCTCCCGCGTTCTCAAAGAAGGCCTATTTGCTGTGGCAGCAAGCCACCTGACAACACGGAGTGAGAGAGGGCCCAGGGTTCCCCTGAGAGGATGGAATTATGCTCACAGCATTTCTTTCTCTTTCTAGTCTGATGGTGACTTTAGCCTTTAGTAGTTGTGTCAACCCCACTGCTAAGTGTGTGCGTGTGCGTTTGTGTGTACATGTGTGTGTACATGTGTGCCCAGGGATCTTATACTATCATCATTGGCATCTATTATGCCAACTTACGATGCCAGTAGAAAGCGTTGTAAATCATAAAATGTATACTTCAAACAATTGAACGTAACCTTTCTAAACAGACTATGTTAGTATCTCTTGTTCTCTTACTCCAGGGCTTTCTGTGCTCGTAGTCAAAACTGCTGACAAAAGTGAGCCTGTCCACAGTTGCTTGGTAGGTGATTTTACTGATATTTCTGCTCAGTTGAACAATGGTAGTTGGGACGCTATAGTCGCTAGCTTCTTCTTTTGAAGCTGTATTGAACACAATGGCAGCTGCCACCACCCCTCTCCCCTCTGCACTGAGGAATCTTCCCACAGTTCTAACCCTCGTGTTCACACACAGTTTCACATACATTTCAACCATATACGTCACCATATCAAAAGTGCATCCATTCTGACCCTGATCCGTCTGAACACGACCCCGGGCTTTCACGGCTGCTTCCACAGAGCCCTTTGCTACATGCCCTGGCCCAAGAGCCCTTTCTCTTACATGCTCCCTGTCATTTATCTGCTGACAAGTAGAGTAGGGTAGAGCCCGGAGAAGGGTCTTCCGCAGGGCAGAAGGGAGACGTTCTCTAGATATCATTTAGATCGTACATGTCATGTCTTCAATCAATGTTAAATGGTCAACGTTCAATCAATGAGTTCTATGGTGATCAATACTTGTTTGGGGACCTAAAGACCCCTTTCTCTCATATACCTCTTTGTTCTGTAACCATACCAAATAATTACATGATATAAGAACCTGTTTAGTTTTCGCTGACCATAAATCCTTACACCATAATTGCAATCTAAACGTAATCCTATTTTAACAATTTATTTATGAGTATAAGGTAATAACTTTTATTGTAAAGACAGAATTAAAACCCAGTGTGATGTATCTAGGCCCTTAACTCCTAACGATAAGTCCCATTGTCCTGCTTCTCTTCACGGGGTCATGAGGAGGGGTGAGATTCTTTTGGCTGTCTGATCTATTGATAATTCCTGTCTCTGCTGTGGCCAGCTCTGACCTGCTCATCAGAATGAATGAGCTAGGCCAGGGCTTCTCTCCCACACAGCCCCAAACTGACCGATTCAGCAGTCAGCTTTTCAACGCTAGCCTGGCCATCAGATTAATGTTGTTCCAGCAGAGACATTGTAATGCTAACTAGGCTAACCCCACGGTTCTGTCTGCTTTACCTGGAGCCATCGTCAACCTTTAATACGAAAGATTAAAATATCAATGCCACTTTAGTTGTTCTCCTCTTGTTACTAACATCCCCAGAGGATTACTATATTAGCAGTCAGGGAGATGGAGGAGTGGCAGGGAAAAACGTGTACAAACTTGTACATGTCAAAAACACTCAAAAGTAAAAAGTCATATAAACAATTTCTAAACATAAGCGATTTGCTATAGCCCATATTTCAGAGTGGAATGACAACTCTTGATGACAACGTTCATTCACTCAATCAATAATCTGGTTGGCTTTCCACTGATTTGTTAAATTAGATTACTTACCGACTGTAATGGATGAATAAGTAAAAATATTGTGATTTATGGCACCCAATTATCCCTGGCCAGCAACACGCCCGACGAGACTCCCTATTCTAATGACCTAAGCAATGAGAGTGATTGAGAAAGAAGAAAAGAGAAACCGAGAGAATGCTGGAGTGTGGGAGAGAGAGACAGAGAAACCGATGAGAGATAGATAGTGGGAGAGAGAGAAATAAGGAGAGAGATGACAGACACAGAGAGAGAGAGAAAGAGAGAGCGAGAGAGAGGTATAATTATTTATTTGGCAATGTAAACATATGTTTCCCATGCCAATAAAGCACTCTGAATTGAATTGAATTGAGAGAGAGAGAGAGAGAGAGAGAGAGAGAGAGAGAGAGAGAGAGAGAGAGAGAGAGAGAGAGAGAGAGAGAGAGAAGAGAGAGAGAGAGAGAGAGAGAGAGAGAGAGAGAGAGAGAGAGAGAGAGAGAGAGAGAGAGAAGGAGAGAGAGAGAGAGAGAGAGAGAGAGAGAGAGAGAGAGAGAGAGAGAGAGAGAGAGAGAGAGAGAGAGCGAGAGAGAGAGAGAGAGAGAGAGAGAGAGAGAGAGAGAGAGAGAGAGAGAGAGAGAGAGAGAGAGAGAGAGAGAGAGAGAGAGAGAGAGAGAGAGAGAGAGAGAGAGAGAGAGAGAGAGAGAGAGAGAGAGAGAGAGAGAGAGAGAGAGAGAGAGAGAGAGAGAGAGAGAGAGAGAGAGAGAGAGAGAGAGAGACACTCCGTGTACAACGTAGAACACCAAATAATGCATGCAGAGCAGAATTAGGCCGATACCCACTAATTATCAAAATCCAGAAAAGAGCCGTTAAATTCTACAACCACCTAAAAGGAAGCGATTCCCAAACCTTCCATAACAAAGCCATCACCTACAGAGAGATGAACCTGGAGAAGAGTCCCCTAAGCAAGCTGGTCCTAGGGCTCTGTTCACAAACACAAACACACCCCACAGAGCCCCAGGACAACAGCACAATTAGACCCAACCAAATCATGAGAAAACAAAAAGATAATTACTTGACACATTGGAAAGAATTAACAAAAAAACAGAGCAAACTAGAATGCTATTTGTCCCTAAACAGAGAGTACACAGTGGCAGAATACCTGACCACTGTGACTGACCCAAACTTAAGGAAAGCTTTGATTATGTACAGACTCAGTGAGCATAGCCTTGCTATTGAGAAAGGCCACCGTAGGCAGACATGGCTCTCAAGAGAAGACAGGCTATGTGCACACTGCCCACAAAATGAGGTGGAAACTGAGCTGCACTTCCTAACCTCCTGCCCAATGTATGACCATATTAGAGAGACATATTTCCCTCAGATTACACAGATCCACAAAGAATTTGAAAACAAATCCAATTTTGATAAACTCCCATATCTACTGGGAGAAATTCCACAGTGTGCCATCACAGCAGCAAGATTTGTGACCTGTTGCCACAAGAAAAGGGCAACCAGTGAAGAACAAACACCATTGTAAATACAACCCATATTTATGCTTATTTATTTTAACTTGTGTGCTTTAACCATTTGTACATTGTTACAACACTGTATATATATAATATAACATTTGTAATGTCTTTATTGTTTTGAAACTTCTGTATGTGTAATGTTTACTGTTAATTTGTATTGTTTATTTCACTTTTGTATAATATCTACCTCACTTGCTTTGGCAATGTTAACACATGTTTCCCATGCCAATAAAGCCCCTATAATTGAATTGAGAGAGCGAGAGCGAGAGCGAGAGCGAGAGCGAGAGCGAGAGCGAGAGCGAGAGAGAGAGAGAGAGAGAGAGAGAGAGAGAGAGAGAGAGAGAGAGAGAGAGAGAGAGAGAGAGAGAGAGAGAGAGAGAGAAGGAGAGAGAGAGAGAGAGAGAGAGAGAGAGAGAGAGAGAGAGAGAGAGAGAGAGAGAGAGAGAGAGAGAGAGAGAGAGAGAGAGAGAGAGAGAGAGAGAGAGCGAGAGAGAGAGAGAGAGAGAGAGAGAGAGAGAGAGAGAGACTCTGCATGCAGAATTCTGCAAAAATATCCTCCGTGTACAACGTAGAACACCAAATAATGCATGCAGAGCAGAATTAGGCCTATACCCACTAATTATCAAAATCCAGAAAAGAGCCGTTAAATTCTACAACCACCTAAAAGGAAGCGATTCCCAAACCTTCCATAACAAAGCCATCACCTACAGAGAGATGAACCTGGAGAAGAGTCCCCTAAGCAAGCTGGTCCTAGGGCTCTGTTCACAAACACAAACACACCCCACAGAGCCCCAGGACAACAGCACAATTAGACCCAACCAAATCATGAGAAAACAAAAAGATAATTACTTGACACATTGGAAAGAATTAACAAAAAAACAGAGCAAACTAGAATGCTATTTGGCCCTAAACAGAGAGTACACAGTGGCAGAATACCTGACCACTGTGACTGACCCAAACTTAAGGAAAGCTTTGACTATGTACAGACTCAGTGAGCATAGCCTTGCTATTGAGAAAGGCCACCGTAGGCAGACATGGCTCTCAAGAGAAGACAGGCTATGTGCACACTGCCCACAAAATGAGGTGGAAACTGAGCTGCACTTCCTAACCTCCTGCCCAATGTATGACCATATTAGAGAGACATATTTCCCTCAGATTACACAGATCCACAAAGAATTTGAAAACAAATCCAATTTTGATAAACTCTCATATCTACTGGGAGAAATTCCACAGTGTGCCATCACAGCAGCAAGATTTGTGACCTGTTGCCACAAGAAAAGGGCAACCAGTGAAGAACAAACACCATTGTAAATACAACCCATATTTATGCTTATTTATTTTAACTTGTGTGCTTTAACCATTTGTACATTGTTACAACACTGTATATATATAATATAACATTTGTAATGTCTTTATTGTTTTGAAACTTCTGTATGTGTAATGTTTACTGTTAATTTGTATTGTTTATTTCACTTTTGTATAATATCTACCTCACTTGCTTTGGCAATGTTAACACATGTTTCCCATGCCAATAAAGCCCCTATAATTGAATTGAGAGAGCGAG